>NC_068355.1:198827031-199187031 GCF_020536995.1 Dreissena polymorpha
TTTTGTTGTTGAAAATTATCGTCAAAAAGTCAAAGAATTGTGATTAATATCGCGGATGTGTTTCTGAACATCGGAAGGGTTGATCCCGCCAGATATAGATTAACAAGATATTCTTCGTTAATTGCAAACATGAAGTTTGATATTGACAATGTTATTTAAGTACAAGAAGTGTACTTTAAAATTAAATAATGCTTAAAGTTTCTCACGTGTTCATCTTTTATCCATCGAAACGCAATTATGTATTTGCTTTAAAAGTGTATTGCATACTCTGATTATAACGTTTGTGCAATGTTTAATGGTGTATCTCGCAATGTGTTCGCGTTTATACTGGATAACATTATTAATTTTTACCGCCCCTGTGTCTATTTACTTAAGAAAATACTTTTCACGCACTCGTTAACACGGAAACGAAGATTATTATGGTTAGATTATCAAACGATTTTCTTCTTACCATGACACAATACTATTTCGGTAGCTTTTCTCATAATGTAATAGTGTCATTTGCCTATAGGTTTTCATTCACTTATTCCCCTAGAATTCGTGTAATGTTACATCTCGAAAGCAATACTCTGTTATCATCATAATGCGCTTATCGTTAGTTTATTCTGTCTTCCCCTGGCGAGTAACTGACCGATCACTGACCATAAAATTCTGCGAGATTAAATTTAAGGCGTCATTGTTACTTGGCCAAACTTTTTATCTATGTGTCCTATGAACATGCTCAGAATATTCGTTTCGTCTTGATACGATACGAGACGTTGCGATACGATGCGATATTTTGCGATACGATGCGACGCAACGCAAACCAACACAATAAATTCAAACATTGTAGAAAAATCTGACGTATGACATATGTAATAACGATAAATTAACATATGTTGTTTAATCACCATCGATGGTATGGTTCATTCAATCATTTCTATAGAAAAAAATGGCGATTTTGTATAAATGACCGAGTAATTCTCACCAGGAAAGTACAAAACGCGTATAAAAATGATAAGTTAAACGATGAGATTGGCCGGATTAATATTTTTAAATACCTGTTTTTCCTGAAAATAAGAAATTTACGCATATCATGATCATACTCAGCAACAAGAATCAGGAAGCTCTTAACAATTGGTGTGTATATTAACAATTAATAACCGGTTCTTCGAAAAAATGCCACTTTGAAAGAGATACGTTGTTTAAAAGCCTGAAAAAGGTTAACAACTATGGGCTTAATGCCAGTTTATTTAAACAACTTTCTAATGGGTTTTAGTATCTATTGAAATTCTGATAGCTAATTGAATCAATACTTGGAAGGGAATAAGTAATAATAAGGAATAATAGAGCAATAAGTAAAGTTGAACTTCAATGAACCCTTTCATAATATGGCTGGCAATTGATACGTAAATTTAAATTTAATAACCTTTTCATGATATTACTTCTGTAAATGGAGGCCATCGATCAGTAGGGGAAAATAACATTAATTTACACTAATCGCTTTTTCGTTGAAATGTGAATTATGACATATTTATGTTCCGTCGGAAAATATTATTTTCCCATTATATGGTTAGTTGGAAAATTCAACTAAAGAATTTATCGAATTCATACTTCTTCTTCTTATTGACAATTATAGTCCTTTGTTATTAAAATCTCCTCCGTAAACATGATTTCCTTAGCGGAAAAAAGTGGAATCTAGTAAAACATGGAGCGGGCGTGGTTAGCACTAAATAGCACAACCCCCTTAATACGCCAACAATTTTATGTTAGCGTGTTTGTATTTTCGTCTTCAAACACATCCAATCCATTTATAATCATGTCGATCAATGTATTTGCGTACGTTTTCTTTTGGAGACTGTCATTTATATAGGAGTTCAGGTGATGAAAATTGTATTGTCTTATTTATCATTGTACACACATGTCTTATTTATCATTGTACACACATGTCCTATTTATCATTGTACACACATGTCTTATTTATCATTGTACACACATGTCTTATTTATCATTGTACACACATGTCTTATTTATCATTGTACACACATGTCTTATTTATCATTGTACACTCATGTCTTATTTATCGTTGTACACATATGTCTTATTTATCATTGTCCACACATGTCTTATTTAGCATTGTACATACATGTCTTATTTATCATTGGACACACATGTCTTATTTTATCAGTGTACACGAATAAGCAATTTTATTACTTTTATGTACCGTTCTCATAAAGTTAAGGTGTCATATGTTCAATGTACGCCATTAGGATTTTTCAATGGGGGGAATCACGTGGTCAGAATTGAGAAAACATGGCCGCCGATGCCTCGCTTAGATTGAAAAATTGAGTGTTCAAACAGGTACATCTTCCTTATTACTTACTTGTTTTTAATCGGATAACGCCTATCATATGGCCAGCCGGAAGCGGTTTCATAGAGTATCAACGGTTTCCCTCTGGTTGGTCGGAGTGTGGAGATTACTCATGGAATATTTTGCGATTTCTTGAACCGTCAATTGCTGTTGTACACGCACTTACAATAATATCACTGTTTTCACAATAATTTGCACTGATTAAGTACCAGTTGTGCATGTGGACTCATTGAAACTTACAAAAAATGGATACATCGATTGCTAATGGCGTTATATTCAAGGTAAAGTTGAGATTCGATTGGTTTTAACGATTGCTGTTGAGCACGCACATGGCTGTTGTACGCGGACAACTTCTAGAACAACTGTTGTTGAGCACGCACATGTCAAGGAATACCGTGTTCTCCGCCGAATAAGTCTAAAACAACGTCGCATTGGCATGTTCTGATACATGTAGCGATACATATCATATGCAAACGCACTGAAAATGTTAATTCGTATACGAATTGGCAATCTGGATCATCAAATTTTTTATTTTCAATAGGAATTATATAGCTAGCCTCTTTCGGTGTAGCTGCCTTTTGTAATGGCTTGTGAGTATTTGAAAATGTTGCTTTTCCTCCAGAGTTTTATTTATATTTGTTTTGGATTGCTGTTTATTGCTTGAAGAAATCCCTTTATGATATTGTCATTTAAGTGAATGTTAAATTGTTTTCAGAACAATTTTTCATGCTAAAGGGACAAGTACATATAAACTTTATAAAGACATGATAACATTTTACTCTATTACTATACAGTTTGTGACCAGAACATTAAGGATGAATATGATTTGGAATTGGGCATACATTTAAACAACTTGAAAATGTATTTTATTTCCTACATATTGTGTACTGTGTTTTACGCTTTCAGAGATCAATTCATCAAGTATTTTTGCCAAAAGTATATTTATTTTGAGTGAATAAACTTAACACATTTGATGATTAGTAGCATTTTTCTCGTGCCAAGTTAGTATTATCAAGAATATTTTTATTGAAATGATAGTCTTGCATTTGGTCTCTTTTCAGTACTCGTTTTACATGAGCCGGATAGAGGACAGACTGTACATATAACCTCGAAGCGGACATAAAACCTTATAGCTACAGACACCATCTCAGACACATTTCAATTTACAAGGTAACTTGTTTACAACAACAATCATCAATAAGCTTTGATCCTATAACTTCATTACAGTGGCAATATAAAGTTTAGGCCAGCGTGACCGCAGGTAAGTATTTATGTAGTACTTTTCTAAAAATGCTATTAAATTATGAATACGTTTTGTAAATAAGCCATACCAGACATAGAATAACATTTAATACGGATCAAATATGGTTTGGACACGACATTTATAGTCAAAATAACAAGATGGTTTAATATGGACTTGGAAGCTATCGTTGGGAAAATCAAGAGTGGGGTACAATTATTTAATCTACGAAACAAATGGTTAAAAAGTTATGTTTGAAATTACCGTTGTTAAACAAGACTGTCATACAGTCTTAAGCCATTATCTGATCGAGCTGTTATTGTGGTAACAATCAGAAAATTGTATTGGTTTGACTGTTCATTCATTTGTCAAGATTTGGCAATATAACACTTAAGCCCCCCGCCAGAGGTGTGAATACATACAGAATGAACACAATGGGCTCATTCCGAGTGCATATCCAACCCTCTGGCGGGGGCAACATTGGTATTTTGCCCAAGATTTTATTATGTTTAGACTAAACTTCGATTATTGACGATTTTAACAGTGTAAGAATTAGTTTCCAATATTATATCTATACTGTACCGCATGTATTAAACAAATAAAAACTTCAAAATATCTCTTGCTTTAACAAAGTTGACTCAATGTAACAAATAATATGATCTTAACATAATAGATCTATAACAGTGTTCTATAATGTATGTTCATCAGAGATCAGGCAAGATGTGCATCAGCAGATACAGATGAACACCAAAGTTGCAACAGTAACAAGAAAGTGCCTCAGACTAAGTATGTATATATGTATGTATATAACTAATCGTGGACATTGTTTAATTTATATAAGCTAAAAATTCAACTTTAAACTATATAATGACAATGTCATATTCTTTAAATTGAAATTATTTGCTAACAATGAAACGGACATACTGAACCAATAGAATCAGATCATTGTTAAACAATAACCATAATAAAATAGCTTATGGCTCTCAATAATCAAAATCATTCAGAACATTGCTTATCATTTGTGTAAGTAGTTAATAGAGTAAACCAAGAAAAACTAAAATATTTAAACATATACAGGTCACTGAGCAAGATGCAGATGGTGTAATATGCCAAACAGAACAGCTTGGCACAAACATGAAAAGTTCTACGAAAGAATCACAGTACAGACTGATATTCTCATTTAAACAATTCCAAAAATGAGTAAGTACAGATGAGGTTAATACCTAAACATTGTTTTAAAAATATTATATAGGCATTGAAATAATATATTTTGTTCACTTTTTGAATGGTTGTTCCAATGCTGTTAAACCCACATAAACAAACAAGGAACCAAACTATCAGTGTATGAATCCGAGATATACAAGCACAAATATAATGAAAACATTTATATTTAATCTGTTAATAACCAAAGTAAAGTAATTTGCGACAATGGTATCTCTAACTCTTCTTCCATCCGATATATTCTTCCATTCCATTCCATTCTTCCAGCCTGAAACATATCTCCCTTGGCAAACTCTTCTAAAGGTTCCGGATTCACTGCTGATTCCCCCACATCAACCACAGATTATGAAGAACAGCACAGGCAATGATGATGCGGCTAATATTGGCAGGCTTCATTCTAATCTGTTATAAACAGAAATTGGAGGAATAACATTGAAAAATAATGTTACATCAAAAGTCATTGTTAAAAATGTTGTCAAATTTGTCCCCAATGCTTGATGGAGAGTAAATAGTAACAGCTACTTTTTTCCCGAGTGTAACAATTTACTAATATCTTATGTTTTTCTTATGAGCTCTAACAGATACACAAAAACATATCTAAAAATGTTTTATTTTTTAGCTGGCATTCAGTAATGTATCAGTACTTTACAGTAATACGAGAAAGTTGTGTATACTGCTGTTACATTGACTTGTTCAATATGTAAAAACCAGTTACATTTATTCATATTTAGAATATTCAGCATATTTTCCGTCTATTAATAAGTTGAATTTAAGATCTGAAGTGTGTCTATGGCATGCAAAAATATTGTTAAGTTATTTATAACTTTTTTTCCAACTCTTAGACTTGATATGCCTAGAAATATATGATGATGTCAATTTCGATTAACAATCTTTGTTGATTAAATACATTTTATTTTATAATCTTAAATAAATTTTATCATTAATAATATTAACAATGTCCTTACATACCTCACCATGAAGGTGAAAACAGTTATAAATATGTTGAAAGTTTTAATACTAAACTATTTTATTGGAAAAGTGTTGGTACTTGGAGAATCAAGGAAAAATTATTTCATAATGATATGTGTTGAGTATATGCTTAGCATACATGAAAGTTGTTGTGTGTGTTTCGTTTTGTTTTGCAGTTTATGAAAAAAAAAACGTCAATTTTCAACCAAAATGTGTGTTTTGCTGGATACATAAGATATGTATCGCTACATGTACCGGAACATGCCAATGCGACGTTGTTTTAGACTTTTTCTGCGGAGATAACGGTATTCCTTGACATGTGCGTGCTCAACAACAATTGTTCTAGAAGTTGTCCGTGTACAACAGCCATGTGCGTGCTCAACAGCAATCGTTAAAACCAATAGAAACTCAACTTAACCTTGAAAATAACGCCATTAGCAATCGATGTATCCATTTTTTGTAAGTTTCAATGCGTCCACATGCACAACTGGTACTTAAACAGTGCTAATTATTGTGAAAACAGTGATATTATTGTTAGTGCGTGTACAACAGCAATTGACGGTTCAAGAAATCGCAAAATATTCCATGAGTAATCTCCACACTCCGACCAACCAGAGGGAAACGGTTGATACACTATGAAACTGCTTCCGACTGGCCATATGATAGGCGTTATCCGATTAAAAACAAGTAAGTAATAAGGAAGATGTACCTGTTTGAACACTCAATTTTTCAATCTAAGCGAGGCATCGGCGGCCATGTTTTCTCAATTCTGACCACGTGATTCCCCCCATTGATTTTTCATTGCACAGAATATCCCGTAAATCTGTAAAAAAACGCAAACTTGTGATCAACCCAGGAAGATATGATGATGATGATGATGATGATGATGATGATGTTGATGATGACGACACACAACGACGACGACGACAATAATGATGATAATGCAAACAACTGCCCTCGATTTCCAACGGTGTCTTAGTATGCAATGGCTGGGAAACAGAATACACAAACATCTGCAAGTAGTATTGCCTCACTAACTACACTTACCCAGTCGGACTATCGAAAAACACAACGTTTGTTTGCGGGGCCTCTGGGAACTGGCTTCCTTTTGCGACAGTTGGCAGTTACATTCCTTCAGATTTAATTTATTATATTAATGATTAGTTTTTTATTCATGTAATTAAGTGTCGACAAATGTTAGATTCCGTTCTGGTTAGTTATTAGAAACGTTTACATCGCGTTTGTTTTTATTATTTTTTCTAATTATTTAAACAATTTAAAGCCATATATTATTTAGAGTCAATATAAAAGAAATTTCCAAATACATTAAAACCGGTTATTTGTCGTTCTAGATATTGCCTTTGAAAACAACGGGCATACCTTTGAGGGCTGCCACAACCAGACGGACACATATAATATAAGGGCCACCTATATAACCGAACTGAATAACACAGCATTATCACTTTGTCAGAACTATCAGGAAAATTGTTTGCCAACAAACGTGAATATTGTATGTTGAACACTATGCAGCGGTTGTCACACTCGCAAATGTGTCAGAATATTGTATTATGTCGCATAAAAGATCATATCTCACCTCCTACAAAAATGACCTAATCCGATTGGCTCAGAGCGGTCACGTGCCTATGTTGTATTTTCCATACATCCCGGGTAATTCCATTCCACCTCGAGTTATCGAGTATACGGTTGAGATATAATCGTTACAAAGCTAGTAACTGATGTTGTATCATGTGATATACATGGTTTGTATATCCCATACACCACCGGTTAATAACAGTGAAACTAATAATAAGTATATGACAAATAATCTTTATGAGTAATCAATTGTTGCTTTGAACATTTGTTTTAATGAATTCTTTGTTTGCTGCGTTTGCTCTAAATAAAGCAAATTTATTTCATGCATTAGTTGTATGACCTTGTATGCTTAAAAGGTAAACGCAGCATACGTTATTAAAAGGGACAACTGGGCTTTATTATTTAATTCAGAAATAATAATACATACACGAGTATACATTGGGAAGTTCAAATGACATGAACCAAGCACGCATCAAAAGAGGCCATCTTAAAAGGAAATGAACTATTGCACAACAAAACCTGTTTAAGTTACCAAATCATAAAAAAATGTGTATATGTTATTATTATGTATTTCTTTCTGAATATAATTGTTTATAAAATTGATCATTTTTTCTTCAAAATATGTTGTTATTACAACTACTTCTACGCCCACCCTTGGCAAAGCCATGGATGTTGATCGGTCATCACTGATCACTAATACAGGTTTTGTTATGGAACGGCTTAAATAAATCACGACACATGAACCGGAGCACGCCTACAGATGCTCGACGCCCCACCTTTTCTCTTATTTGATAGCCTTTTGATAGGGTTGTTTCACTGTGATGAATAGTATTAATTTTCTTGTTTATACATTTCAAAGATATTAAGAAACATCGCTTAAATGTAAGCTAAGACCCATTCAGGCCTTCCAAAACTATGACTAAGTTAACTAATCTTGTCTACAAAATGGTTAATTACGCATTCTGACAATCGGGTCAGTTACAGTGTACCTGTTTCATATATGTCGTTAACTAAGCCATAGCGCGGCTTGATATTTGAAAACCGAATTTAATAAACAAGAAATATATATTTTTAAAGAGTTTCACCATTTATTTTTGTGTTGTTGTTGTTGAAAATAATCGTCAAAAAGTCAAAGAATTGTGATTAATGTCGCGGATGTTTTTATGAACATCGGAAGGGTTGATCCCGCCAGATATAGATTAACAAGAAATATCTTTACAAAGATATTCTTCGTTAATTGCAAACAAGGAGATTAATATTGACAATTTTATTTAAGTGCAGGAAGTGTACTTTAAAATTAAATAATGCTAAAAGTTTCTCACGTGTTCATCTTTTATCCATCGAAACGCAATTATGTATTTGCTTTAAAAGTGTATTGCATACTCTGATTATAACGTTTGTGCAATGTTTAATGGTGCATCTCGCAATGTGTTCGCGTTTATACTGGATAACATTATTAATTTTTACCGTCCCTGTGTCTATTTACTAAAGAAAATATTTGTCACGCACTCGTTAACACGGAAACGAACGTCACACACGTGTGGTTAGATTATTCAACGATTTTCTTCTTATCCTGAAAAAATACTATTTCGGTAGCTTTTCTCATAATGGCTTTTGTGGTATTTACCTATAGGCTATATTTCATTTATTCCCCTTAAATTCGTGTAATGTTACATCTCGAAAGCAATACTGTGTTATCGTCATAATGCGCTTATCGTTAGTCCATTCTGTCTTCCCCTGACGAGTTACTGACCGATCACTGACCATAAAATTCTGCGAGATTATATTTAAGGCGTCTTTGTAACTGGGCCAAAGTTTTTACCTATGTGTCCTATGAACATGCAGAGAATAATTCGGATTTCCCTGCACTGAACAGTGTAACATCATATACGCTGTACTCATTTTTCGCATGTTCGGGGGAATTTATTTCAAATAACCCAATAAACTTTTTGGATTTATTCGTTCGGGCCTACTGGCGGGAAATTCACAAATAGTTTAGAGCTGTTTACACAGGTCACTTAAAGTAAAAATCTGATTTATGCAGCTATGCCGAAAAATGTAATTATTGAGCTACCGCCTTATGTGAGCAGAGGTGAACTGTGATAAAGTAATTTGAGTTTTCAAGTGTAATAAGTACTGAAAGTGAACATGCTAAGTTGAACACTGGTAGAAACTTCTTTCGATTTCTAACGGTATCTTAGTATACAATGGCTGGGAAACCCATTTACCGACGTCCTCTTGTATTCAGAAGAGGACAAACAAACTTGACATGTATATTGAGGTTTCTGTCAATTTTTGTGATATCTGTTTAAAATTTATTAACCAAAATGCAAATTTTGCGTTATATATAATGTTTATTATTTTGTTGTTGCAGATAGAAAATTAAATTGTAACACGTTTTGCAATTTAAGAATGGACATCATTTGAAAGTGTTAACGTAGGCAAAAACGTCTTTAGATACACTTTTTTGTATAAAAAAAATCGAGCTACCATACCATACCATACCATACCCTACAATACCATACCATACCATACCATACCATACCATACCATACCATACCATACCATACCATACCATACCATACCATACCATACCATACCATACCATACCATACCATACCATACCATACCATACCATACCATACCATACCATACCATACCATACCATACCATACCATACCATACCATACCATACCATACCATACCATACCATACCATACCATACCATACCATACCATACCATACCATACCATACCATACCATACCATACCATACCATACCATACCATACCATACCATACCATACCATACCATACCATACCATACCATACCACACCATACATACCATACCATACCATACCATACCATACAGTACCATTCCGTACCGACCCGTACCCTACCATACCTTCCCTCGCCTGACCTCTCCTTCCCTCCTCTCATCTCCCCTTACTTCACCTCATCTCACGTGTTATATTAACCAATGTCCACTTAGGTAAAGCATAGCGTACTGACCATTGTTCGCAGGAACTAATGTACGAGGTGATCTAAATGGTACGATCAAATAGGTTACGAATAGTTACTTAACATTGCAGTATTTTCAATGCGTCATGCGTATATTTCGGTACCTCTTGGTATTATAATGACGCAGTCAGTTGTATTATTTGTTGACGTTATTTTTTATTGTTTCGTGCTATTGCATATCTTTGTCCTTAGAGATTTTAAAAGTGGATAACCAAAAAAAATCCTTGAAAGATTGTCAAAGATATAATATTTGCCACACTAATACATAGTTGCGTTGTTAGTCACTGGGTATGTAGGGGGGAATGCGGGCAGACACTTTGTTGTTCAAAATCAAACTGGAACTAGTTATATACTAATTCACAAGCAATTAAGAGTAAAGTTAATATTCAACACCTTGGAGAATGGTAACAATACCCCACAACACGCCAATGACGTTTATTATTTTAATTACCAGCAAAATAATAAAGTACAAGATTAAACCAGTCGTGCATACAGAATATGATTGGGAAATCAAGCGCGCATCGCAATACATGTTTTATAAGCAACCGTAACAAATTATGAGCTATTTTTATAAAAACTAGTGTTACAACTTTCGGCCCTAATGCGGAGTATATTAAATATTAGAGCCCACTTGGATATATTACGTTCAAAACACACATCATATTAAAACCATATGGCAGGCACGTTAAATTGTTCAATCGGAAAAGAAATGATGTATCATAATACACGTTTTGCTTCGTCTCGATACGATACAAGACGTTGCAATACGATGCGATATTTTGTGATACAATGCGATGCGACGCCACGCAAACCAACACAATAAATTCAAAAATTGTTGCAAAATCTGACGTATAACATATGTACTAACGATAAATTAACATATGTTGTTTAATCACCATTGAGGATGTGGTTCATTCAATCATTTCTAAAGAAAAAATGGAAATTTTGTATAAATGATCGAGTAATTCGCACCAGGAACGAACAAACCGCGTATAAAAACGATTAGTTAAACGATGAGATTTGCCGGTTTAATAGAAGTAAATACCTGGTTTGTCTGAAAATAAGAAACTTTTGCTAATCATAAGCATACTTAGTACAAAGAATCATATCAGCAAGCTGTCAGCCATTGGTCTGTATTTAAACAATTAATAACCGATTATGCGAAAAAATACCACCTTAAAAGTCATACAGAGTTTAACAGCCTGAAAATATGATTTAAACCACTTTCTTATGGGGTTTAGTCTCTATCTCTTTCGAAATTCTGCTTGCTTATTTAACCAATACTTGGAAGGGAAGTGTATCGCAATAAATAAAGTTGAACTTCAATGAACCCTTTCATACTATGGCTATTTATACGTAAATTTAAACTTGAATAATATTTTCATACTATTACATCTGTGAATTGAGGCCATCGATTAGTGGGGAAAAATAGCATTAATTAGCACTAATCGCTTCTTCGTTGAAATGTGAATTACGACACAATTATGATCCGTCAGAAAATATTATTTTCCCATTACATGGTTAGTTGGAAAATTCAACTTAAGAATTTATCGAATTCATTCTTCCTCTTCTTATTGACAATTATAACCCTTTGTTATATAAATATCCTCCGTAAACATGATTTCCATAGCGGGAAGAAAGTGGAGTCTACTTAAACATGGAGCGGGCGTGGTTAGCACTAAATAGCACAACCCCCAAAATACGCCAATAATTTTATGTTAGCGTGTTTGTATTTTGTCTTCAAACACATCCAATCCATTTATGATCATGTTGCTCATTGCATTTCCGTACGTTTATCTTTTGGAGACTGTCATTTATATAGGAGTATAGGTGAGGGAAATGGTATGGTCTTATTTCATCATTGTACACACATGTCCTCTTTTATCATTGAACCCGAATGTGCACTTTTATTATTACGTTTTGTTCTCATTAAGTTAAGGTGTTAAAAGTACGCCATTAAGTTTTTTTATTGCTCAGAATTGCCCGTAAATTTGTTAAAAACCGCAAAGTGGTGATCAACCCAGGAAGATTAATCAGAAGTTTCGTTGTTTAATTCGTTAATACTACAACTACTACTAAAACTTATAGTTATACTTATACTGATGATGATGATGATGATGATGATGATGATGATGATGATGATGATGATGATGATGATGATGATGATGATGATGAAGAAGAAGAAGAAGAAGAAGAAGAAGAAGAAGAAGAAGAAGAAGAAGAAGAAGAAGATGATGATATTGATGATATTGATGATATTGATGATGATTGTATTCATTTATACTTCAAGCTATTTATGAAATACATAAATTTCAACATACCATTTTACATGTATGAACACTTTTAAGGGACTTGCTATTTTCAGGCATGCAGCAATCATTCATGACCAAAAACAAAATTGGGGTGTTACTATGACACCAATAGCACGGTTGTCACCCTAGCAACTGGTCACTTGCAAATTTTGACGGAATGTTTGGTTGAGTCGAAAACATTTCTCCAGGTTTATGTCTGCACCAACAACGCATGGGAATTAAACAAAGGTCTTAAAATAGCTTAATACTATCTTAACCTCATTTTTTAAAAGTATATCCGATACACCGTCGTTTGTCCAATCAACAACGATTCGAAGATATGATAAGAGATTTTTAAACAGTGTTGCATTAACTCGAGTTCATGAATAGCCACCCACCGGAACGACAGAGTTGTGAATTGATCGATGCAAATAGTTTGCTAATTGAAAGAGGACCACTTTTTACTAAGCTCTTTTCATACTCGGTACTTGTTATCCCCCGCCATAGGCGAAGGGATATTGTTTTGGCATTGTCCGTCCTTCCGTCGGTCCGTCCGTCTTTCCGTCCTTCCGTCCGTCTTTCCGTCCTTCCGTCCGTCCGGAACTTTTGTGTCCGGAGCCATAGCTTGGAAGTGCTTTGGCGGATTTCATCGAAACTTGGTATGAATATATATATGGATAAGAGGATGATGCACGCCAACTAGCATTGTAAATCATCTGTTAATAATGAAGTAATTGCCCTTTGTATCTTGAAAAAATGCTTTTTTATGTCCGGAGCCATATCTTGGAAGTGCTTTGGCAGATTTCATTGAAATTTGGTATGAGTATATATATGGATAAGAGGATGATGCACGCCAAATGGCATTGTACACCATTGGATAATAACGGAGTTATGGCCATTTTTATCTTGAAAAAAAAATGCTTTTTTTGTGTGTGTCCAGAAACTTTTGTGTCCAGAAGTATATTGGCGGGGGATATCAATTCAACGAATTTGCTTGTTTATTAATAGTTTAACATACATAAATTTGAACGTATAAATAAGAATAAGAATATCTTGAGCGAATCATATCATTGCGTGTGCTATAACATACAGTATTGTAATATTAATTATGTATCTATATTGCTTTAAGTGTTAATATACATGTACGGATAAGTATTCGGTTGATACAGTTCATATATCTGATTCTCAGAAATTGAATGTGACACAAATTTATTGCATTGATATTTATAGTTTAATTTATAAATTTGTACGCATAGATTACCGCACTAAGACTTTTTTAAAATGAATTATATATTTTACTTTACCATAATTTATATGTTTTCTACGCTGGAATACTATTATAAAATATTGAAGTTACCCACTGAAAAACAGAAACACGTTAACGAACGCAAAACAAATAATCCGAACCCCGAATTTTTTATTAGGTTAATTTTTTCCACACACAGTTCCGACGCTAATTTTAGTAATAACCCTATTTTGTGCATTTCATGTTCAATGTTCAACTGTCTTTAATGCATTTGGTATTCGCAAAATAAATAATGTATATTCAATCCCCTCAAATATACGGTCCGATCGGGGATCAATCCCCTCCAATGTACGGTCCGGCCAGTATTCAATCGCCTCAAATGTACGGTCCGGCCGGAATTCAATTCCCTCAAATGTACGGTCCGGCCGGGAATCAATACCCTAAAACGTACGGTCCGGGCAGTATTCAATCTCCTCATATGTATGGTATGACCGATGATCAATCCCGTCCCATGTACGGTCCGGCCGGTGATCAATCCCCTCACATGTACGGTCCGGCCGGTATTCAATCCCCTCATATTTACGGTCCGACCGGTATTCAATCCCCTCCAATGTACGGTCCGGCCGATATTCAAACCCCTCAAATGTACGGTCCGGCCGGTATTCAATCCCCTCAAATGTACGGTCCGGCCGGGGATCAATCCCCTCAAATGTACGGTCCGGCGGGGGATCAATCCCCTCAAATGTACGGTCCGGCCGGGAATCAATCCCCTCAAATCTACTGTCCGGTCGGTATTCAATCCCCTCAAATGTACGGTCCGGCCGGTTTTCAATCCCCTCAAATGTACGGTCCGGCCGGGGATCAATGCCCTCAAATGGACGGTCCGGCCGGTATTCAATCCCCTCCAATGAACGGTCCTGCCGGATATCAATCCCCTCAAATGAACGTTGCGGCCGGGGATCAATCCCCTCAAAGGTACTGTCCGGCCGGGGATCAATGCCCTCAAATGTACGGTCCAGCCGGGGATAAAACCCCTCAAATGTACGGTCCGGCCGGTATTCAATCCCCTTAAATGTACGGTCCGGTCGGATATCAATCCCCTCAAATGTACGGTCCGACCGGGGATCAATCCCCTCAAATGTACGGTGCGGTCGGATATCAATCCCCTCAAATGTACGGTTCGGCCGGGGATCAATCCCCTCAAATGTACGGTCCGGCCGGTATTCAATCCCCTCAAATGTACGGTGCGGCCGGATATCAATCCCCTCAAATGTACGGTCCGGCCGGGGATCAATCCCCTCAAATGTACGGTCCGGCCGGTATTCAATCGCCTCAAATGTACGGTCCGGCCGGTATTCAATCCCCTCAAATGTACGGTCCGGCCGGGGATCAATGCCCTCAAATGGACGGTCCGGCCGGTATTCAATCTCCTCCGATGAACAGTCCGGCCGTTGATCAATCCCCTCAAATGTACGGTCCGGCCGGTATTCAATCCCCTGAAATGTACGGTCCGGTCGGATATCAATCCCCTCAAATGTACGGTCCGACCGGGGATCAATCCCCTCAAATGTACGATGCGGCCGGATATCAATCCCCTCAAATGTACGGTCCGGCCGGGGATCAATCCCTTCAAATGTACGGTCCGGCCGGTATTCAATCGCCTCAAATGGAAGGTCCGGCCGGTATTCATTTCCCTCAAATGTACGGTCCGGCCGGGGATCAATGCCCTCAAATGGACGGTCCGGCCGGTATTCAATCCCCTCCAATGAACGGTCCGGCCGGATATCAATCCCCTCAAATGTACGGTGCGGCCGGTACTCATTCCTCTCAAATGTACGGTCCGGCCGGGGATCAATGCCCTCAAATGGACGGTCCGGCCGGTATTCAATCCCCTCAAATGAACGGTCCGGCCGGGGATCAATGCCCTCAAATGGACGGTCCGGCCGGTATCCAATCCCCTCCAATGAACGGTCCGGCCGGATATCAATTCGGGGATCAATGCCCTCAAATGGACAGTCCGGCCGGTATTCAATCCCCTCCCATGAACGGTCCGGCCGGATATCAATCCCCTCAAATGTACGGTGCGGCCGGGGATCAATCCCCTCAAATGTACTGTCCGGCCGGGGATCAATCCCCTAAAATGTACGGTCCGGCCGGGGATCAAACCCCTCAAATGTACGGTCCGGCCGGGGATCAATCCCCTCAAATGTACGGTCCGGCCGGTATTCAATCCCCTCAAATGTACGATCCGGTCGGATATCAATCCCCTCAAATGTACGGTCCGACCGGGGATCAATCCCCTCAAAAGTACGGTGCGGCCGGATATCAATCCCCTCAAATGTACGGTCCGGCCGGTGATCAATCCCCTCAAATGTACGGTCCGGCGGGGGATCAATCCCCTCAAATGTACGGTCCGGCCGGGAATCAATCCCCTCAAATCTTCTGTCCGGCCGGTATTCAATCCCCTCAAATGTACGGTCCGGCCGGAGATCAATCCCCTCAAATGTACGGTCCGGCCGGTATTCAATGCCCTCAAATGGACGGTCCGGCCGGTATTCAATCCCCTCCAATGAACGGTCCTGCCGGATATCAATCCCCTCAAATGTACGGTGCGGTCGGGGATCAATCCCCTCAAATGTACTGTCCGGCCGGGGATCAATCCCCTCAAATGTACGGTCCGGCCGGGGATCAAACCCCTCAAATGTACGGTCCGGCCGGGGATCAATCCCGTCAAATGTACGGTCCGGCCGGTACTCAATCCCCTCAAATGTACGGTCCGACCGGGGATCAATCCCCTCAAATGTATGGTGCGGCCGGATATCAATCCCCTCAAATGTACGGTCCGGCCGGGGATCAATCCCCTCAAATGTACGGTCCGGCCGGTATTCAATCGCCTCAAATGTACGGTCCGGCCGGTATTCAATCCCCTCAAATGTACAGTCCGGCCGGGGATGAATACCCTCAAATGTACGGTCCGGCCGGTATTCAATCCCCTCAAATGTATGGTCCGGCCGGTATTCAAACCCCTCAAATGTACGGTCCGGCCGGTATTCAATCCCCTCAAATGTACGGTCCGGCCGGTATTCAATCCCCTCAAATGTACGATCCGGCCTGTATTCAATCCCCTCAAATGTACGGCCCGGCCGGGGATCAATCCCCTCAAATGTACGGTCCGGCCGGGGATCAATCCCCTTAAATGTACGGTCCGGCCGGGGATCGAGATTTATAGTTCAGCGCTCCACCAACTAAGCTAAGCGGCCCGGTTTGAAATTATATTTGCAATCAACATAAAGCTTAATAATAATAAAACACCAACAGATTCTACGACGGCTTTTGATATTTACATAACATTATTTCTTCCTGATGGCAACTACCAACACAACGTTCTTATATATTGACAATTTTCATATTGCAACCTTACGTTTGGAAATTATGTTGTAAACAAAAATGCCATATTCTTAAAAGCTAACGTTGAACGATCACAATTATTAATAGTTTATTTGGTACTATTGGACCTACAATCATAATTTTTTATTAATTAAATAAGAATATTATATAGAATCCGGAGCAAGACTAATAAAGCGCTCTTCTGGACCAGTGTCGGTATATCTCTATTCATATAAAAGAGTGTATGAATGATTTCATATATAAAATAATGATTGTGCATTATGATTATGCATAGGACAGCCCAGAGATTTTACCGCACCAAGGCCTATGAGCCCATTCGACCAGCACGTCATAAGGGATCCTTTAAAGCTGTATGCACGAGCATGGTTGTCAGACCCGATCGCCCAAGACGAAAGAGATGGCGCAATTAGGTTCATATTTTATTTATTGTGATTTGGCCTTATAATTAAATAAGCTGATTAATTAATAGACATAACATTGAGTGGTGACCATGGCATACATTTGATCCGGAGATGATACATTCAAGTCTACGTGCATTTTGTTTTTCTTACACTTGAGAATACATTTATATGTTATCAGTGCCGGATTAGCACCGTGAAGGCCTATAGCCAGGGAAACTGTTGGGGCCCACGCCACAGGCCCCTAGTCGGCCTAGTGCCTACTAGAACACCAGTGCCAGTCGGCTTTACTCTTTTGAATTAACCTTTCAATACCAATGTTGGCAATAACAATGGCATTGACATAAAATATTAGGCTTTGCCAAGTTATCAGATAGGGCGTAGTAAGTACGTAAAAAATCTTTTATAATGGTCTCATGGGGCCCCTTAAAGTCACGGGACCCACAGGATATTGTTTACTCTTCCTATTGGGTAATCCGGGACTGTATGTTATGACACACTCGAAATACGGTTTTGTTAGTCCACGTTCCTAATTTAAGAGTCAAAAGAATTAATTTAGGTACATGAAAATGATATCATTGAACTCTCCCATGGATCTTTGTTTCAAACAAGTGACGATTTGTCGTTTTATAGCCTGAAAATACATGCGCGTATGCCATAATTTATATATATATAAAAATTGAGAATGAATTACCTCAATCTTGTAGCAGGTAATTTTAGCGCTAATCTGTCGATGTAATTGTTGGCAAAGGCGACTTTTTAACTATTATACACTCGTGATATACGCATTGTGTATATATCAACGTGAATGCCATGCATGCAAATACATGCAAATAAATGCAAATGTATTAATATTAAAAATAATTCAGTTTTTGCTAGTACATCGTTTACTTTCTAAAGATAATCAAACCTATGAACACGTCCATTTAGGTAACATAACACATCAAAACATACCTGACAACAGATCTCTAGTAACATTTCTAGTAACATAAATGTTCATCTACTTTGAGAATTTATTAAACATGCTCTGTATATCAACTGGCTTTTACAATTAATTATAATTTTTTTAACCTGTTCTTAATTCGACTTTGAGTTCTTTGAATATTTGAACATTTAAAGCATCATTATGTCTGTGTATGTTATGCTTCAATACACTCAATAAACAAAAATACACGAGTAAGAGACTTAAGTTTGTGTTTTGTGGCGTCATCAGAACGTGTGTCAAACAATATTTGATGCATTCCTTTCCTAGATGTGAGACATCACAAATTTCGTCTTACTTCAATATTATATTTATAACTTCACTCACTGTTCGACGGATGGTGCATACACTTAGACATAGTCCGCGGGAGAAGAAAATAGTTTCCAGACAAGCATACCACCTCTATTAATTCTTATAAAAGCCATGTTTGAACACGATAACTTAAGAATAATAATAATGATAATAATAGTAATGATAATAATAATACTAATAATAATATCTATTTCCAAAAGGTAACATATTTAGCAGCATGTATCATTAAAAACCGTTTAGAAAAACAAATTTATGTACAACATATGTGTTTAATACAACAAACAATAACAACATGTATACCAATCAAAACAGCCCATTATATAACAAACAGTATAGTATTTAAGTTGATGCACACATATACAATTTCACAACACACATTTCAAATAAATTGATAAAACATAATTCCGCTAGATCAGAGACGTTGTACCTTTACCTTTAATAGAACATTACGCAGAAGCCGACGGAGACATTCGGGTGAGTAGTGATGCTCGGACTGTGTGGTTAATTTGGATATTAAAATGTAAATATGTTATATGAATATGTAGCTACAAATGTTGGCCGTACTCGGTCAGTCCGTCTGAAAATCGTTTCTGAAAGTCTAAATAGGATAACGCAATTTGCTTATTTGAAACAAAATACACAGTTTTACTTAAATTTTCTATAGAGCAGCATCGTGCTTAGAAGTTAGATTTACAAGACGCAATGAGATTTTTAAAGACCAGCGTCATTCGAAAATGGATATTATGGGATATGCTGCCAGCGTAACTGCTGCGTTGCTATAGCCCAGCATGCGCATATCGCATTCTGGTCAGGAGATCAATTATGAGACCACTAAACCTTGCGTGATTTTGTAGCGGACAGCGTAGGTCCTTACAAGACTGCGCAATTGTTCTGGCTGGGCTTAAGCTACGCTTACCAAAACGTCATAAGACGCATTTTCGCATGACGTGGTATAATGTTTATCTACGAACACTATTGTGTGGTTCAAATATACGCGCATTTAATAACACACATTTCCTGTTGTGGATATTCGACTAACAAGTGAAAAACAACAACAATAAAATCCTTGTTTTCAATTTAATTATTTAGAAACGTAAATTTTCTTAATTAATTTCATAGTCAAGATATCAACCGGTTTTCATTTTTAAGATATTGCTTGTTACAAATTCAAACATTTTCCCTTATAAAAAAAGATCGAACATCTTAAGAAAATTAGTTGGCGACTAGAGTTCAAGGTAATCGTTGAATACAGAAATTATTAATTTCTCTAAACGAAAACGCGAAGACTTGGGGTTCATGTTTTATTGCTAAATAAATTCGCTACATAAACTACTATTTACTCGCTAAATAAACTAAAAATAAATTAACTTTATCAATATCAACATCACTTTATGTCAAATTAAAATTCTAATACAAACACTATAGTATAAGGTTTGCGATTTTTATAGTTGACAATAATCATTAACTTAGCATATGCTTGGTAAATTTGCTGCTGAATGTTACATAAAATTCAAATGTTACATTCTTATAACTAACTGATATCACATTATGTACCTTAACAAATACATTAATATGATTGTACACATAAAAATGTTTTTAAATTCATTATAAATTACTTATAAGGCGCTGCACACGCTGTACGTGCCAATTTGCAGCATTGTTCGTATCGTACCAACGCAACGATGCCTCGTAGATGTATAACGCCATTTCATAGTCGCCTTCCATTTCATAACAGTGACCAAGCAAATTGAGCATTGTCTCTTTATGATGCATGTTGACTCTGGGATCAAATAAGACTCGAGTATTCCAAACGCATGTAGCTGTTTTTTTTGCGCTCCCCTAGACCTCCGTACGTGAGATACTGTAGATAGTGAAGGAACGGTCGAGCATCCACCTCAGCGTTGTCCATCCATTGTTTGTCTGCGGCATGTCCCTGTGCAACTTCCTCTTCAGTCATAGCGCGATTCATTTCAAACCACAATATGTATGGGGCACAGTGCGCTTCTTGTCTCATAAACCTGACACAGAATGCGAATGGTGGTTCCCTGCGTACGTTGTCACTGTTATCTGAGATCATGTTAGCAAAAACCTGGAGATCTTCTTCTCCTTCTATATCTCTAACTCCACACACAGCCTTGACCTTGCTGTGATACGTCTTCTCCACGTCATCCAACACCCTAATTGCCGCGTGAAAATGACCAAAGCAGTATAGCAAAGAAGCAAACTTTAAACGATAAGAGGCAATATCTGTGTTTAAACAAAATTGAAAACGGCTTATAATTTCGCTGAAAGCAGGGTTTGGAAGTCGCCAACACTTACATGATTGCACTGAATTGTGTACGACATACAGGTGATTAATAAGGTCGAAAGCAACGGTTTTCAATTGTTCATTCGTGGAGCCTTGAGCAGCAGTGCGTAATGTATTTTGTATACCTTGCTGGCATGTCGAATTCGAACACTGTATCCGATATAGTATCTTTGTCAATTCCCCAATTAACAGTTTCAAGTACCCATACTTCAGAAATTAACTGATACTGTAACGTAAAGATACACCTCCCAGTTCTCCCTCTCCAGTTTGTCCGATCCTCCGTATACAACACGCTTGCAACCGACATCCTAAGTTATCTATATCGATATGAAATAAGTCTTGCAAGTCAATCTTTATCAAGTAGTTAACGTACTGTAAAAGTAGTTTATGTGTCACAATTTACAGTTTTCTATCGAATAAATTCACTCCAGCTATAATATAATGAGGTAAGCACCCCAATCGCAGCCATTTCCTTAATACTTGTAAACATAGTAAAAGTAGAAACATGAGGTTATGTTCCTTCCACAGAGAAGGGTGTGTTCTTTCTATGGTGTAGAACATTCACGTTTTACAATGAAAACTTGTTATAGAATCCCCCACAATTTTTGCAAATAAGGATTTGTTAATGAATTTTAAAACAATGTAATATTTAATTTGTGTCATGTTAAAGCTAAACATTAACATTCGTTCTATCAGGTTTGGAGACAGTCGCCATTCTTCGCGTTTGTAATCACTGTCTGGATGTCCTGCAGGTACCAGGAAACACGGAGCTACCCTTGCAGCCTCAAGTAGCTGATCAGGTGGCCATGGTCTACCTGAACATCTGTCGATCCAGTTGTGTATTTCAGGAAGAGGTTTGCAGACATGAAATGCATGTACTACATCCCAGTTATGCTTCCAGCTCACAGAAGGTCCTTTTTTGGTTGCCGGTCCTACATATTTAAGTGAATACTTTATATCCTGTTTCCAGAGATCAGCGCTAAACAGCACTTGCCCAGAATCGCTCCTTACAAAAATGTCATCACACAGACTAGTCTCCGGTTCTTGTATGTCCTCTCTGAATACTTGTAACAAATATTGTTGAGGTGGAGTCATGTCGTCGTAGAGCATTAGATAGTTTGACATTCTAGCCTTCCAGTCTCCCAAGTCTGTCATGATATTCACACGGTGGCTACTGTATAGGATATCAATATCAGACTGGAGACCGGGCGTTGTGGTACCCTCCGATTGGCTCCCAAAATGAAAAGCCTCATAATAATCTCCTCTTAGAGCCCTTGCTATCAACTCCAAGCTCTCCCTATACATGTAAATATCTCTCCGCTCCATTACAGTTTCCTTCCCGGCTCCACTGTCAACAAGTACTTCAAACATCCGGATAGACAATTCTGTGAAGTGGTGTGGAGTCTAGATATACAAATAATATTTTATTTCACTTTTTATTAGTGGTGATTATTTTTTTATCTTGCATAATCATGTTGGAACCTATAGATTCTACAATGTTACATAACATGGGTATACACGTGTTTAGTTTATTTGCCTAAATTGAAATAAATATGATCTTATGTATTTTTATCAATCTTTACTATTGCATCTATTTGATAGTTCTGTAAAAAAAAAATACAGCTCGTGTAGTTATTAATACCAAGTTTATTTCCAGTATTTGGATTAAATATTTTCATGGCTTATATAAAAATATGTTTAGTCGGTAACAATGTACACGCATATTGATATATCCATAAAGGCGCAGATAGAGATAAAACCGATATGATTTAAAGGCAATTTGTTAAAGTCTATTATTTTATCATGATTTGTTCCAGTTGAGTGATTTTTGCATTCAACAAATTTAATAAAACAAAACAGTGTGTCGTGTAAGTGTGATAGTCCGTCTCGTCTGTTTTTCAGTTTATCATAGCCTTTCAATCGGTTCTTCTGCACTGTACGTCCATTGGTCCGTCTGAAATTCTGTCCGGAAGTCTGTGACACGTGTCTTGCTTGTCCTCCTGTTTTATATTAAGTATAAACTATTTATAAAAACAAACGTAAGTGATATACCTGCATGTTTGTTTCAATTATTAATCTAGCTTCTTAAACATCTTTGATGTTGTGAACCTAATGTTGGTATTTTAATTTATTTGAATAAAAATATACTAGTTTACAACATTTTCATATAATGTATTGGACTTCGATAATTAATTATGGCTTACCTTATTATACAAGTAATATGATATCAAAATTAAAATAGTACTACTTCATGATACATTTTGAATGCTTTTTTATTTACCATTAAAAATTAACACAATAATTATATTACTTATTTATTAAATGCAGTGCGCCTTTTTCTCAATAGTCATTCCGCCCCTCCCACCGCATCGTGAAATATTCTTTTTAATTATCCTGCGATCCTGTAATTTCGGACACCTCTATGGTTTCGTGAATTAATGTATCACAGTATCCAACAGAATGGCACATATTTCTCCGAATTATCTTTATCTCCCAAGTGTTTTTGTTTCCGTCGAAAAGCAGGAAACGAGAAATATGAATGTTATTTAATTTTCGTTGAATTAAACAGCACAACTATAGTGTCAAACGTTTACAAAAATGTCCTGTCTATATTACTTAAGATACTTATTTTTTGTTTTAAATGTCAGTTGATAACTTGTATTCGTTGCAAAATACACTTTCATATTGAGCTGTCGTGACGAAAAAGAAAAGTAACCCGTACATATGGTTATCATTATTAAGATTCCCGTCTTGGGTGAATTGCGACGGATTCGTTTCGGTCCCTACTAAAAGTTTTTCCTTTTCTTTAATTTTGTCTTATTTTTTATTTAAGCCAAAACGAAAACAGTACTATTCGAAATATTAAAAAGTATAAATATTAAATCATGTTAAAGGCATGTCATCATACCAAAGAAAGCAAAATAAGTACTCGTACAAAGCTTACAAAGTACAAAGCTTCAATTCAATACGGGGTCCATAGTCAAACAATAAGAGATAGAATAAATGACAAGTTTATCATCGAAAAAACAAACAATTTAAATTAGACCTCTTTTAACATGATAAGTAACTTTTCATGAAGAGCATCTTCAGACTTGATGTTGATACGTATTGTCCTACACTGCCTTCCAAAGAACGGCCGATGCCTTGGCGTTTGGCTGGGTACACAACTGGCAGGCTGGGTACACAACTGGCAGGCTTGGTACACAACTGGCAGGCTGGGTACACAACTGGCAGGCTGGGTACACAACTGGCAGGCTAGGTACACAACTGGCAGGCTGGGTACACAACTGGCAGGCTGGGTACACAACTGGCAGGCTGGATACACAACTGGCAGGCTGGGTACACAACTGGCAGGCTGGATACACAACTGGCAGGCTGGGTACACAACTGGCAGGCTGGGTACACAACTGGCAGGCTGGATACACAACTGGCAGGCTGGTTACACAACTGGCAGGCTGGATACACAACTGGCAGGCTGGATACACAACTGGCAGGCTGGATACACAACTGGCAGGCTGGATACACAACTGGCAGGCTGGATACACAACTGGCAGGCTGGGTACACAACTGGCATGCTGGATACACAACTGGCAGGATACACAACTGGCAGGCTGGATACACAACTGGCAGGCTGGATACACAACTGGCAGGCTGGGTACACAACTGGCAGGCTGGATACACAACTGGCAGGCTGGGTACACAACTGGCAGGCTGGGTACACAACTGGCAGGCTGGGTATACAACTGGCAGGCTGGATACACAACTGGCAGGCTGGGTACACAACTGGCAGGCTGGGTACACAACTGGCAGGCTGGATACACAACTGGCAGGCTGGGTACACAACTGGCAGGCTGGATACACAACTGGCAGGCTGGGTACACAACTGGCAGGCTGGATACACAACTGGCAACTGTAAGTCTCTGAGCAATTAGTGGCTGAGCGGAATCTTGAATACAAGGAATGACCATAAAACATCGCTGAAACCAGCTGCTCCGGACTCTTTCGGAACGAAGTAAGTCAAGCCATACAGCGTGAATAACGACTTTGAAAATGTTGGACTGTTCACAGACTGTCACATCTCCACCCACATCAAGTTTAACAGAGAACAGACCGCGAAATGTTATAGTACCAACTAGAGACTATGAACAGGCTTTAAGATCTCCAATTAAATCAAGGTCCACAGAGCACAGACCGCGAAACTTTGAATAATCTACTATTATATAATACATTTAATATAGTTTATAACATAATCATTGTTTTAACTTAATGCATTAATCCATTTTAAACATGCCCATAGATAACGATTTTTCCTTTGCTCAATTCTTTAGATTTCAGTTACCTGTACACCGAGATAATAGATGACCTTAACTATGAGTTAACGCTTTGCAAAACAAGACATGGTTTAGCATGTGATCCTCATGTGTTTGCAACGGAATTTTATTCGTCGAGATAATGTCTATTTTTGGGACAGTTGACAGAATTTTTTTTATAGGGGCCTTTTAACGTTTTGGTAAATTGACAATATTAAAAAAAGTTGTTTCAGTTTCGCAAATTTTCGTTTTAATTATTATATGTGTGAGGAAAACGTAATACTGAACACTTACCATGCTCTTAAATATCCATTCTATGCATATTTTGACGATTTTAAAACCTGAAAATTATAAAGCGTTGCAACGCGAAACGAATAAATAATTTGGAGAGTTCTATTGTTGTCGTTATATTTTGTGAAACTACGAGGATTGCTTATATAAAGCATAACATACAACGGACATAGTATCTGGAAGGATGGCCGAGTGGATAAGTTGTAGTCTTTATACTCCAGGACACCAGGGGTCAGTTGTTCGAGCCCTGCTGAGGGTTACCTTTTTTTCTTTTTTAAATTTTGTTCTTGATTTTGTACTGGCGCTTTTTGGATCCAATGTTTACATTTATTTATATAAAGCATTTAATGACAAAATATACCAAAATCTGTGAAAAGGCCCCTGTAAATGTTAAGGTGCACAAGTATAATCAAACACATTATGTATTTTAAAACAAATACGCTGTAAATAAATTATCTGCGCGATAACTGACATTCAGCCGTTTGGATTTTGTACTTCCTGATTGGTCAGGCGTTCTTTGCTGACCTATTTCAGAGGTGTGTGTGTCTTACCTTTTTACATGTAATTAGTACCATACGTAGAAGACTTGTCAAAACGTCAGCCAAATGATTGAACAATCATAGCCCCATAATACAAGTGTGCACAATGAAAGGTTGTGAAGTTGTAACGAAAATGCACATAAACTCTTATCATATTAAAAAATGTGAGCAAAGGAAATATCAAGTTGTTAACATCAGATTATTGAAGCGATCACTGGCCCACGAACATTGGATAGAATTGGCAAAATACTGCAGCATATTGCAATAACATATCTATTAACATATCTGTTTTTTCATGTTTACACTAATGAACCTTCAGCCACATTATCAGGAAAGAAACCGTAACATAGAATGTGGCCTTTTAGTTTTGGTAAGGTATATATTGCAAAAGCGTGAGGTACAAAACACATCTCTACTACTAGACAAGACACAACACACTGCACACACGCAAAACATATAATACGGTTAATACAGCGGCTTTGGGATCTGGTTTTTGCGAGCTACAAGCTGCCTCTTTACACACGAGTTCTTTATTAAATTAAAACACTATCTTCATTAAGAGTAAATTATTATTAAACCCATAGAATCGCATCTGAAATGAAATAGCAATACAATATGTAATTTATTTCGATTTAATTACGATTTAAAACTACTCAATAAAAAGCAGGGAAAAGAATTACAACTTTTAAGTCACGATAAAAAACCCACAAGTATCGCCTACCTCTCGTCCTCGATGTGTTCCTAGACTAACAAGAACTGGATAATTATATCAGTGATTATAATTTATACCTGTATTATTAAATTCATCTAATAAGATTTGTATCATGCAATGGGGATATGGTGTATGTATGCACTGAAATCTTTAGTCAAGTACATGGACTTTGTTTTAGGACGGTACACGTAATACGCATGAATTAGATATTGTAATCGCTAACTGAGGACATGTTAATAGGTCGAGAAGAAGACTGTTTAATTAAATGTTATTTTGGTATGCCTATTTGGCGTGCAGCTTCAACATTTGATCAGGTATGCAGATATGTGTTGGTTTTTGTTTGCGTTATTTAAATTTTACGCAGTAGCTGCTCATGAAATCTGAAGGATATGCGCAATCGAATTATAAACACTTTTACTTTTAACGTGCATACTTGTACAATGACATTACAATACAGATAGTTGCAAAATCATTTTACTTTATAATGACACGCATTATTATCAATACATGTTACTGTATCTTAATTAAAATCGTGCAATTTGGAACGTTAAATAAGGTATCATATAGTATGTACAATATTATTCTGTCATTTCAATTAGGCATAAGGGCCTAGATTCGTATGCCTTATTGATTAGGGTCCCAGCTGACAATAACTAGAAACGGAAGTGAACATAAACAAAAACGCAACATCATTAAAAATCCACATTTATTAAAAATTAACACTTAAATACATGCGGTCGTTTATTTTAACAAACGAGCAAATTAAGGGTTTGGATGGCGGATGTATCGCCCTGGATAAACACACACACACACACACACACACACACACACACACACACACACACACACACACACACACACACACACACACACGCACGCACGCACGCACGCACGCACGTATGCACGCACGCACGCGCGCGCACGCACGCACGCGCGCGCGCACGCACGCACGCACGCACACACACTTTTAATTGCCCAATCAAAAGAAGCCGGTAAATTTCAGTTGTTAATGCTATATAATAATCATATACGTATGTATCGTTCTCCGAAAATAGCATTGTATCCTTGCGAGTATAGGTAGGTCGAGAGAGCGGAAATTGCAAACATGCACAAGGAGAGAAATAATTATGTTAAGCATTGAAGAATAAAAACAGAGATTTAATAAGAGCGGCGTTAATTCGCTTATTTTAATATAATGCATACGCTATTTTTTATTGAATGACACATTTCTTCGAAACTTATCATTTTGCCAAACTATGAACAAGTGTTTATGACCGTTCTATCCCAACACACGCATGCGATTTGTCAGGCATTCAGTGTTAAACCGGTTACTTCTGAATAGTAAAGATTAGGTATCAGAGAAGATTTTGGGCATAAGCGCCGACGTGCCTCTTGAATTTTACGTGGAAAGTCATGATAAACTGAAAATCAAGTATCGACGCACGATCCTCATAATTGGTTCAATATTACCGTATTCGTGAAACCTGATGATAACAGGTATAACTTGCTTTACTTTGTTCGAGTTTATTTGCCCGAGTCGGTGAGCATAAGCGATGTACTTGTTACACTTGTAGCTGTTTGACATTTTAACTAACGTTTTCCTTAAGGCCTCCAAATATAAGGTTGTTTCGCGCTGATCTAGCTTGAATGTCAATTGATTTGTAAGTCAGAGTTTTCAAAAAATTAAAAAAGATAATTTGTTGCTGTTATAACCTGGTATTTTTTAGTTGATGGACATCCTTGTGTCTTGGAAACAAAGTATGTTTTGAGTTCTGTTTACTTGACTGCTTCCGAATGAATCCTAGCGTATCAAACATGTGCATGAAGACTTGCCTAGTTTTAGTTTTGTTTCTCGCGCGCGCCACAGGTGGTTAGCGTGTGGCTATGATATTAATTAGTGAAAATATCATTTTGAATAATAAATAATCATATTATAACGAAATATCAACTTTTCTGAAAAAAAATCACTATCAAATATATATATAACAAGGTAACCAACTCGAAATCACCCGAAAACAGGATGCATCGCTTTGAACACCCATTACTTCATCAATTTTGCAACGATTTTCATGAACCCGGTCTTATTCAACGCAGAAATGAATTTCCTTTCTGCTGCGTTTACATTATGTTCCCGGCAGTCACGGCAGTCCCGTTTGTCTGTTTGACTGTTGAAAGTTTTGACCTTTAATCCAAGGTTTGCTAGGCTTGTGCTAAGTTTCCTCACGGTTTATCAAGGTATCCTTGACGTGCCGTCGAAGCGAAAACGCGGCCCTTCGACGGTGCGCTAAGTTTTCATCCACCGTCTGCCACGGATGCTTAAATGTTGCTTCAAGGTACGATGCGTTCTGTTACGTTCCCGCACGTTGTCATGCAGGTCTGATACGTTGTACACATGTGTCATTCATTTGTCACGTTCTGTCAAGGTACCGTGCGGATCAAACGTGGACATCCGAGAGGTTTCGGGCACGATTGTGTTCCCGGTGTAAAAGAAAACTCTCAAGCAACAGTATTTATTATAAGAAAATAATTCTAGTGACATGGATGTGAACGACCAGTATGATTTAGTTTTTTGCCTGCTTATTTGCAGCATTAATAAAATCTTTGCGTTGTAAAGAGCTGAAAGAAGCACAAAAGTCCGGGAAAAGACGAAGAAGGAGGCCAAGGTCCCTGTGGGTTCGTCCATGGCTATCGAAATCTAGAAGGCAGCAACAAGGGCACTTTGATGCATTTTTTAGGCAGGGAACTCCGCAACGAAGATATCAACAACTTTCTCAAGTTGCTCCTCAATTTGAGCGTCCTTTGCAGCGCGGGGAGCCTTTGTTCGGCGCTTTCTTGGTGGCATTATACTGATCGAGTGTTCAGACTGAAATAAAAGTTTCCTGATAGCACGGCTTTTATATACTGTCGGGTTAGGCAGATGGGCCTTACAAATAATGCTACTAGACTGATGATATTTTACAAACATATTCAAGAACTTATGATGGTGACCCACAGAACGCTATTCGCCTTATCAAATTACCCATACCGCATTTGGGCACTGCTGACTTCCGGTATAATGAAAACAAATCAAGCCTGCATAAAGTCTGCACAGTTTACAATGCAACACTAGGCCGTTTGAAGGAAGACTGAACAAGAATAATACATGATAAATGGAGTATTTGCTTATATGGCGAATATTCATGAGGTGTCCATCAGCGTTTACGATGGTTTAAGATGATACAATAATCACCCTACTGCTGTTTATTGTGCTGCACTTAATTAAAGTACTTTAGAAAATATATAAATGTTTCAAAAGACAAAAAAATATATCATAAGTAAATTATTGATAGATATTTGGAGAATACGATTTTTTCCTCATGTGTACAGTGCACCACTAGGATATATTTTGTGAAAATGCAAAGATCTCTCAATAAACAAGTTAATTGATAGATCTTTGGACATTGAAACAAAATGGATCAGATTATATAAATTTATTTACAAATAAATAGCATGTCCATTTACATCTAGCCGTAATAATATAATAGAGAAATATTAAAACAACATTAATCTTTTAACCGTTCTATTGACAAATATTGACAAAACTACCTGCATATAAAGAAATGAAGCCAGGAAGCAAACAATTAAACAGCAGACATAAAGAATATCCGGTGAATCTGTTGTTTTCTCAGTCCACAACTTTGCTTTTAGTTTACTTCTTTGTGTATGACATAAATTTAGAGTATAAAGTAAAATTGTGTATGACATAAATTTAGAGTATAAAGTAAATTCTATTTTCACAATATTGATAATATATTATAGCTAAAACATCAAAGCGTTCATTTGTATGTCTAATTAGTATCATCAGTGAAACTGTTGTATACGCTTAACGAGATAGGTCAGTTTAACACTCAATAGTTCTTAACATCCTGCTTACTAGTCTATAACTGGTATAACGGTAAAACTGTATAATGGTAAACCTGTGTTATATATAGTTAAGCACCTAAAGAAAAGATACTTAATCCAAAACCTAGGTATATATTCTATAAAAGATAAGGATTTTAAGAACATGCTGGTTATTTTATGGCCTACAATAACAATATCAAATTGTAATCACATACTAAGTAACAAATGTAATGTTAAACTTTACTTAATGTAACTATCTATTTTCTTTCACATAAATTAGAAACATGGATATTCTATACATACAACAGAAAGCGATTTGCATTATGCATGAACAAAACTGTTTTCTCAGATCAGTTATCACTATAAACAAGTTGTATGTAACCTAACTATTGTTTTGTAACCTAAAAGTAAACTTTTTATTACATTTATACCTATCTATACCCAATAAGTAACACCAAAGTTGTCAAAATCACAGCAACTTGACATTATTACAACATATTGACAGATTTTTAAAGATAAATCAATAAATTGCTAAGCACTAAAAACAGAGCTGACAAGTAAAGTCTTGGTTGCTACAAATAACGGTCTCGGTTGCTACAATGTTAGCACAGGGGAGACCATGCTTGTCTAATATCACAGATAGTAGTTTTTTAGTACAGCCTTGCTGAATAGCACTAATACAAGTATAGACAACATTACAGGGTTCATCCCCATGCAACTTTATTATAGTCCTCAATTATATTCATACAAACACCTAAAAGTGCTACTTTAGCCTGTGGCTGATTTTTTTAATATTTTCCACACTTTTATTGAAGTAAAAAAAACTGTGATGATAAAAAACTGCATTTCTTCACTTAAGCAGCTTGCCCAATTCAGCTCATTAAAATAAGGACTAAAATGGACTAGCCAGCAATAAAATAAACAGATAAGTTTGAAGTACAAAAAAATCTGACTGAGTTTGAGATTCTATATTAACTTACATACTCGAATTTTTTTAATGATAACTTATTTGTAAAACCAAAACATATTCTGGTGGTGACCATACATCCATAGTTTGCATACAATATTAAGTTTGCTATCACAAGTTGTTCAGTACAGTAACCTGTAACATGGCTTGATACATGGCCAGTGAAAATGACTTGACACACAACCTATAAACACAACATATTAACATGACACAACCTTTAACATAACTCGACACGAGCACACTATCCATAAAACTTGATACAGAACCTTTGAACACGATTTGACACACAACCTAAGCTGATGACTTCACGCACAACCTTTGGGCATTACTTGGCACAAAACTCCTGAATATGACTTGACACACATTCTATGAAAATGACTTGACACACAGACCACACCAACCTTCATGCTTAATGGAAATATAATCAACACAAAGGCCACCCTGTAGGGCATAAATAATTGAGCAAATGTAAACTTAAATACAGAAGCTTAAGTAAAGATCACAACATAACAAACATGCCCAAACACAAGATTGAATAAACATGTTTTGAATGCATGTTAACAGGAATATCATCTAAATTAGAATGCGGACTTACCAACAAAGTTGCAATTATATGCTACCCCTTTTAGGGAGCATAAAAATGCATACTTTCACCATAAATAAGCCAGCAATCACAAAAACAGCATGTTTGGAAGCAGAAATGATACAGCTAGACAATGTTTATAGAACAAGTGTCAACAACAAGAGCTGTCAGAGGACAGCGCGCTCGACTATTCGAGTGCTTGACAGTATAACATAAGCCATCATGGAGAGGGGGGGGGGGGGGTATAATGTGGGTGTGTGATCATTTAATAGATGATCTTTCAAAAATAAGAAAACAAAATTTATTTATTTTTTGGGGGGAGGTTGGGGGGTGGGGGAGAGGGGGGGGGGGGGGGTATAATGTGGGTGTATGATCATTTAATAGATAATCTTTCAAAAATAAGATTTTTTTTTTGGGGGGGGGGGGGGGCGTCAAGTAAGTGTTGTTTTGTCAAACTTAAACATAGATTTATCAATAATATGCATATTCTAAGTATAAAAGGGGCAATAATTCTGTCAAAATGCTTGATACAGTTGTGTGCTCTTGTTTATAGGTTGGGGTCATGATGGTAAACAAGTATGCAAAATATGAAAGCAATATGTCATGGGACACAGGAAATATTTGGGGTAGTACCCAAACTTTAACATTTGCACACTAAAAAAAAAAACGCCGACGCCGGGGTGAGTAGAATAGCTCCACTATATATATTTCATATATAATAGTCGAGCTAAAAATGAGCCTTGTTCTGGGCAACATGCGTTAAGTGTCGTCAGCCAACACTTTCAGCCTAGACTGGATATCCGCTGAGTAGAGACTTCACTTAAACAAAAAAATCTGTGAAAGAGGAAATTGCAGTCCCAGATAAGCATTTGAAGTCCTCTATATGCACATGCATTAAGTCCACTTGTCCCAGAGCGAGGATACAATGTCAATCCCGATGATCACAATGTCACGCTGTCCAACTGTTTTCTATGCATAGCACAACCGTTTTAAATGTAAAACTTTAACACTTAATCTGAGAAACATATTCATGATTAACAATAATTATCATTCAAGGCATACAACAGGATCAACTACCTTAGGACTTACACAGAGAGTTTTTACACCACTCAGATGTTCCCAACCAAGTGACATCAAATAAGAATGTGCGAAAAACAATATATCAATCACAACAATGCATTTATATAAAATGCAAAAAAGGCAAGCTGAAAAAAGATTACCTAAATAGTACCAATGCTACCTTATTATGCAAAGCAAGTCCATTATGTTTACAACAAATATCTCTGTAATGCTTGTCGGTGGCTGATTATTTAACTTGGTGGAAATTATACGGACCACAACAACAATTATGATCCAATGAAAGCTATCAGAGTTAGAGATCTGACAAGGTAAATTTGTCTATTGTTTTAAAAATTCAAGGCCCATTATGCAGAAGTGCTACATGCAACCAAGCTGGTTATCTCACTTGGTTGCGATATTATGCCATTAAACATTTTTACCAAGTTTCATGAGGATCAGATTTAAACTGTTTGAGTAATTGAGCAGATATCGTTCTCCTAGACTTCGCCTGCCTGACCACCTCAGGTGCTCCCATAATACGCCCAGTGTTTTTTTTAATCAGTGTATAAAAATGAGTTTGGCTACAAGCGCAACTTTTAACTATTTGTATGCAGCTGAACAATAACCAATAAACTTGGCTCAAATGTGTTACCGTCCAAGCCCGGGATAATAAATAAAGCTAACAACACATTACAAACTCAGAGGGACTGGCATGTGTTTGAACTTTTACCATTCACCTAACTCAGTCAGTGGATTAGGTGGCTGTGTAATCCATTGTAATGTTTGCCTTGTAATTATAGAACTTCTTTATGTAGGATCATTTATCATTGGACATCTTCAGCCAATCCCTACTACCCCTAGGAAAATCCATTTTATCATTGATATATGGTTAAATACGAACATTAAGTAGACATTTAACCCAACAAAACCATTAAATATGAACAGCATGTTCAGTACATATTCAACAGCCACATGTTATGTAGGATTCATTTTATTCTCTGACATCCGCTTTAGTTAAGTTTGTGTCCACTAAAAGGCTTTGCGTAGGCTCATGCAGGCTGGAGGGAGTGCCCGTCATTTAAGCCTGAGGCTGAATTTACAGGCTGACTACACAGACTGACTACACAGGCTGGAATCTGGAATGTTATCACATGGCCTTGGCAGGAGGCTTGGCTGGTTTCCACACAGCGTTCTGCAGGCTGACAGCGTCAATGGACACAGAGATGTGCTTTGTAGAGACAACCTCGGAGAACGACTTGCCCCCTGAGTTGTATCTGCAATCAGAATGTACCACCTCACTACAAGTGTGCATTGTGAATTGAACACACGTTTTCAGCCACGCTCTTTTCCACTAGGCATATTGATGTGCTTAAAGTGTCCACCCAGATTAGTCCCTGCAGTCAACACAGGCTAATCAAGGACAACACTTTCTGCTCTTATGGAAGTTTTAGTTTCAAGGAGGTATATTCTTAGTAAAAATCCAGTTTAGGCGTACAGTGTCGTCCCTGATTAGCCTGTGCAGACTGAACAAGCTTACCTAGGGAAGACACTTTACGCACATGCATTAAGCACCATTTCTCACAGCCCTACTCATTTGTATGATCTATGCATTTCAATTAGGAATACAAATTGTCATACCCTTTAATATGTCATAAACAAGAGCACCACATAACGGGTGCCACGCTCTGCTGCGAAAGCTTGTCAGAATTTGTTTGTTTTTTTTAGAGGTCGCAGTGACCTTGACCTTTGACCGAGTGACCCAAAAATGGGTGTGGCGTGTAGAACTCATCAAGGTGCATCTACATATGAAGTTGTAGGTGGAAGGACTTTGATTTTAGAGCCAATGTTCAAAACCTTAACAAACCTTGACACGGACGGCGGACACGACCAGCTGGCTATGACAATACCTCGGGTTTTCTCCGAAAACAGCCGAGCTAATAATAGTAGCGATACTCCTTTATCCCATACTCACAAACATTCTGAAAATATGTTCCAGATTGGGACACAACAAAAATATAAAACACGTTTTTAAACCATAATTCTAAATACAAAGAGTGTTGCTTTACTCCTCAAGTGTTAAACACTAACATTGTATGTTTGTTATTGCGATGTGATGAAATATTGACAATTATTGGGAAAATATTTCCAATATTTTTCTTACAAGCCTGACCAGAAACTACATTTTAATTTTAAGTTAATTAAGTATCAGGAAATATTTTACCCTAGACCAATTAACAGTGCATTAAGGGGCCACTTACTTGTAGTATTTCTCCACCATGTCATGCTGTATTGACCGGGGACCCACGCCCAATATCTTGAAGCAGTCCTCAGTGTCCGGGTCAAACCCATAGAGGCCCCGGTAACCACAACTGCTGTCCCGGAACAGAATGATGAAGTGTTTGGCATTGGACTTGGCAATTTCCTGCAAGTAATCAAAGGATAAAATATTATAAATATCTTCCGGGGCAAAAACAAGTAAACAATAAGAAACAATAAATTCATGAATTCTGACTTTTGATAGTGACATTAACCTTTAACCATGGAGCATGTTAGTTACAACACAATATCTGGCAACAGGGAAAAATAATGATAGGAAATATGAATTTTCCTCCCAGACATAAAACGCTACAGAGCAGACAAAACAAGGGACAAAATTGTCACAAAACCAGGTTTTCATTGTGAAAAAAAATCTGATTAAGGGAGACAACTCAAACTGAACTTTTGAAATGAACAAACAAAATTAACCCCCTTTGTAAGTTTGTTTCAAAATAAATCTATTTTAAGTTGTGGTGACCTTGACATTGGAGATATTGACGTGATTCTTTCGTGCGACACACCGTCCCATGATGGTGAACAAATGTGCCAAATAATTGTAAAATCTCACAATGAATGACATAGTTATGGCCCAGACAAGCTCATTTATTGCCAATTTTGACCTTTGAACTCAAAGTGTGACCTTGACCTTGGAGATATCGACATAATTATTTCGCGCGACACACCGTCCAATGATGGTGAACAAATGTGCCAAATGATTTTAAAATATGACAATGAACGACATAGTTATGGCCCGGACAAGCTTGTTCCGCCCGCCCGCCTGCCAGCCAGCCAGCCAGCCCGTCCGCATTCGCCAATCTAATAACCAGTTTTTTCCTTCGGAAAACCTGGTTAAAAATTAATCATGTCTGACCATAAATTAAGACCTAAAAGACAAAAGATGATGAAAAAGGGAAGTTGTATGAACACATTATAAAGTCAAGGGGAAATATAATGCCAAGTATATTAGAATCTTCCAAAGAATGTAAAAACCATTGAGAAGAAGCAAACAATTATGTCCACAGCAAACAATTATGTCCACAGCATGGTAGTTGTACCCAACACATTGACATTTTATGAAAGAGCAGACAAGAAATCTGGACAGACTGACACTACACGCACACACAAATCCATCCACTCACCGTATTCCTTCAGGAATAAAGTTAACAGCGTAAAGAACCACCTTTTTGGTGAAAGCAAATATTCCCTGAACAACATAAATAGAAAGTGACCACATCCTCCCAACCTCAGTAAACTCTTCAGTTCACATGGTACCTACTTCTAGCACTTTGTTTTTCTGCTCCGTGTTTACAGAGCCAGCCAGGCAGCAGTGACTGATAGCATTGATGATGATGTGTCTGTTAGACTTGGCACTCGGCTTCACAAACAGCTTCGGACCTGCAACAGTGTCACTTTATTATCAGTTGAACTCTTGGAAAACTGAGTTTAAAGCATGTGCGTTCAAGATTAATCTATGCAATCTGTTGTCCCTGATAAGTCTCTGCAGACTGCACAGGCTAATCTGGGATGACACTTTACGCACATGCATTAGGCCCAGCTTTCCCAAAACAGGGCTCTTACAAATGTTATAGAATGCATATAGTATTTTGCGCTTTGAATGTTTTGTTTATTTTAAACTCATTTGTAGCTCTCCACTATATTCATACAAATCTGAAGTTCCAACAATCAATAAAGAATAGATGTGGATCAAAGAAATCATCCTTCAGAGTTTGATTATATAAAGGCTAATAAAGGCACCTTTGTGTTTAACAAACTGTTCTAAATAAAAAATGTTGTAAAATGCATGCTAACTTTAACTTTTAAGTAGTGATTAAACGTTACAGTTTACATTGGTTGAAGAATGCAGACCCTTGTTCTGTATGCAATGCCTTACTGCATAGTCCACATTTGTATGCAATGCCTACCTGCATAGTCCACACCTGTAAGCAATGCCTACTTGCATAGTCCACACCTGTACGCAATGCCTACCTGCATAGTCCACACCTGTACGCAATGCCGACCTGCATAGTCCACACCTATAAGCAATGCCTACCTGCACAGTCCACACCTGTACGCAATGCCTACCTGCATAATCCACACCTGTAAGCAATTCCTACCTGCATAGTCCACACATGTATGCAATGCCTACCTGCATAGTCAACACCAGTAAGCAATGCCTACCTGCATAGTCCACACCTGTAAGCAATGCCTACCTGCATAGTCCACACCTGTACGCAATGCCAACCTGCATAGTCCACACCTGTACGCAATGCCTACCTGCATAGTCCACACCTGTAAGCAATTCCTACCTGCATAGTCCACACCTGTACGCAATGCAGACCTGCATAGTCCACACCTATAAGCAATGCCTACCTGCACAGTTCACACCTGTACGCAATGCCTACCTGCATAGTCCACACCTGTAAGCAATTCCTACCTGCATAGTCCACACCTGTACGCAATGCCTACCTGCATAGTCCACACCTGTATGCAATGCCCACCTGCATAGTCCACACCTGTAAGCAATGCCTACCTGCATAGTCCACACCTGTATGCAATGCCAACCTGCATAGTCCACACCTGTACGCAATGCCTACCTGCATAGTCCACACCTGTATGCAATGCCTACCTGCATAGTCCACACCTGTACGCAATGCCTACCTGCTTATTCACACCTGTAAGCAATGCCTACCTGCATAGTCCACACCTGTAAGCAATGCCTACCTGCATAGTCGACACCTGTATGCAATGCCTACCTGCATAGTCCACACCTGTAAGCAATGCCTACCTGCATAGTCCACACCTGTAAGCAATGCCTACCTGCATAGTCCACACCGCCCTGTGAGGATCCCGACTCCGAGCTCTCATTTGACCTCTGACCCTTGCGTGTCCTGTTGGGGTCTGGTGAGAGCGGTCGCCGGTGGGTGAGACCGCCATACGCCAGGGACCGCCCGTCACCACTGCCATTGTGAAGGGTGTTCATGGAAACTGGGGAAGTGATATAGACAAATATAGAACAACTATGTCTGTGAGATTTATTGGTTTTATTACAAAAGAGTCATGCTCTGTGAAAACAAGCCTTAAAGCATAAAGCATTGTCCAAGATAAGCATAGATGTGCAGTCTGTACAGGCTTTTCAGGCACAACACAATCCGCTTTTATGGATTTTTTTTATTAAAGGAAGTATTTTCCGAGCAAAAAAACCAGTCTAGACATTAAGTGTCATGCCTGATAAGCCTGTACAGACTGCACAGGCTAATCTAGGATGACACATACAGACTACACAGGCTAATCTGGGATGACACTTTACACACATGCATTAAACCCTGTTTACCCAAAACTAGATTTGTTTTCATCATTCTCATCATGCTGTTCACTTAGGCTAAGTTTTTTGAAAATCTAACCATGGTGGACATAGATATGCTCCATACAAACATTTGCCGCTTCCTGCAATCAAGCAAGCCCACTCAGATGTTCCCATAATATATCCATTTTTAAAACGAATCTTATATATAGATAATAAAGTTTTGTATTATTAACATAGTCAACCCATAAGTTTTATGTTTATTAACATAATTAACACATTTAATTGCAAATATGTGCAAAGCAGGTCAAACACAACGTACAGTTGGAACTACTCTATTAATGTATTTACAATATACATTATTTTGTGTTACTTACATGCAGTAATTATACAAGAAACCACCCATGGTCTTCATAATTGATAGTCACATGGCACACTTGGTTATAAGCCATACCAAAAGTTGCAAACAAAAGAAAAAAGATGTGCAATGTGAACAAAAAGAGTTCTGAAATTATGTCAAGAGGCCAATTACAATTCATGAGACATTGAGATCAACAAATATCAGCTGTAAGTGCCCCTAGGGCAACAGTAATAATCTTCTTGGGAAACTTTTTAAGTTGATTGAGAAATATAATTTTTTTTAAATATTTTTTTTTTTGGGGGGGGGGTCCTTCTGGTTAGTGGACCAGTCATATTACCTGCTTTTCTCATAACTTGTTTGTGCTGAGGTGACTTGGATGATCTAGTGTTTCTAGTACCCTTTACTGAAATCAAACCAAACAACTAAGCAAACCCAAACTAAAACAGCAAACACGAACTGAAACAAAAACTAAAATACAATCTCACAGTGATCAAGGCCAATCCAGAACAGAACAGAACAAAAAGTTGGATTTACAACAAAAGCATATACAGCTCAAAGTCATATACATAAACACAAACACAAAAAGGCGAACATAAATACACTGCATAAGAAAAAAAAAAAAAAAAAAAAAAAAAAAAAAGAAAAACAGCATGCAATTAAATTGTTTGAAAAACACATGATGTTTCATGAGAATGCCAGGATTGTATGATTTAAAATGCTCTTTTTGTTTTAACAAAGTTTAGTGAATGTTTAAACAACTTGATTGCTTCAACAGAAATTATGCATTTAGATATTACAAGTTGAGTTTAGGAAAAAAGTTATTCTCTAATTAATCCATGAATACAAACGGCTTAAAGTTTAAATGCTTTAATTTTTTATACAGAAAATTGCAAAACTTAAAAATATAGACTTTTTTGCCTCATTCAATAATATTGTACAAATTTAAAAATTCTATAAGTGTAGCGCATATGTAGAAGAGTAATGCAGCAAACTCAAGCAAAAAGCAAGGTGAGCGAAAATGCAAAGGTGGTGCTGTACATGGCATGAAACATGAGCAGCATTTCTAGTCCCAATAACATTAACAGTCGTCAAGTCCCGTTAGTTATACTATTAGTCCATGAATTAACAAGAGGGCCATGATGGCCCTAGTTCGCTCATCTGAGAGGAGCCGGTTCATTCAATCTTTACCTAACGTCAAACTTGACCTAGATATTGTCCAGACAAACATTCTGGTCAAGTTTCATCATTATTGAACCAAAACTCTGGTGTATGGAGTGTTTTTGTTTTTGTAAGATTTGACCTGGTGAAAAATATTTTGAGTTGACCCCTCTTACCAAACATCAAACTTTGCTTACAACAAGAGATGTGTTTGTCAGAATCACAATGCCCCCTAATGCGCCGCTTTGATTTTCTTTACCTTTGACCTTGAAGGATGACCTTGACCGTTCACCACTCAAAATGTGCAGCTCCACAAGAAGTAAGTAAGAGATTGAATGGAGAAATGAAAATTATTTTTTTAATTTTTGACCTTTGACCTTGAAGGATGACCTTGACCTTGCACCACTCAAAATGTGCAGCTCCACGAGATACACATGCATGCCAAATATGAAGTTGCTGTGTTCAATATTAAAAAAGTTATGATAAAACTTTAACCAAGGTTAAAGTTTTAGGAAAGAATGAAATGCACTAAGTGACCCCGTGACCTAGTTTCTGACCCCAGATGACCCAAATACAATCCCAATCCAGATTTTATCAAGAAAAACATTCCGACCAAATTTAATAAAGATTGGATGAAAACTGTGACCTCTATAGTCTACACAAGGTTTTTCTATTATTTGTCCTGGTGACCTAGTTTTTGACCCCAGATGACCAAATACAATCCCAACCCAGATTTCATCAAGATAAACATTCTATCCAAATTTCATTAAGATTGGATGAAAACTGTGACCTCTATTGTCTACACAAGGTTTTTCTATTATTTGACCTAGTGACCTAGTTTTTGACCCCAGATGACCCAAATACAATCCCAACCCAGATTTCATCAAGATAAACAATCTGACCAAATTTCATAGGGATTGGATAAATAAACTGTGACCTCTATTGTCTACACAAGGTCTTTCTATTATTTGACCTAGTGACCTAGTTTTTGACCCCAGATGACTAAAATACAATCCCAACCCAGATTTCATCAAGATAAACATTCTGACTAAATTTCATAAAGATTGGATGAAAACTGTGACCTCTATTGTCTACACAAGGTCTTTCTATTATTGACCTAGTGACCTAGTTTTTGACCCCAGATGACCCAAATACAATCCCAACCCAGATTTCATCAAGATAAACATTTGGTGACAGGTGAGCTAAAAATGTGTGGGTCGGAGAAAAAAATCCGTAAGCAGCATAATAGTCAAACAGGGCCCTAGTGTTGCCTATGTTTGGTAGCTCAAAGCAGTGCTCCAGCTGGGATATGAAAATGAGTTTTTTTTTATTTTGTCAAAAGGGCACTTTATTACATGCAGCAACTTGTGGATTGTGTACAACAACCAGACGTTAAGATTGCATTTTGAGTTTTCCAACTGGCGACATATTCTTGAAATGAGTAATCACAAGAAATTATTTTGGTAAAATGATGTTTTTATTAAGAAATATTTTACACAACGGTGCACAAATTTAAGGTTTTGTTACTCTATTTTTATAAAGATTTTTTGTTTGATTTTAGAGCATGTGATTAAATCTAACATTTATTATTAGTTCAATTTAAAGTTATTTCTTTATTTTTGTTCACAAAAATTCTAAAAAAGCTCTTAAAAATTTGCCATTGAACAACTTGCCCAACTGATTTTATAAAATATGACATGAAATGACAGCTGGAAATAGATATTATATATTTGTAGCTATTTGTCTGTACTGGAAATAGTATGGACTTACGTATACTATGGAGCGAATATCAAGTGAAAGGCTTAGATATATATATTTCAACAAGCAACATTTGCAACCAAAAATATAGAGATGTTATTTAGTTTTCTGCTAACATAAATGACAACAAATATAACTTATTCACAAACTTGAGAGGTACTCCATCAGATAGATAGTGCACACAGACCTTTAGTGCAGTACCGATGAGAACAATGAAGCCTTATTCTGGGAAGACTAGGCTAAATGAAGGTGTGTAGTGTCGACGAAATTAGGCTGCGCAGTCTGCACACGCAAATCAGAGGGGGACACTTTCTGCCTTAACTAGATTTTCATTTAGAAGAAACTTACCATAAACAGAAAGTTCCAAGAAAGGGGAAAGTGTCTTCCCCGATATGCCTTTGCAGACTGCATAGGATAATATTGGCTGACACTTTAACGCCATGCATTAAGCCCCATTTTCTCTGACAGACTTACACTGGGCCCCATTGGAAGGTTCCGGTCCAACAGAGGCTGACATCACTCGGCTGGTCAAGTCGTCCACAGAACCAGCGCCCTCAAACCCTGCACACAAACATAGCACAGGATCAAACAGATGACATTGGTTTTGTTAGATACTTATAGTTTTCAAAGTTAGCACTGTTAAAGCCTTTACCACTTAGATACACATTTTGACCAGTTTGAAATCCTGTGAAAATTAATTTAAAGGAAAGACCTTCTTAAAAGATACAAGTTTTAAGGACTTCATTTGCAATTCTTAGATATTTATGAGCAGCAAACATAATTTTCTGGTTTTATGCAGATTGCATACAGCCATTTTCTCTGAACTTCTGATCGGGACAGGATTAATGGATTACGATGCATCAACAACAGTTTTGAGACCTTATACATAGAAAACATTACAAGGGTTTTAAACAGATACAATAATATTAACATAAAGTGATTAGTTTGTATTTTATAAGCATAAATACATTAACATTCAAAATACACTTCAGCCTCGCTTTTGGGAAAAAGGGCTTGATCCATGTGTGTAAATATCATTCTGCACAGGCTTATCAGGGATGACACTTTCAGTCTTAACTCGATTTTTGCTAGGACAGACTTCCTTTAAAAGAATAAGTGGAGTGTCATCCCTGATTAGCCTTTGCAGAAAACACTTTCGGCACATGCATTAAACCCCATTTTACCAGAGGAAGGCTCATTTGATATATTATGACACCACTTCATTACCAAAGCACTAATACCACCCTAAGATTTTATTATTTAAAACCACATGTTATCTCCACTACGACTGCATATCAAAGCGCTATACACACACTCACCTTCTACCAATTCAGGCTTGACAAACATTGACTTTGGCCTAGTTCTCTGTTTGGGCTTCTCTTTCTTCGGCGGGCCTTCCTCATCATCATCCTTCTTTGTGATGTACTGCTTAAAAATAGCTTCACGCCGCGCTTTTTCTTCTGATTTTCTACGATCACTTTCTTCTTGCTTCAACCTGAAAATCAAGTATCAGAAATCACTATCGGATGTGTTGTAGACTGTAAACAGCTGTATTACTCATCCATCTTTCTATCCCTACTATATACTGGTACACACCCCATACACAGTCTACATTTCTCTCTTTTCTTAACACCACATCCACTATCTTCATTTCTCTCAATATCTCGATTCACAAGCAACTCTTTTTTGTCTCCACTCCTTACTAGATACTCTCCCCAAATATATCCACATCCAATTCATCCAACTGTTTTTTAATCTCCTGCTCATTCTATCACATCACCTCTATCTACACTTTTTTTAAATCCACATGCCTTTATTTCCACTCACCTCACTCTTCACCAAGTTCCATTTGGAATTACTTTCTCTCCACTGACAGCTATCTCCACTGACAGCTATCTCCACTAACTTCTATCTGGAATCCCTCACTCTCCCCTCACCTCTCTCTCCTCACCTCTATCTCCACTAACTTCTATCTGGAATCCCTTAATCTCCCCTCACCACTATCTCCACTAACTTCTATCCGGAATCCCTCATTCTCCCCTCCCCTCTATCACCACTAACTTCTATCTGGAACCCTTACTCTCCACTCCCCTCACTCTCCCCTCACCTCTCCATCTCCCTCCGCCGGTTCATGTCCTGCTCCAGTTTCAGCCTCTTCCTCTCCTGCTCCTCAACACGTTTCAGCCTCATTTTCTCCAACTTCTCCTTCTTCCTATGCATCTCCTCCTCTGCACTCTGAAACCAAGGCAACATAGTTAATGTACCATCATCATGGTCAACATAGTTAGTGTATTATCAACTACTAAAAAAAAACATTTATTTTTGTTGGCAAGAAATTTCTTGGTTTTTTATTCAATGAATTTTTTGTGGGCACATACATTTTGGATTTCTGATTTTGGAAAAAAAGAGAGGAATTCGCATTTGTCATTTTCCAATGTGTTTGTGTTGAATTTGTGGAGGGGTCAACCCACCAATTCAACAGAAATTTATGACACATGAATAATTATGATTTTGCAGATATTTTTCCCCAGATTGTCAAAAGTGATTTGAAATAGGGCTTGTATTAATGGACGTTTTTGAATAAATTTATCATAGTTTCTTGTCACAGGACCTCTAAAATTGAAGCAATTAATGTTTGTATACTTCCAAAGCAGCTGTCATGGAAGATCCTAATTAACTTGTTCTTAAATTTCAATATATACATGCATTGAATGAATGAATTACAAATCAATATAACAATAAAAGCTTTTTAATCCAATACAGCGTTACTATTGATTTTTAAACTGAAAACACATCGTCAAACTGCACGCGCTTGCCTGCTGACATAACGTCACTTGATTGTATCATTCATTTAGTTCAAGGACGCAAGTGTCTAGGAAATTTGAAATGCAGTTGCCTTCATAAATGACATATTTGTGGGTTTAGGAGGATCATACATTTTTTTCATGATAAAATGTGAACACAACTACACAAGTGTTAGAATATATGACTCAAATGAAACCAGTGAAATTGCATTTTAGATTTCTTTAATAATGTAGAATGTTCTCAGTGTTTTTTTAACAATTTAGTGATTGAGAACAGTGTCAGTGACTTAAATGAGTGTAAAATCTTCAGATGGTAGATGTTTGACTTTTATATGCCAGTTGGTAAAAAGTGAGTCAAAAGAAGAGTTTCTTTCATTGACTAAAATTAACAATATTGGCGGGCATTTATGCTGTATCATGCTTGACGTAGGGGTAAACATGTTTAAAGTTGAAAATGGCAGCCATCTTTGTTTCTGTTCTTTCGCTCAGGTGAAACAATAATTTTTTAGTTTGAACAAAGCCTCTTGTGTTGTACTTGAGTGTTTAACATTTGGAATGATGATTAAATTTGAATCCAGGCGTTAAGCTATATTTTGTCTTGTTACTTTGCTTTTTTATTGAATTATTGGGGACTATTTTGTGTGGCAGAGCCAGGAAAGATCACACATAATTTTGATATTACTACACAATGTTCACTACAGTTAATTTAATCTGTTTTGGCTATTGCTTTTAACAAGAAACGCTGTGTGAACCTTTCTTTAACTCGTCTGACAAATTCAAGTACACAATAACACTAACATAGTATTCTCTAAATTGATCTTCATTAAGACAACATTTTAAAAATCCTATTGTGCAAAAAGAAATTATGTAATTTCATGATAGTCCAGTCCACTACAAGATTTTGAGCTATAGACATAAAAAAAAACACACCAGTGCATGCTTGCAAGCACGGAAATACAAACGCAAGCAAGCACACACACAAGGGTAGCAGCATAAACCCTTAATTATCACATTGAGGGCATGATAGATTATGCTTGCAGGCTAGATTACAGTGACTTGTTGCTCAAAACTTTAACGGCAAGATAAGCAAACAGCTGTTAATTTTGGGATCAAGTTATTTATATCACTCAATCCTTTACCCTTTAATATATGTTTTAATTGTAAACACATTTGTTTGATAATGTTTGATAATAACATTGCTTTTGAACTCTTTCAGTGCTGGAACCGAATTTTGAAGGTGTCTCATCAGGATCTAAACTGTTTGCTATTCTGATAGTATTCTTTGAAAAAAATCGAAGAAAATGCTAATTTTAGAAATTTAGCAGACAACATTTTAGCAGACGACAAATTTCCCAGCATGCAAAGGGTTAAACAAATCTTATATAGGTATGAAGCTTACAGACTGTTAACTTAATTGGCAGTTAAAGTTTTGAGCAACCAGGCAAGTGGCTATTTTACCTGATCTAGACTGGTGTCATCCTGACCGACCACGAAGCCTACAGGAGTGACGTCTAGCCCAGAGGTGCTGGTATCCAAATCAGCGCCGGTACCAAGGCTCGAACCCTGCAAGTCGTCCGAGTGAGTGCCCGGCACCTGGCCACCAGGCTGAGTCACCTGAGCAGCGAAATCCGATATCACAGAAGACACGTAACTATTTGAACTGGAGGTTTTACCCGTAATCCTGGTAACACCAGAGTCACTTTTATCACTGACATTATTGGATTTGTTGATATCACTGTTACTGGATCTACTAGATTGTACATTTGAGTCACTATTGTCACCCTTGAATTGTCTCGTATTGTCATTAGTGACCCCTCTATTTTCACGTATCTGACTAGAACGCAACTGAACTGCTTCTGGGGTGGAACTCACTGGATTCTGAACACTGGAATGCTGATTATAGGCCTGTTGCATGTCAAACATGTGTGGCTGAGGCTGATGACCCTGTGGCAGGTATTGCCCCATGTGTGAGGGGTTGGTATAGGGGCCAGGCAGGGGCTGTAAGGGCTGGAACTGGTTACTGGGAACACCGGGGGAGGTGTACATGGTAGAGTAGGGGCCTGGCTGGGCTGCCGATGGAGGGGAGACAAGACTGTGGGGCCCAGGGTACGGCTGACCAGGGTACATGCCTGGACCGCCGGTGTGGGGGAAACCAGGGGGACTCTGATGAAAGGGGGGCTGCATCTGGGGGTAGGTCATCTGACCCTGGCCTGGGCCTAGCACATAGCTGGGGAACCCATGACCAGGGCTCTGCATGTAGTGGCCGTGGGTGCCGTATATAGGGCCTATCTGACCAACCATTGATGTGGGACTCATTGCGTACTGCTGAAGCTGATGCTGCTGACCATGTTGTGCGTAGGCTGGTGGTTGTCTAGGCAACGAGGCGTAGTTTCCTGGCTGCTGACCTTCCTGTACCAAAAGATAATAGTCCATAATTATTTTTATCTTAACAAACTTATTGATCCACACAGAATTGAAGATTACATATTTTATTATTGTGTTGTAATGTAACTTCTAAAATTATTTAATATTTCACAAAGCTAAACATGGAATTTATCTTTTATAATTGGATAAATTCAACAATTTATCATATATTCTAGTCAAAGGGTGCAGAGCAATACTTTCACCTGTGCCAGCTGTCGTGGCTCAGAGGAGCTCCGTGACTTGTGCTGGGCTGAAGTCCTCTCAACATTACTGTCCACTAGAGCTGGTTGCTTCTCAATCAGCTTTGCCTCCACCTGGGTTGGAGACTTTGACCTGGACCGTGACACTTGTAATTGTTGACCTTTCTTCAGGGACAGTTTCATGATCTCGCCCTGCAGATCTGTCAAACTCTGGTTTAACTTATCCAGAGAGTTGCTGTACTCATCATAAGATTCCTGTCGCTCTGGTTTAACATCGGATTTCCTTCCAAGGTCAGATCTTGACTGCCTTTCAACAAATGAACCACTTTGACCAACTGACAGTCTTGGGGGACTGGGAATACTTTGCTGACTGAACACTGGGGAGGTAGACATACCAGCAGATAGTTCATCAATATTTGATCCATTTCCCTCACTTCTGGGATATGAAGCAGTATCTGGTTGCGCAATTCTTTGTTCAGCAAGGGAGGCCACTCTCTCAACAGAGGCACTGCGCCGGTCAAACAGGAGTCGTCTCCCCTGCTGACTGCCTTGGCTCTCCTGGGAGCTGCTCATTTCGCTGTCAGTCAACCCGGCCCCCTGGCCCTCCCCCTCACTGTTCTCACCATCCCCCTGTGACATGTGGTCTTCCTTGTTGAACCAGTTGTTACGCACGTTCTCAATGGTTTGCTGTATGCCATCTCTGGCATTGAGGGACCTCGGAGACTGGGCAGCCGTTCTTGCATTGTTTGCAGTACTTGTCATCTGCGCTGTTCCATTCTCAGCCTGCAGCTCCGTGGTGTCACTAGGACCATCCTTTGGCTTACCTACAACATGCAAGAAGGCAGCTTTACCAAGTCTCTGCCTTATTTTCTGCTGCTGGATTTCCTGTGTATGCTTCTTACGCTCAATAGCTTTCCGCTTCTCTTCCAATTTCATTTTAATTTTCAGTAACTCCTGACCGGCAGCCGCGTTGGCTGCAGGGACCTCAGAAGTGGCCTCATTCTCAACAGCCATAGGTTGGGTAGAGTTGGGAACGGGCTGTCGAGAAGGAGAGGAATTAAAGAGAGATTTCTTCTCTTGCTGCTTTTTGTGGAAAGTGTCCTTTAATGATGAAGGTTTGGAGTTGTCGTCCTGTCCTTGCTGCATGTACACAAAACCAGAATTGTCCGTGTTACCCACATTGCGAAGCTGTTTTATTTGAGAAAAAGTAGTTGAGGGAATTTTGTTTTCAAAATCAACAGTTTTTGGAGGTTTTGAAACAAGAACTGGCTTGCGTATAATAAAATTAGCTGGATCATTCGTATCCAAGAAGTTCTCTTTTCCACTCAAAGCATGTTTCTGGACACTTTCCTGTGTTTTGTGATCAGCGTGGATTTTTTGGGACTCGTGATCAGAAAATTCTCCTGAACTCTTACTGCTGGCCACACTTCCTTCACGTGAAAGACTTCGGGGTATCTGATTGGCCATTGCCAATGCTCGAGGGCTCTGATTGGCTAACTCAAGTGAGCGAGGGCTCTGATTGGCTAACTCAAGTGAGCGAGGGCTCTGATTGGCTGTTTCTATGACTGGTATCCCAGCAGCCCTTGCAGCCTCTGGCGTATGCACGTGATCAATAATGTAACTCTCAGCCACTGTAACGTCACTCCTGTGAGTTGGCAGGTCCACTGAGCCGTCGACACTTCCACCTACAAAGAAGGCCTCAAACTTCCTAGGGATGGGATCAGACTTGTCCATATGGGAAGGAGAACATTGATCAGCTGACACTTGAGATTCAAAAGGTAGTTTCATATCATGTCCCACAGAGGCCGACTGGCTGTTAATTACTGTAGACTGCGGGTCAATAGTTACACCCTTCTTTACTTTACTAGTTGGGTTAGCAGTCTTCCACTTAAGCACTTCACCTTGCTCTTCTTCCTTACTATGAACACTTGTCTTTTCCTTTGCTTGCTTCAGCTTAGCAGGAAACAACCGTTCAAAGTTCCCTGCAGTTATACTTTCACTATTCAAACCAGCTGCACATTGCTTTGAATCAAAACCTTCATCAACACGCAAGTTCACAGAGTTAACACTTTCCAGATCATGACGTTTTATATCAGTGGAAAATGGCGTGCCCTTCTGGTTCTGCAGACTGAAGCTGATGACATGACCTGTGTCAGCCCCTCCTTGCAACCTCGGAGTGGGGTCCAGGACATCCCTGGGGGAGGTGTCAAGGTCACCGAGGTCAATACTACCACTGGAGAAGCTGGCGTTCATGTCAGAGTCTATGCTCACGTTGGCCAGCAGATTCCTGCTATCACCACTGCCACTCTCTGCCATCAGGGCAGACTGCTGGCTGAAAACACAAACACTCTTGTCAATACTTACATACCTTAGATTGTGAAACATTGCTACTGATGATGACATCTTTAATATGCTAATGCTTATAAGCTCGTTATTTTTTCAACTCTTTTGCAGACAGTGCTTTTATCTCATTTAAAGGGCAAATTTTAGCCTTGCTTTGGGAAAATGGGGATTAATGCATGTGCCTAAACTGTGGTCACAGATTAGCAGGTGCAGTCACTTTTTCTTGGTTAAAGGTCTCTTCTAAACGAAATCCCCAGTCTAAAGGAACGTGTTGTCTATGCACAGGCTATTCTGCGACAACGCTTCATGCATATCCATTAAGCACTGCTTTCCTTGAGCAAGGGTCATATTTTTTTGTTTAGAACAGTTTTCATAGCATAGCAGTGGAATGGAAAATACTTTGGTGAAATCAGTTGTGGGGAAAAAATGATTTTGAAGAAATGAGATGTCACATGTGCCATTCTAGACAAGAAACAAGAGCTGTCTCCATAATGATAGGATGACATATGCCTTTGAAAAACGCTTTGATAGAAGTTATGAGCATTTTTCGAAACCTAAACAGAAGTAAACCAAGATTTCGAAACCTAAACGCGGACCCTAAGTTAAAGGTCAAAGGGGTCAAAATTTGTGTGCGTATTGAAAGGCCTTGTCAATATGCACATGCATACCAAGTATGAAGGTTACATCCAAGTATGAAGGTTACATCCAAGTATGAAGGTTACATCTGAAGCGACATAGAAGTTATGAGCATTTTTGGAAATCTAAATGCAAAGTGTGATGGAAAGACAGACAGACAGACAGTGTGATCACTATATGCCCTCCTTTGGGGGCAAAAAAATCAACCTGAATAAGGTTTGAATCATTACGATGATCCTGGTATCCTTAGTACTTAAAGATCAAAGTTCTGCTTCTTCTAAGGAAATGGAATGGAGAAGCCACTATAAGCCTATGGTCTTCAATTCAATCCAGATTCAACAAATAGGTTTAACTGTACTGATATGCCTGTGCATTAATTAAGATTAATTGATTACTTGATAGTATTTTGTATCATCCTTAACTTGCTTAAATGGTCTTGTGCATCAATAATTATTATTCAGACGCATGGGCCTTACATTGCTAATTAATGTCTGTGAAAACTAGAGACATCACTAGAAAGATTAAAAGTTCAAAAAGGCATTGGGCAAGCTAGCAACATATTATCTGCATAAGGTACACGCCTTCAAAATTAAATGAAATTCTTGATGGCAATCTAAAGTTATACACTCTGATATGTGTATGGATTATCAACACACACAGAATTCTATGTAGCCACAAAATTGGTCGACCAAATTGACATATGTCAATGTAAACAGTAAATGAATGTTGTAAAAAATTAATATTTTCTTTCCTTTATTCAAATTCAAATTATGCTATAATTTCAACTGCCTGTTTGCAAAAAAAAGGTAAACATTTCTTAATTTTTAAAATATTGAAGACCAAACAAAATATTAACTGCTGTCAAGTAAAAATGTTTTCATTCACTTATTCAGACCATGTAATGAGCCTTGTTCTGGGAAAATGGGGCTTAATACATGTGCATAAAGTGCCATCCCAGATTAGCCTGCACAATCAGCATAGGCTTATTCAAGGCGACACTTTCTGCTTTAATGCAATTTTTTGTTTAAAATATGTCTTTTTGAACCAAAATAGGTGTAAAATGTCATCCCTGAATGGGCAGTGCGGATTGCACAGGCTATTCTGAGATGACCCTTTACACACAAGCATTGAGCTCAGTATCTCTACTAATGGCGAGTCTTTGCTCATGAAGACAGGTACCATTTCTCTGGCCATGCGACCACAGACTCCCTGGGCGGCCCTCTCTGCCTCCCGGCCGGACCACCAACCACATTGAGAGACTGGCTCCCTGCCGGACCACCAACCACATTGAGGGACTGGCGCACATCTGTAGCGAGAGTATTTATATTGGATGGCAATTCATAACAGTGGCCCCTAGAAATCCAAAAAAATTCACTAATGTTTCAATACTGAATTCCTGACATGTAAATGCTTTCTTCTAAATATTACAAGTGAAATCCATGCAAAGTGACGAGACCACAAAGAACAATAAAATAATCATAACGCAATAAGAAAATTAAAACAATCAATCAAGAAAATTAAAGTCAATCACCTTAGACTTGTAGAATCATAAATGTTTTGTGTAGATTTTGGGATTTTTGTGTAATTATCTAGTTTTTTTTTCTATTTATGACAGACACATTTAATGTGGTCTTAATGCGGACAGTATTCAAACAGATTTGAGTTATACTATAATGGGGCAAATGTTCATCCCTGGAGAATGATTTGAACAATCTAAGTACAGAACCATCATACAAAGTCACACACTAAATATTAAAGCCAGACTCTTGCAGTTTCACTTACCGTCATGAGCCCCATTGTTCTGTTGACGCCTGTGCAGAAGTGGTTGGGCGCGGTGGGGCAGGGTGGGACTGCCTTTGTGAGGGTCGGGGGCGCTACTGCAGCGTAGCTCACTGTCCACACGGTGGCGCTGAAAGCTCTGCTTGGTCACATTGCTGATGGGAACACTGGGAACACGAGAGACTGTACCTGATGTGTGACGACCTGTACATAGATATAACACTGAACATTGATGATAGGAACACTGGGAACACGAGAGACTGCAGCTGATGTGTGACGACCTGTACATAGATATAACACTGAACATTGATGATAGGAACACTGGGAACACGAGAGACTGAACCTGATGTTTGATGACCTGTATATAGATATAACACTGAGCATTGATGATAGGAACACTGGGAACACGAGAGACTGAACCTGATGTGTGACAACCTGTACATAGATATAACACTGAGCATTGATGATAGGAACACTGGGAACACGAGAGACTGCAGCTGATGTGTGACGACCTGTACATAGATATAACACTGAGCATTGATGATAGGAACACTGGGAACACAAGAGACTGAACCTGATGTGTGACGACCTGCACATAGATATAACACTGAACATTGATGATGGGAACACTGGGAACACGAGAGACTGCAGCTGATGTGTGACGACCTGTACATAGATATAACACTGAACATTGATGATAGGAACACTGGGAACACGAGAGACTGCACCTGATGTTTGATGACCTGTATATAGATATAACACTGAACATTGCTGATGGGGGCACAGGGAACACGAGAGACTGCAGCTGATGTGTGACGACCTGTACATAGATATAACACTGAACATTGATGATAGGAACACTGGGAACACGAGAGACTGCAGCTGATGTGTGACAACCTGTATATAGATATAACACTGAACAATGATGATAGGAACACTGGGAACACGAGAGACTGCAGCTGATGTGTGACGACCTGTATATAGATATAACACTGAACATTGATGATAGAAACACTGGGAACACGAGAGACTGCAGCTGATGTGTGACGACCTGTACATAGATATAACACTGAACATTGATAATAGGAACACTGGGAACACGAGAGACTGAACCTGATGTGTGACGACCTGTACATAGATATAACACCGAGCATTGATGATAGGAACACTGGGAACACGAGAGACTGCAGCTGATGTGTGCCGACCTGTACATAGATATAACACTGAACATTGATGATAGGAACACTGGGAACACGAGAGACTGCAGCTGATGTGTGACGACCTGTACATAGATATTACACTGAACATTGATGATAGGAACACTGGGAACACGAGAGACTGAACCTGATGTTTGATGACCTTTATATAGATATAACACTGAGCATTGATGATAGGAACACTGGGAACACGAGAGACTGAACCTGATGTGTGACAACCTGTACATAGATATAACACTGAACATTGATGATAGGAACACTGGGACCACGAGAGACTACACCTGATGTGTGACGACCTGAATATAGATATAACACTGAACATTGCTGATGGGGGCACAGGGAACAAGGGAGACTGCACCTGATGTGTGATGACCTGCACATAGATACATATAGAAAACAACAGGTCACTGCTCTCATGTTGTGTTATATATAAGGTGTGGCTAAATATAACAGAATGGCGAGGGTCAATGAACAAGTTGAGGCACACTGACTTACATCAGCAAAATGTACTCAGGTCAGCTTACAAAAACTGTTGAAACAAGTGCTTGTCACAGCAGTGACAAATACTGCACCCGAAAGCAGCATGTACGAAGGTGTATATAGTTGTGACAATGAACAAATGGATGATTTACAGTTAAGCTTTGATTTTGAAGCAGTTGTATTTGTATTTGAAGTAAATTTTTAAGTGTGTTTTGCTTGTTTCCAAGAGTTTTCAGTGTTGAGTCACACATACTTAGGGCCCCAATATTCTCGTGAATAGTCTGACCAAATTTTTAAATATAGTGCTTTGCAATGGAAGCTACTTATCATAAAAATGCATCCTTCGTTGAATACAAAATAAAGCTTTCTGATGATGCTGTTTGATTGATAGTAAAATGGTGGCCAATTTCAGTCTGATTTGCCTTTTTTTTGGTCTTGAAATATTTTTTTCCATTTCAGCATTAAACAAGAAACCGTCGGGACGGGTGATGCTCCACAAAGGTTTTTTGTCACAATATTGCACTTTATATTCAGATAAAAGGTAACGTCTTGAGGGGCATAACTTTGGACAAAATAATACGATGGATGGTTTAGCAACTTAAAAATTTCAAAGGGCCATAACTCTCTCAATAAATCATCTAACCAGAACCCACAAATAACATGTGCATCTCCTCAAGGTAGTTAAGCTTTCCATAAAGCTTCATTGTATTCCAGTCAGTAGTTGAGGAGAAATAGCTCAGACAAGAACTATATGTACAGTTTATAGTAAATTTCAAAGGGCCATAACTCTGTGAAAAATCATCCAACCAGAACCCGCTGATAATATGCACATCTCCTCTTGGTAGTGAAGCTTCCCATAAAGTTTCATTGAATTCCGGTCATTAGTTGCTGAAAAATAGCCCGGACAAGAATTGCACTATATGTACAGCTAATGGAAAATTTCAAAGGGCCATAATTATGTGAAAAATAATCCGACCAGAACCAGCTGATAATATGCACATCTCCTCTTGGTAGTGAAGCTTCCCATAAAGTTTCATTGAATTCAGGTCATTAGTTGCTGAGAAATAGCCCGGACAAGAATTGCACTATATGTAAAGTTAATGGAAAATTTGAAAGGGCAATAACTCTGTGAAAAATCATCCGACCAAAACCCCCTGATAATATGCACGTCATTAGTTGCTGAGAAATAGCCGGGACAAAAATTGTGCACGGACGGACGGACAGACGAAGCGGCGACTATATGCTCCCGCCCCAAAATGTTTTGGGGGAGCATAAAAACTACAGTAGCATGTTATATATTGTTGCGCGTAATACACAGTACACTACAGCATACCTGCATCTGGTGTCCCAGTGATGCCTGCACCAGTGACCACAGGGACCGTGCGGATCTCAAACCAGTAGAAGATCTCGGCTATCAGCATCAGAATGTTCACCTTCAACTTCACATGGCTGTACAACAGGTCCTCGAACGTAAAGTGCCACGTCTTGTAGGGAAGATGACGCTCACAGAAGGACTTGATCAGTCGCAGGTTGTACAGCGAGTCAGCTATGCCCACATTGGACTTCAAACATACGTCTGGAAATAGTTTGATGAAAAAAGAAAATGCCTTTGGCATTAAAAACCAATGAAATGTTTCTGTAAATTGCTATAGTTTTATACATTGTATTGTTTCCTAAATATCATTTTGCAATGCGAGTGTCTTAAAGATGAGACAATCTTTCTTAACTGGGGGCAAGAAGGTAGACAAAGTAACTTGACCTTTGAACATATAGTAGTCAAATCTTTAAGTAAGCCCCTGAAAAAGCAAAAAGGAAAAGAATTTCTAAGCAGTGAGGTACATTTGAATAAATGGTTAATTTGGGTATATGGTAAATATGGTTAAAGACAATTTTGAGACACATTGGAGCTTTGCTTCTTTGTTGTTTCAATGTTTACCTTGGATCCTAAGTATGCTGGGACAGTAGAAGCTGATGAGGGCAGCTATAGAGCACCCGTCTCCTACGTCCTCCACCAGTCTCAGTAGCATGGGTACAGCCGGGGGCTCATTGCTGGTCTCCTGGGGATCATCTGCAGCCTACACACAGGACACAATTGAGCTGTGTTTGGGGAAAACTGGGCTTATCACATGTGCATAAAGTGTCATCCCAGATTAGCCTGTGCAGTAAACACATGCTTATTAGGGAGACATTTTTCTTGTTTTCGAATTCTACGTTTAAAGTTAAGTTTCTTTTACACAAAAATTCAGTCTGGGCGGATTCCTATCCAAACTGTACAAGCTAATCCGAGACGACACTTAACGCACATGCATTAAGCCTTGTTATCCCAGAGCTAGGCTCAAATGCATTCAAACGTTGTTAATTAACAGATGACACAAATTATGACATGCAATAATCTTCTTCAAAAGCACTTAAATGGTCCACAGCTGTCTTCAAGTACCAATAGCCTAGCAATCAATACAATTGGGCTGGTAAAAATACAGTAATGTACATAGTCACATGACTGGAAATTTACTTGTTGGCTACAACTGCTACATGATTATTAAAACATAAGAAAATGGTCCAGTACCTCTAGTTGCGCTGCCCTATCCTGTAGACTCACTTGGACAGTTGCACACACTTTGTTGACCCAGAACAGAACAGCTTCTTCTGAGTCGTTGGGAAGCTCGCTGGAGGCGTTGAAGGAGGAGAACCTCCTCACGGTCTGAGTCACGCGCTCTACACTCATGATCTCCCCACAGAAGGCTTTCATCAGGGCGTCGATCAAGGCCAGATGGGCTTTCTACAAACACAACACATAACGAAAATATATGAGTCTCGCTCTGGGAAAACAGGGCTTAATGCATATGTGAAAAGTTGTCCCATATTAGCCTGTGCAGTGTGCACAGGCTAATCAAGGACACTCTCTGATATTTTGGTATTTTTTGTTTAAAGGAAGTCTCTTCTTAGCCAAAATCCTCTTTAGGTGTAAAGGATCTTCCCTGATAAGCCTAGGTGGACTGTTCACATTCGAATATCCAAACTTCACTTTTATAAATGGACAAGTAAACAATAGTAAACTTTAGTAAGTTAAAAAAAAAATATTCAGTTATTAAACCCTTTAAGTACTAATAGAGTTTAATACCTGAATTTTTTTTGTATTATTTAGTTATAACAAAAATTTTTTTTTGGACAAGTGAGTTTTTAATGTTGACAAGCTGAAATATTAGATTAACTTGTTCATGGACAAGTAGAAATGTTTATATTTCCACACCACTGATATTTACATTTTACCAGTTTATAATTTTTTACCAGTTTAAATGGTGCCGACTGCATGAGAATGGTCTCTGTGACGTCATTGGAGTCCGAGCCGACAGCGTAGATGCCTTTCCTAGACAGGACCTGAATTATGCTCCAGTGCCCTGGAACAGTCAAACATAATGAGCCTTGATCTGGCAAACAAATTGGGCATGAAGTGTCATCCTTAATTGACCCGTGCTAAATTGAATACATAAAATTGAGAATAAAATTGTTGGGAATATTATATTTAATAAGGTTAATCTAGTAGGGCGCAATAGTGTAATGAATTTTATGTTTCAATCTTTACATAAAAATATTTTATTTTTATTTTTGGAAACCTCCAATTCAGGATTTTGGTCAGTAATTTGGCAAAAAGTACAATTTTTGAGATAGGGAACAGGGCCTACAAAAAAACAACAGTTAAGCAGTCTTTAATTAAAAAAAATCTCACTAAAGACTGAATTTTCAGTGCTTTGACTCACCTGCCCACTGTGAGGCATTGTCTCCAAACATGTTCTTACAGGCCAGACAGTACAGCTCACTACTGGCTAGAAGATTGGCAAGTCGGGGCTTGATAGTCCATGAGCCCTGCAACACACAGACACAGTTCACTGATGTGGTTACATATGAGCCCTGCAACACACAGACACTGTACACTGATGTGGTTACATATGAGCCCTGCAACACACAGACACTGTACACTGATGTGGTTACATATGAGCCCTGCAACACACAGACACTGTACACTGATGTGGTTACATATGAGCCCTGCAACACACAGACACTGTACACTGATGTGGTTACACTGCAACACACAGACACTGTACACTGATGTGGTTACATATGAGCCCTGCAACATACAGACACTGTACACTGATGTGGTTACATATGAGCCCTGCAACACACAGACACTGTACAACACACAGACACTGTACAACACACATACACTGTACAACACACATACACTGTACAACACACAGACACTGTACAACACACAGACACTGTACAACACACAGACACTGTACAACACACAGACACTGTACAACACACAGACACTGTACAACACACAGACACTGTACAACACACAGACACTGTACAACACACATACACTGTACAACACACATACACTGTACAACACACATACACTGTACAACACACATACACTGTACAACACACAGACACTGTACAACACACAGACACTGTACAACACACATACACTGTACAACACACAGACACTGTACAACACACAGACACTGTACACTGATGTGGTTACATATGAGCCTTGCTCTGAGAAAATGGAGTTTAATGCATGTGTGTTAAGTGTCATCCCAGGTTAGCCTGTGAAGTCTGCACTTTCTGCCTGAACATGCTTTTCGATAAGAAGAGACTTCCTTTAAATGAAAAATACAAGATCATCCCTGATAAACCGACTGCCCAAGCTAATCTGGGACAAAACTTTACATACATGCATTCAGCCTGGTTTTCCCAGGCTTGTACGTAATATCAAGCTCATTATTATACAGCATTTCCTTTGCCTTTTGTATAATGTGCATGCCATGTGGGTCTTCCTCAAGACAGAACATTGGAATGGATATGTACTAGTAACTTGGTATGATGAAATTGTCTTCCTTTGCAACACAAACAAATTTTCACCAGTTTGTTGCATAGATTTTGTTGAATTATTTGTCTACAAATAAGCATTTTGAACTTTACAAACATATTGAAATAAAACTTAAAATAGGAATTAGAAAATTAAAATTAAAAGTACTTTTTCACATGAAAGTTCAATGTATCTTTTATCAAAATAAACAGTACATTTTATTTCAATGGGTTGTTGGAACTATCTTACACACATAAGTAGTGTCTACTGTATCAAAATTTTAAGGTAAAATAACAGTAAAACATAAAACAATCAAATTTGATCTCCTACTTATATAATTTAAGGGCACAGACAGAAGCAAATTAAAAAGACATATGAAATAAAGGTAAACATTTCTCAGATTCTTTTTTAGTGTATATAATTAATCCACTAAGATTAAGACCCAATTCCCTGTTAAAATTCACTGAATATTTTTAGGCTGACTGGGGCATGAATGGAACTGAAAGACACACCTCTCCGTTGATGTAGAAGGGGTCATGGAACTCAGTGGGAACTTTGTCTTGGTAGGCCTTGCAGAGGACCCAGGACAGAGAGGCCAACGCTTTGGCCTGAAATGTCAAAACAATTTACTACAATATTAGTTTCAATTTTTGTGAACAGCTTTCTACATTTTACTGCATTTTAAAGTAACAGGCAATCAATTGTACAGGTTCCTTTCTTTGCCTATTATTTGCCATACAACTCTCACAAATTTAAATATAACATTGTTTACATTTTTTATTATAAAAACATTTAAACATTACTAAAAGTAATGTCAACCAATCCCGGTAGGCAATATGAATAAAAACAAGGGACAAAATTGTCACAAAACCAGGTTTTCAAAAAAAAATATTTATAATAAAAAGGGAGGTAACAACCAAAGAATTAATCCAAGTATGCTAATTATTTTCCTTTGCTAAGGACACATTTAACAGGATTAGCAAAAGTAACCCTGACCTTGATCAACATGACCTTTGACCACATTTAAGTTTAGATGTTAATGTGAGGTATAAACATACTAAATATTGAAGGAATTGATCCAAAAATAAGGGCTCTATGAAGAAACGTATACAAATGTATTTTTAGCCAGATTGGCCTTGACCAGAAAAAAATCCTGTTCAATATTCCCCAGGGTATTTGATGATAAACACTTTGTGAAAGTGTCATTCAAATCCTTTGAGAAATAAAGGAGGAGTTGCGCTCGGAAGGAAATGTCAAATTCAATATATTTTTAGTCGTGGCGATATTGATTTCGACCAAATCCTAAAACAATATGCGCCAGGGCACTTGGTGACAATCATTTTGTGAAAGTTTCATTGAAATCCCTTGAGAAATGAAGGAGGAGTTGCGATCGGAAGAATTGTTTCACCCGCCCGCCAACATTCACCATAACTAGTTTTTTCCTTTGGATAACCTGGTTAAAAATGGTTTAAATGAACGGTTTCTGTGAGGATGACAACTTGTTTTCTTGGTATTAACTTTCATATGAACTTGTATACATATATATATATATATATATATATATATATACTTTATAATTCATTTATTAATGTTGCACGAATAGACGAGTGTCCCATTATGCTGCTTCAAAATTTGCAATATAACTTACAAAGATGCAAAATGACGGATATTTTAAACTATTATTTTTATATATCATATATCATATAATGTTACAATCGCTTCAGAGCATTAAGAGGCGATAGATTGAAGATACAAGGTTATACCAAGTAAAACAAGGTTACCAGCATACCAGGATATATTATCGTTGACACAACTTTATTCCCCGCTACCTTAGATTCACAAATTTTGTTTTTGCCATTTATTTTTGGGTATGTATGATCGCAGGGAAATGCAAATGAATATTTACTCAATTGAACATTTTTTTTTAATAATGCGTTTCAAAGTGTGAATTAAAATCGATTAGCCTTAACACCATATTTTCTTAACACCAATTAATAGTTTTTTAATACCGATAATTGAATTTAATATATTCTGTGTGAAAATCATATTTCAAGAATTTTTTTGAATGTCTGCTGTTGCAAGAAGACTCCCATATATGGTAGTGTTACACCCTGATCATGAATGAGGCCTTTACACGTTTTATTTTGCGTTTCTAAGAACTTGACAATTAAGCTGATTTTTTTTTTTTTTAAGAAGTAGATGGCCTGAAATGAAGAAGATTAACTCTAGGTCTTTGGAGTTGGAGAGAGCTCAAATGATAATACAGTCTGTGGTTATGCACTTTTGTGGGTCATGTCTATAGAAGCACTACCTTCTTGATAAACCCCATTTAGTCTAAAACAATAAAAAAGGTATAACTTTTTAACATGAGCCCCCAAGTATTCATTCCAGAGCTGACCCTTTTCGACCTGCAATGACCTTGGGTAAAGGCCAAACTGTGACACTCGTAGGTTGTGGTTGTGTTCCACTTTCTTTTATTTCACATTTTCACCAGATACCAATGTAAAATGTTAAGTCAATTTGGCCTAATTGCTCTAACTGTTGTATAACGTCATCAAGGGTAGCAAAACAAAATGGTCGAAGCTTGGCTCTTATGTAAACAAAATTGACTTTTAACATATTTACAAACATTGTCGTGATAATATAATATATATTAAAACCAAACAGAAAGGGATGTATTTCATTTAAAAGGCTATTTTTGTTATTGCTATTAATTATTTAATATGATTAAAATTATGACATTAATTTTAAATGTTACGGTCGCCAATTCACAGTAATCGAGGATGATCAATATAGTAATACACATTTAATTGTATTGGTAATTAAAGTATATGTTTATACAGCGATTTTTTTCCTTCTTTATAAAGTACCAGAAAACGGCACTTTTCCATTGAGGAAAAATCTTCAAATTTTCCAATTGCTGTTAAAAAATTTCCAACTGAAGGTTTCTAAAATAAAAAGTTTTTGTTAGTTTCCTTATTTCCAGCTCTATGGCTTGAAGTTGAACCAAAGTAAATATAATATTATATTGACAACTTGAAAACATTTAGTTATCAATTTTAAAGCATTTTGTAGCAAAAATCAAATACACCAATTTCCCAATATGAAGACTTCACAACACGAATTTTCCCAATTTCAGGGGGTTTCGCGCACAATTTTCCCGATTGGGCTGGTACAGGTTCTTTCCCCAATTAGGAAAAAAAATCGCTGGTACAGTGTTTACTTTGAGAAAAAAAGACAACCATAAATACTGTATTGTACATAAAGTTTTCAAACGACAACCTGACCTTTTCTCCATCGTATTCTTCAACAGACATGATCTCGACTATCTCGCCATCAGAATCCTCCGCGCCATCACTCTGCCAAGTGTCCATATTGACTTGGCAAGATTTGAGAATGTTACATATAGAAGCCACCTTGCTTACTCATTAGATAATAAGTGACTTTGATATTTACAGAGCTTGCATAGCATCTAACTTAATAAAATGTTACACAATTCTGACATTGTGACAATTATGCAGATGTTTGAGTTGTTGTTTACATTCGTTTTGAACATTATTAATCAGAGATTTGATTGATTATCATGTATCGATTTAAAAAGACAATATTTTTATCAAGTAAATTGGGCATGTCAACTTATATGTGTTCGTAGAACCCAGATAATTTGTATTTCTGAGTCATTTTCATCAGCAACCAAAAATATTTCCGGTCGCGCATGAGCAAACATCCGCTTGGAAATTATTTCATTTGTAACACTTGCAACTTGCTGGCTACACACAGTTTAATGTCAATGCTTTGACGAAACGACGACTAGAATATTTGTATTTGAATACACAAATTTCAGCATATTTTTAATGTAAAATTTTAGTTACACTGCAGTATAACTATTTCTATATTAAGTTGCTTAATAAAAAGATTTGATTAAAATGCCTTGTCATAAACCAGACAGTAAAAAAGAAGCCTGAAGAAAACGTTAACAATGAAGTTTGGGGAAAAGTGACAGCTGGTATTTGAACTAGTCCAAATTTTTGACGCTCTTAAATATTAAGCTTCTTTTTATATGGGTTATATTTGGTTCCAAAGAATTTAGCCCATATAAAAAGTATCTCTAAATTCTTTGAGCGTCTTATAAATGAGACTAGTATTTGAACGAAAATTAACTTTGTCGTCTTTCATTTTATCTTTTAAACATTCCATTAAACATAACACACACACACAAATATATATTTTAAGCATTAAATTTACAATGTTAATTGCACGGTAGTGCTTTGTTACGTGCGCACTTTCTTCAAATCAGTTCATTTTTCGGCGTAGCTCTCTAACCCAGCTTTTTACATTAAATAACCTTTATCAAAATTTATACAATGTTGGGGAAATTTCCCGCCAGTAGACCCGAATGTATAAAACAGAATATTTCAGTGGCTGATTTGAGAGAAATCCCCTAAAACATTGGACACATCGCTGCGTTTTTCTACAGCGTTTAGGATGTTATTAACACTGTTCAGTGTAAGGAAATCCGGACCATTCTATGCATGCTCATAAGCATCGATATAACATTTTGCACAATTATAATTGCGCATTCAGTTCCAACTCGCAGAATTTCAGCCCCTTTTTGGAACTGACTTCCTTTTAAGCACATTTGGGGACCTGACTTCCAAATGACATACAGCTCTTTTCAATGTAAAATAGCTTGACACGAAATACCTATCCGTCTTTAATTTAGGTTTATATGTGCACTTCAATATTTTTTGTTTTAAAGCATGTTATGTGGTGTTTTCTTAGCCACGTCACTTACTGTAGAATTATAATAATGTTGTACGAAAAACCTGCCGACCAACTGAATAAATTCACCTATTTTAAAGAGGACGGATTGTGGGGTGGCTGATGTACGAGATAATAGAATATTTATCAGCGCTTTTCAGCAATATGCACATTAATGTAATATAATCATGACGTGTTGACCTTATTTTGATATGCTCCTTTGTTTAACCATTCTTTTACTGTCTTTTCAGAGGATGCAGGTTAGAGGGATGCCTGTCAACTCGTAACTTAGTCAACTCGTATACCTTGGTTAACACGTACCTATTTTGGCAAGATCAAATGTTGTTGGTTTTTTTTGTAAACTCGTACGTATTGTAGTAAACTCGAACCAGAAGAAAAAATATATAGAAATCGATTTTAGGTGGAATAGAATAATCAGTTTATAAATATAATTCGCAGAAATGAAATGAACGTCTCTTTCACACCTGTGGTCTGTGTATTTCACGGGTAATATGGTTTTAGGGTGTAAAATTTGTTATATACAACGGACGTTTATTCATTCGTTTTCCAAGCAATTAATTCTTTTTAATTAATTATTCAATAAAAGTTAATTGATTTTCTAATAAATCAGTTTTAGTTTAATGTTTGTCAATACACGGAGAGTGTGAAAGGTGTTGTATACCGCGCATGATAATTAATTGCCTTGTAAGATTCAATGAAAATATTTATAGAACAGAACAGAACAGAACAGAAAGTTTATTCATATAACTTGAACATCAACAGTTCATCGTTACATATACAAAACTGACAATATATAAGCAACAAGCACATGCATAGTAATGCGAAAGTGACCAAACTAGTACATAATCGAAGTACTGGCAGTACTGGTGTGACGATGCTTTTGAAGAGGATGGATATAAAACATCAATTTAAGTTTATCTATATCACCACAATTGATATGACGCCTCATCTAGCGCCCACTAGAATTGATCCACCAATCAGCGATCGATTAATCGGGCGCACTCGTTAGCACCGACCTGTCCGCCATTTTCTAGACAAGCTACATGTTTAGGTTCACTTTTATTCCAACGAGTTTCTTTTGTTTTCCTCTTTAAAAAAACGATTAAAAATGGTTAAACGGTGTCAATGGGGATTATGTAACTCGGACAATCGATATCCTGACAGATTAGTTGGTGAAATTGAATTTATTTCGTTTCCAAAGCCTAAAAAAGATTGACAAGAGCGAGTGGAAGCTTCAAGAATTACCGAGATCTCCTTTATAGAACATTAATTTATTTAACAAACTTGAAATGTCATATAAGCAATAACTAAGCATTATTAAGTATGTATTATGTCACGTGTGCATGTAAAATAATTGAGAATTTTGGTACCCAATTCGTGTAACTTTATGAAATCCCCGTTAAAAATCGCGTTTCTGTGTGTGTCAGAAACAAGTGAAAACCATTTTGTTATTATTTTAATAAAGACGTATCGATAAATGCTATTGTAAAAGAGTTATTATTACTGATATTAGTTAACCAATAAATGCGGTAACTTCGGGGAAGTCGGTACCTGCGCGAGCGTCTGATATTGGTAGCCTTATTAATTTATAATAGCCTGACCGTATTCCATTTCGTACAACGCTAATTTTATATCAGACAAAGTCCAAACTTACTGTGTTGTTTTTGCGCTTTAAATTATAGTGGTTGATAAATGTCCCATAAGCAATGTTTAATATGATTAATATCACTTTTATACGCAATAACATGTGGGATTGAGGTACTCACCCGGCGTCAGAAAGCGCGTAAAACTTCACCGAATTCCCTGTTATAAAGTGCTATTTCGTGTCAAATACACGGGAAGGGGGGAATATTTCGGTAATCATTTTGTTAATAACGCGGGTAAATACCGGTGAAGTGTTAATTCATTGCAAATACCACCATTACACGTAATAACGGGTTCGATTTCGGTAAGCGCGCAAGCGTTTGAGAGCGTAATTAATGTACCGATTTACCCGTTATAAATAGCTGATGTTCTCGTTAATCGTATATTTTTTTTGCATTCGCAGAATAACTAAATGGCATCAACCCCTTTACAAGTGTAATATGGTTTTAAACAAGTCCATAAAATCATCCGGAATATCGCGTAAATCTATATGCAGTCTATAGGCAAAGAAGCCATTTTGGTGTTAGCTTGTCTAGGTTTTCTTCCCGCTGAGCCACGTGATTAAGTGGGCGGAGCGATCACTGATAAGGCGTCATGTCAATTGTGTATGTTGATACGAACATTTGGGTACGATAAAAAATTTGGGTACGAAAATTTTGGGTACGAAAAAAAATTTGGTACGAAAAAAATTTGCGTACGAAACATTTTTGGTACGAAAAAAAGTTTAGGGGTACGGGGAAGTAGTACCCGTGGGTAACTTGACCCATTGAGCGAAACTGGGAGGCGGGTCACATTCTTGTTCATTAAGTACGGCAATACATTCATGATGATTATCGAAAGTAGGTATGAGCACATAGCCGGACTATGTGAGCTCAATCGTATGAGCACTTGACTATCCGAGTTCGCCCACGAACATATGGATAAGTTAACTAATAGCGAAATGACTTTATACATGTATATGTGCTGAAATCTAACAATCGAACGAAATATCAAACATGGTATGTACACTTAGGTGGTTGTGTAATTTCTGTTGGAATATCGTATTCAATATGTAAATTTTAAATGATTGTGCCCGCACTTGAGTTTGTTGCCTTGTTTAAGTCTATACGCGCCTAGGCTGCACCCAGTGTGTGTATTTGTGTTTTTCCAAGGTAATGAGTTACCTCCGCGCTGAGGCTGCATAATGTTGGGACCCGGAGTGTGTCCAGCACTCCTACCTAATAAGATTAGATTGATGACAGTTGGGACGAATTTTGAATGATAGCTGCAATTTCCAGCTATTTGTTTTGTACTGAAATACTTTTTAATTTTTTATATGGTCAAATGCTGCGGGGGGGGGGGGGTGAGATTTTCCGGAAAAAAACACCTGTCCGGAATGGTGACCACAAAACATACAAAATATAACATTGCGCCGGGAGCGGGAATCGAACCGGTGTCGTAAAGGTGAAAAAAGCGAACGTCCTTACCACTGCGCTAGCGGGACGGACAATTACGCAAATAAATGCTGTTTTATCTATATATATCATAGCAGTGCAGCGTTTACAATTTGCAGGTTCGAAATCGTTCGCATTCTTTAGTTTTGTGATCACGTAAAAAGTTAATTTTACATGTTTTTATTCGCAATTTATTTACTAAATCGAGAACAAATATAAAACAAAATAGAGAAAATATATAGTTGTTTCTTTGGTCCATAAAAATAAAATGGATGCAAAATTACTAATTTGAAATTAACCATCTGATACACTTATTGAATCTGTTTCCCCAGGATATGCTGTTCTATTAATATTTACCTTTATCAACACGAACGACAACTCTGCTAGGAGAATGTTATCAATGAAAATCAACGAGAAATCTCCTACGCAGTGGCGAATGCCAAGGGAAGTAACTGAAAAATCGAGTTATCTCAATCGGACTGGCTCGGTCTTTTACATAGGGCGCCATTGTGAAGAATCAAACCTTGGACGCTGCTGTTCCAGCATCGTCAAAAAGGTGTTAAAATTGCACTTAGGCCATCGAATTACTCAACGTTTGCATTCAATGTATCAGTTCTCATTTTAAAAGCATTTTTACAATATATCGCGAGTTTATTTAGGACTTTGGTTTTATTATTTGTTAACAAAAGAATAAATTAATGCATACTAGGTCGGTTATAATAGAATTATTCAATATACATTTTTCTTATATCTGTATAAAGAGGACATACAATTACAAAGTGGTATTCGTCTTCAATATCATTTGAGTTACATATATTACATTTGCGTTCGTTTTTATGAATATTTGTATGTCTCCCAGATTCAATTTTTAACATGTGGGACGAAAGTCTTAATTTTGATATGTATTTTCTTAAATTAAAGTTTTGGATTATGTTAAGGTAATCAGATAGTTCAAATCGATGTTTCAATTCTTTGTATAAAGTTAATGAACTTTTAACGTTTAAATCATTTAGCCACAAACCTATGTACATATCAATTAGTCTATTTTTAAATATTGGAATAAATACATTTGCATTTATTGATTCTGGGTACATCCAAACATCTACAAAACCAGTGTTTTGAAGTAAGTCTCGTACTTTGGTAATCCAATTGTTACATCGTATTATATTTTCAGCACCATTTCTCATATAACATAATGTACTATATAATATACAATTAGTTTGTTTAACAGTATACAATTTTATGAAATATTTTATAATTCGCACATAGCTATTTATATATAATGGGTATCGCCCTAGTTCCCCGTACACAGCTGAATTAGCGGTACTCATTTTGACACCCAGTATTCGTTGCAAAAATCTTCTGTGAACTCTTTCAATATCATCAGCATTTACAAACCCCCAAACCTCACATTCATAACACAGTATTGAAGTAACATAAGAATCGAACAAATTTAACATTATTTTAACAGGAACATGCATGTCTTTGGTGATTGCAAAAAGCGACCCAATATCCTTTAAGCCTTTATCGGATAAAGCTTGAGTAGTTTGTAAAAATGATCCACCACTTGAAAGTACAATGCCGAGATAGCTAAATGATTGAACCATTTCTATTTGCTCATTGTTATAAAAAATTGGCTTGTTCTGAGAATTATTTCCTCCCTTTTTATATATGACCACTTTTGTTTTTTCTACATTGACTTTCAACTTCCATCGTTCACAATATTCGTATAGATTATCTAAAGATTTTTGCAATCCTTTTGGTGTTTCTGAAAAAATTACAGCATCATCCGCAAACAATAACAAATAAATAGATAGCTGGTCCAACGTGATCATGTTTTCATTGTTATTACTCAAAAAGAGTTCGATGTCGTTAGCGAAAAGAGAAAATATTATAGGTGAGATTGTCTCCCCCTGCAATAATCCAACTTCGCAGATAAAGAAATCCGACAACGTCCCCATATGTCTTACACATAATTTCACTTCATCATACATAGACCGAATAATTTTAAACAATCTACTGTTTATTCCGCTCATAATAAGCTTGTACCATAGTCCATTTCGATATATTGAATCATAACATTTCATAAGGTCGATATAGCAACAGTATAGTTTCTTTTTAGTTCCGAGTTGTTTATCTATAAAAGCCTTTAGTAGGAAAATAGCATCTACAGTGCTATAATTGGTTTTGAATCCAAACTGAGCGTCTGTGAGCGTATCATTTACACTAGCCCACTTTTTAAGCCGTTCATTTATTACGACTGTGAACAGTTTGGCGAAACAGCTCACTAACGTTATGCCTCGATAGTTGTTAAGATCGAATGAATCTCCTTTTTTGGAAATAGGTATAATTACTCCCTTTGACCAAGATTTGGGAAATGACCCTTTTTCAAGAATATAATTAAATAATATTTCCAGTGGTGTATCAAGCACATCCTTTCCCGCCTTAAAATATTCGTATATAATTATATCAATTGAATGAGATTTATTTATTCTTAATAATTGTATTGCCTTTCGTATTTCTTCCTTTGTAAATAAAATATCCAACTCTTCAAATGTCCCTGACGTCATGTTATCTGTATTGTGACGTGTTACGTATTCGATAATATCTTCATCATCATCACTTCTATTTAAAGAAGATAATTTTTTTAAATGTTCAAAAAAGGCATCTATGTCAATATTATCACCCGCATTATTAAATGATTTCTTTTTAAAAAGTTTCCAAAATCCTTTTGGCTTTTTAAATCGCATTTCATTCATTTTAAAATATTGATTCCTGTTAAAATTTCGCTTAGATTGTCTGCACTGATACTTATAATCTTTTTTCGCTGTAAGCATATCATATCCAGTATGACCATCTTTGTACAAGTTGTACCTGTTTAACTTCTCAACATATATATTTCGTTTTTGTTTACATACAATATCAAACCATTTATTACTTGTGTTTGAAAACTGTGAGTATTTATGCCGTTGTTTAGCCTTCTTAAAATATTTATTTCCGTTATTATTTAAAAACACTGTGAATCGGTCGACCATTTCATCCGTATCTAAGTTATTTATATTTATATTTGTTTTCTCGGTTTACTGTTAGAGTGTTGTTATGATATTTTTTGACGTCCTCTATGTTTATTTCGTCAGAAAAAATGTTCTCATTAAGTATTTGAATTATATAGCATCCATTCTGAAAATGCTTTACTATCGATAATTATTAAAATTAGATGGATGGTTGAAAGATTACTAACTGGTTTCTATATGAATACCTATTTGTAATCTCAGAAAATAGTCTCGAGATCTGTGCGACGTATAAGTGTCCTTATTCCAGGTCAAAAATACATGCCTACCTCTATAGTAAAGCCTTTCCAATTAGTTAAAAATCACACTTATTTATCGTATGTCTTAACAAATTGCGGTACGTGTATACATGTTTTTTCTTCTTGTATAGCTCAGTACTGATTTAATACATGTTTTTCTCTGTCGTTAGTCTTTTGCGTACCTTAGCATTCAATTTATCTGAGCTAATATGTATTCTTGATGTTTACTCAAAGGCTGTATAACTGACTTAAAGCTATTTTTAATAATGTTAGCCAAAATAGAGTGAAATAATTAATTCATCAAAAAAGCGAAGTGATAGTTACTCTTTGTTAAAACTAAGCACTTTTTAAACAAATTGAGTCGCGTTCTGAGAAAACTGGGCATAATGCATGTGCGTAAAGTGTCGTCCCAGATTAGCCTGTGCAGTCCGCACAGGCTAATCAGGGACGACACTTTCCGCTTAAACAAGATTTTCGGTAAGAAGGGACTTCCTATAAACGAAAAATACCATAAAAGCGGAAAGTGTCGTCCCTGATTAGCCTATGCGGACTGCACAGGCTAATCTGCGACGACACTTTACGCACATTCGTTATGCCCAGTTTTCTCAGAACAAGACACAATTAATCCATGCTTACAGTTTATGATATATACACAGTTTAGAAACATAATTGTGTTGTATCAGTATTTGTAAAACAGTATCCGACATACCAGAAATGTAATTGTATTGCTTTATTGTCTAAAGTGTTTGTTGTATACAACACTTTCATTGATATTATGCTTTTTTCACCAGCACATGTTCAACATAATCCGGTATATCAGCAAATGTATTTGTATTGTTTTCATATTTTAAAGTTTTTATGTATACAAAGCTAACATTGATATGTTGTTTATCAATACTTGTTAATCAGGACCCGGCTTATCACAAAATGTCATTGTATCGCTTTTCAAATTCTCTGTAATGGAAATAGTATAAATATGTATATGCAATTAATGTATTAATCCTAAAGTGCGCTCTATTGTTAAAACATAGAATATACATATTGCAGTGTCACCTTTATTATGATTATACATAAACCTCAAGCATATATTTTAACCTGAAAACCCGAAAAGTAATGTCTAATATTTAGGGAAAATTATCTTACTAAAACTTAGATTATACATACTCAAGTGAAACCATTATTATTATTATTATAAAACATACATTTTGAGAACCGGGGATACCAATAATTAATGTCTAATATATCTAGGACAGTTTATCTTGCATAAGCACATTAGCTTGTGTTTTGTTCAAATGTTGTATTTTATAGTTGTTCTGTTTACATGCTTTTTTGTTTGTTTGTATGAAGATATGATGTAGTGTGTAAATTTGTGTGTATTTGTAGATATCTTTCCAGTAGCATCACATTTTTTTAATTTATAATTTAAAGGGAAATGAATTTTGCACTATTAAACTTTCTATAACCATATGACTATTAATCTGTCTCTTTAAACTGCAGAGGATTAAATCGGAAATTTAAGAGGCTCAATGTTTTAATTGCTTTAAAGAATTAAATATGAATATATATTGTCTGCAGGACACACATTCCACTCCTGATATTTTCAGTACCATTTATTCAGAATGGGGATCTGAATCATTTTAATGCTATTGTTCATCTAATTCTATGGGATCAGGTATTTTCATATCTAACGGCACCGACTATATACACAGCCATGTTGCTGATTCGCATGGTAAGTTTCCGGCACTGGACATTTCTGTGAATGGATATCGCTTGAAAATGCTTACTTTGTATAGGGGCTACATATTGCCTCACCTTCCTTTTTTTACTGATTTCTTTGATGTTATTGATATACTTGAAATAGACGGTTGTAATATGTGTGGTGCTTTTTAACTTAGTTCTAGATCCTGTATTCGAGTACTTTAATTATAAAAAGATTAATAACCTTAAGGCTCGAAATAAAGTCATAACTAATTAAAGGCTACAATCGTGTAGATCCCTTTCGACAACAAAACCAGTAAAAAAGATTGACTTGGCGTAGAAGAAATCCAATACAACAGGCTAGGCTGGATCTATTTGGCATCACGTCAGATTTCTTGCAACACTTTTAATCAACTGTAAGTGTACCCAGTCTTCAATCTTATCACTCAATCATTACTTTATATTTAACTTTTAGCACTTTTTCTCATAAACCTGGTCTTTGGATACATTAAAACTCGCTCATGTCAGACATTGTTTATGTACAGGAAATCAACAACAAAAAAGGATATTAAACTTCAATATGCTCTGCCCTTTTACAATTATCAAAATATAAAGGAAATCTTTTTTTTTTTTTTTTTTTTTTTTTATTATTTTTATTCAATATTATACATACAATGTATACATGTATATGATCATACAACATAGTGATTGTACAAAGCAATAAAGTTCAGACATGTTATACAAGATATGCTAATATATATATATAAAAAAATTAGAGAGAAAAGAAAAAAAACAGTAGAGGAATAGTTATGAAAATGATGAGTTGTATAAAGTCGGAAGAAAGCATATTGGACTTGTGTGTTTTGTTGTATATTCATAATGATCTTGTATGATTGAAAAATTGAAATAAAGAAATAAACAAAACTATTTTAGAAAGATAAACTAACATAAGAGTGAAATGTATATAACTGGACAAAACATTATGAGAATTTAATCTGATTCCATTTTTGTTCAAAGATTTGTAATGTGTCGTTACTGAGGGCTATTTCTTTCTCAATCTGGATTTTTAGTTTAAGACTTTGGACAAAACAATTAAAATTTGGTACTTGTTTTTTGTACTTCATGTTAAAGATAAAATATTTCATCAATATAAGAATAAAATTCACTATATTATTATAGTCTATTGATTTCAATGAGTTAATTCCGAAACTTACATTTAAGAAAGATAGTTTGACGTTTAGTTGCTGTTGTTCAAGAAAAGATATTAATTGATTCCAAATAGGCTGGATGTGTTTGCACTCCCAAAAAAGATGTTCTATAGTTTCAATGTTTTCACCGCAGAAGTCACACAGATTTGTGTTAGATAATTTGCATTTAAAGAGGTATTTATTTGTAGCTATAATTCTATGGATGTATTTATATTGAAAATTTCTTAGTGTGCTTTCAATAGTTGCTTTATATGGCATGGTAAATATGTGTTTCCAATTAAGTTCATGTTCTCCGAAAAAGGACTTGCCATTTATTTTGGATTTTGGAGTGTTCTGTAGGGTTTTTAATTTGTAGTGTGTAAAATATTTTATTTGTTTTGTTTTTTCTTCCAAGTATGTTTTCTACGAATGTTGTTTGAGTGCATGGTGTATTTTTTGTATTGATTCCAGATTTAATATGTATGGGTATACTTTTGGTTAGTGTGTAGTACTTCATAAAATTATTTGAAGGTATTCCGTATATGTAGCATATATCATCAAACAAGTAGAAATCTTTAATTATGTAGTCATATAATTGGTCGACATATTTAATGCTTCGTTCAAACCAATCTTTATAGAAAAACGACTTATTGTTTGAAGTTATGTCTTTATTGTTCCATAAAATTGTTTTACTGTTGGTTTTGGTTTCTATGTTATGAGTGACATCACTCCATGCTGATAGAACATCAGCTATAAATATGTTTTCCTTTGCAATTTCATGTAAGATAGTATTGCTGATGTTACATTCAAAGAGTAAGGAGTCACCATATTTTTTTAGGATTTTCTGGTAGAATAATTTCCATTTACTCGTATTGGTATTATCTAGGTATCTTTTAACCCAGCTGCATTTGATTGCATTCAAGAATGAGTCAATGTTCGTTAATTGGATACCTCCATTTTCTACAGATTGAATTAATTGAGTTCGTTTTATTTTATCAGGCTTACCGTCCCATATGAAATTAAATATTGCTGATTTTATATCGTTAATAATATCATTTGGTGGATTTGGGAGAACTGTGAATACATAAATTAATTTAGGAAGTGCAAACTTTTTCAATACTGTGTTTTTTCCGATCAGTGTAAGTTTACGGTGATGCCATGATTTTAAGCAGTTTTTAAAGTTCTGTAATTTAGGTAGTATGTTTTTAAGAACTGTATCGTTTTCATTATTTGTGAAAGTAATTCCTAACGTTGTGGCTTCATCGGATGTCCAATTAAATTTCATTTCTTTTTTATATAGGACATTACTTTGTTTTAATTTACCTACTCGTAGCACAGTACATTTACTTTTGTTTAGTTTAAGACCCGATGTCATTCCGTAAATGGTAAGTGACTCTATTAGGTTATGGAAAGAATCGTAATTGCCGTTTAAGAAGTAAGTTGCATCGTCAGCAAATAGGGACTGTTTGATATCTTCATCAGGTTCTAGTGATATGCCTTTTATGTGTTTATTTGATTGGATGTGATGTGATAGATACTCGATGCAAATAATAAATAGCGATGATGATAGTGGACATCCTTGTCGAACCCCTCGTTCGATGTTAAAACTGTTTGAAAAGAAACCATTGTTAATGATTATACTGTTAATATCGGTATAGAATAGTTTGACCCATTGAATGAGACTTTCACCAAATTTCATATTTTCTAAGCAAGAGAACATAAATGAATGATCAAGTGAATCGAATGCCTTTTCAAAGTCTGCAAAGAATATTAGACCAGGATTGTTTGAATTGTTGAAATAGTTTATGCATTCTTGGATAAGACGAACGTTTTCACCAATGTAACGTCCTTTTATGAAACCAGATTGAGATTTTGAAATGATTAATGGTAATATTTTTTTAATTCTGTTTGCTATACTTTTAGTTGCAATTTTATAGTCATTATTTAGTAAGCTAATTGGGCGCCAGTTTGATAAGGATTCTAAGTTTTTTCCAGGTTTTGGAATGAGTGATATAATACCTTGTTTTTGAAGCGTTGTTAGGTTTTTATTATTATATGAATGGTTTAGTGAATTAATTAAATGCGTTTTGATATCATTCCAAAATATTTTATAAAACTCAATGGTGATGCCATCAGATCCTGGACTTTTGTTATTTTGCATTTCTTTTAGTGCTAATCCACATTCATATTCATTTAGTAATCCGTCACACAATAGTTGTTCTTCTTGATTTAAAGTGTGATGTGTATTTTTAAAAAAGGTGTTATTTTCAACATGTTTTCGTTTGTAGAGGGTTTCGAAAAATAAACGTTGTTCTTCTAGTATTTGAGTTTTGTTTGTTATATCTTCGCCATTGACTATTAATTTGTGTACAGTTTTTTGTTCACTTCTACGTTTTTCGATGTTTGCGAAGTATTTTGTATTTTTTTCATTGTGTTCAACATGCTGTGCACGCGCTCTTAGTATTATTCCATTGAGTTGTGTATGATAGATTCCATCTAATATTTGTTTTTTTAATGTTATTTCATTTTCAATGTCGGTGGTATCAATTGTGTTTGTTTGATGCAATTGTTTTTCAAGTGTTTCAATGGTTTTGATGGTTTCAGTTTCAAGTTTGTGTGTTTCTTTTTGTTTAAATGATGTGTATCTAATTGTTGTGTTACGTATATTTCCTTTAATTACTTCCCATAAGGTGTTTGGGTTTGCATCTTTGTTATTTTGAACTGTATTTAATATTTCCTGTTTTATTTGTGTTTGATATTGTGTATCTAATAAGATGCTGTTGTTAATTTTAAAGTATCCTGGGCCTCTTTTAGGTTGCATATTGTGTAGTTTAAGTTCAACTAGAGAGTGGTCAGTCATAAATCCTGGTTTTATGTTACATGTGTCAATAATGTTGCAAAGAGACTCGGATATTAAAAAATAGTCTAATCTACAAAATATTGTTGGTTTTGTGTTTGAGTGCCATGTGAATTTGCTTTCGTTTGGATATATTGTACGCCAGATGTCTATCATATTGTAGTTTTCAATTATGTTATTTAAAATGTTTCTATTTTTAGGATGAGTATAAAGGTTTCCCTTCTTTTTATCTAATAATGGGTTAAGAACAGTATTGAAATCACCACCGACTATAATGTTTTTATCTTGGTTATTATTTATAAAGGATTGTAATGTTTCGTAAAAAGTGGAATCATCTATGTTAGGGCCGTAAACGTCGATTAATGTTAATTGTGTTTCGTGTATTTTTATATCTATACTTGCTTGTCTGCCAATTATTATTTCGTTAAAGTTATCGACTGTGATCCCTATATTATTTTTTATTAGAAAGGCAATGCCTTATTTATTAGTATGTTGTCCACTGAGAAAGATGTCTCCGTCCCATTCATCTTTTAAGGTTTGTGCTAAGGTATGTGTCAAGTGACTTTCTTGTAATAGGCATATACTATATTTTTTTTCGTCTAACCATTTGAAGATTTTTATGCGTTTATCTTTATTGTTTAGCCCTTTTACATTCAAAGTACATAATTTAATCATTTAAAATGGTGAAGGGTGTTGTAATGATAATGTGTGTGTGTGCTTGTCCAGTTGATTTTTATGTTTTTTAAAGTCCAGTTGCTTTCTATTATAAGAGATAAGATATCCCTACATAAAAACAACAACAAAAAAAGAAAACAAGAATTATGGAAACAAAAAGATGAATATTCCATAGAAATGAAGAAATAAAAAAAATAATCACAAAAGTGAGAGAAAAATAATAAACGACTACATTCACTAAAGTGAACATTTTAGGGTATCCTTTCGACATCTAAAATGATCTGAATAAAATAAAAATAGCATATACAAGTCAGTAAATATAATCATAAATCACTATTGCAAGATAATATTTAATGCAAACAACTGAAAGAAACAATATACTTACTTTATTTCCTTTTGGTCATATTTGGAGTTTTAATAATTGAATTTATCATAGTGTATTTATTATGTTCGTGTGTGTATGCATGTGTTCATAATTTTATTTCATTCATAAAAGTTCCCGTACATTGTGGCAACCTAGTGCACGCTAGATTGCCGCTACGGTTTACCAAGCAAAACTAGAATATAATTTTAAACTATTTAGTATGTATTAAGAGACGCCACTCTATGGCAATCTAAAACACGAAAATCGAAAGTTTAGACAGCCATAATGGCCTTTTTTTAATGAAGTGTCTATGTATGTAACAAAAATATTTTCAGTGGATGCGTGTATGCATGTAACAAAAATCGCAGTGCGTGTATGTGTCTGCGCGCGTGTGTGTGCTCTTAATTGTGTATGACTGTATTTATTATAGCATGAAAACGCCCAATAGCATATTGTCAGCTCATGGAAAACTTATATATCTAATAGTATTGCATTACATAGTATACTATTAAATTTGACGCGACTACTGTAGACCTACATAAAACATAATCTTCAAACGCAAAAAATTAATGTGTACTTACAAACACAGTAATTAAATTAATAATACGTATAAGGCGTAACAACAACAATGTGTGCATATAAGCAGTACTCATGTATACAATCACAGTAATTAAAGTAAGAACACGTACACGGTGTAACAGCAACAATGTGTACATAAATTCAGTACTCATGTATACGATCACAACAATTAAGTAAGAACACGTACAAAGCGTAACAACAACTATGTGTGCATATATACAGTACTCATGTATTCATAAAGCCTGAGTAGTGCATTCGCTTAAGATATAATTAAGGTATTTATTAGTGCCCATTAGATACCAATTGAATATATTTGTTCATATAACGATTGTTCGAACTTTATGTAATACACATATAATTCATTTAATGTTTAAATTATTTATAATTTATAATGTATTTATTATTTAATTTATAATGTTTGCGTTGTTTATATGCTATAATGGTTTGCACTGACACTTGGACTCTACGCATGTGTTCATAATTTTATTTTATTTATAGAAACAAATTCCCGCACATAATAATAAATAGTAATAAAAAACACTTTAATACAAATATTTAATTTATTTATAATTTATAATGTATTTATTATTTAATTTATAATGTTTTCGTTATTTATATGCTATAATGGTTTGTACTGACACTTGTACCATACGCATGTGTTCATAATTTTATTTCATTTATAGAAGCAAATTCCCGTACATAATAATAAATAGTAATAAAAAAAACACTTCAATACAAATATATTGTGTTTCCTAAAAAGTCGCACTATTAAGAAGAGAATAAATATACGGAAATTGTTTGCACAACTTAAATATGACTATTTCAAAAACAAAAGCAAAACATAACAGCTGTCAAAGTGTTTTCATAAGCAGACGTACAATGCATTCACTCAACGGATCAATACAAATAACCCATTATATTATCAGAACAACAACAGAACAAATATTTTATTTCACTTAAGCATATAACAGCTCATCGTGATGATTCAGAATAATACATGCATGCGTGAATATTGTTCGAAATCAATATATAAATAATCAAAGCACAAATAACTAATAACAGATTTGTATTATACAATACAAGTTTACCAAAATGTTAACTAGTTATCCGATAGGTGAAAACAAGTATGTGTGAGAGTGTTTTGTGTTAATATAAACACTGCTCTTATTTTGACATATAAACAACATGTGTACCGAAAACAGTGGTAACAGGCAACACAATATATGCATTCAGTTCATTATAAAATATACTCAAATGAGAAAATAGACGTTGAGTCAGGTAAAAATAAAATTATCTCTTTTTTTAAAGCACATTAAACAGTAAATAGCTAACTTCCTAAGCGTTCCTTTATTATTACTATTCAGAAGTGTCAAAAATTTGTGCATACTTGGTCTAACTGAGAAGTATGATGATATATATTTGGTTCTTTCCTCTAAATAAAACGGACATTTAAGTATAAAGTGATATTCATCTTCTAAATCGTTTAGATTGCATAAAGCGCACTTTCTCTCGTTTCTGCTAATGCTATAATGTCTTCCTGTTTCAATTAACAAATTATGCGATGATAGGCGTATTTTAGCAATGATATTTCTATGTTTTTTATTGTCAATCACATCTAGATACAAAGACCTTTCAAATACAGGTTTAAGTTCTTTATACAGTATTAATGAAGTTGATGAATCAACATTAACTCTCCACTCAGATACATACTGGTCTCTGAGTCTAGTCTTTAACAAAGGAATAAAGCTTTCAATAATAACTGACCCAGGAAACAACCATACATCTGTAAATCCTGTTTGGTTCAATATCTTGCGAACTTTGGAGGACCAATTAACAGTGTTATTTTGTGTTTCAATTTCTAATCTTTGCATATTGATGACAGTAGTAAGAATACAATTTCCTTGTTTCTTTTGATGCAGTTTTAAAAAATATTTTATAATTCTTAGGTATCTACCAATGTATAAAGGGAATCGGCCAACTTCAGCATACAGTGACATCGAATTTGTTGACAGTTTTACATTTAACAGTCTTTTACAGAACTTTCTGTGAATACGTTCAATATTAGTTGCCGTAATAAATCCCCATACTTCGCAATTATAATTAAGGATTGACTAAGCGCGCCCCCTTTTCGGAAAACCATTATTTTTGTTTTGTCAATATTAACAGTAAGATTCCATTTATCGCAATATGATTCTAAATTATTCAATGATTCCTGGAGTCCTTCTATAGTTTCTGAAAAAATGACAGCGTCATCCGCAAATAGAAGGAGGTAAATAGACAATTGATCTAACGTTATGCCGGCGTTTAGTCCGTTTTGTAAATTAAATTCTATATCATTAATAAATAATGAAAACATGATCGGCGATGTTATTTCTCCTTGTAATAAGCCGACTTTGCTACTGAAAAGGTCCGAAAGTGAGCCCATGTGTTTAACTTGAAGTTTGACCTCGCTATACATAGAGCGGATTAGTGATATAAGCTTGCCGTCGATTCCCGATAAAATCATTTTATGCCATAGCTGTCCGCGATTTATAAGGTCATATGCCTTCCGGTAATCGACGTAACAGCAGAAAAGTTTCTTTTTACTATGCAGTTGCTTTTCTATTAAATGATTAAGAATGAAAATCGCATCAGCAGTACTGCAGTTGGGTTTGAATCCGAACTAAGCATCTGTAAGAATGTCATATGTTTCTGCCCACGATTTTAAGCGTTCGTTTATCACACCTGTAAACAGTTTCGCAAAACAGCTTATCAACGTGATGCCTCTAAAATTGTTTGGATCGGAACTATCGCCCCGTTTATATACTGGAATAATAACTCCCGTTGACCAGCTCTTTGGAAATTGTTTCGTATCTAAGATATAGTTAAAAAGTATTTCTAATGGTTTGACTATAATTTGCACTGTTTCTTTAAAGTATTCATAAATTATATTATCGTTTGAGCCTGTCTTATTATTATTTAAACGCCTTGTAGCTTTTATTATTTCTTCTGCGGAAATGGGTTTGTCTAGATCCGGGTAGGAGCTGACTGGATTTTCTATGTTATCAAACTGCCGTAAATAACTGTCACTTTCACATTATCAACCGTTAGCATTCAACCTCACATAAAAAAATGCATATTCCCTATTAACCGTTAGCTGTGAGCGGGTTATTATCCTGAGTTGTCTTACTTAAAATAATGTTCAACAGGAAATTGGTAATGACCAATGCTTAATCTAGATAGTGATCATTGGCATTTTTTTTACATCTAAACTTAAACGAAAACGAAATTTGTTTAAATGTTAAAATGCTGTTTGATAGTGTGTATAAGCTTAAGTATTACTAATTAAAATTAATTAATTGTTATAGCACAGATTTTGTCTATTTAAATCAGTATTTTTAGTTATCAAACAAAGTTCAGTAAAACTGGATAATGAAGTGAAGACCAAGATAAATAGGTTACAAAACGGTATAGATTAGCAAAAGGACGGTACATTGTATTTAGCAAATGTATCTCTTACTTTTATTACTAGAGACAAATTGACCAAGTAAATCATCCAATCTGTAAACGGACATACTTAATAGTATAGGCATGATAAGTAAAAAAAAAAAAAGGAAATCTTAACAGTGAACAATAAGTGATCAACTTTGTTTAGAAACTCTGCATATGGAATTAAGGGGCAAATTCATTTCATATGGGTCTTATATAAAACACGAAGCAAAACTTAGAGAAAGCAAATTAATGATAAGAATTAAATAGTTTGAAGAAAACGACATTGACGAACTAGAAAATTACAAATTTGAAATAAATAATATTCATAGAGCAACTTTAAAAGGAAGTATGATAAGATCCAAATTTCAGTGGACCTAACAAGGTGAAAAGCCATTTAAATGTTTCTGCAATCTAGAAAAAAACACACAATGCAAATGTTTATGGATCGGCAAGCACAAATATAGTTGTTATACCATAAAAACAAAATGGAAATTAAATTGGATGCAACGAAGCTTTAAAATGCTAGGAATATATTTCAATAACGACCTGTTCAAAATGGTTAAAATAAGCTATGATGAAAAAAAAATTAAAACGAAAAATATTCTGAAAAAACGAAACAGCATAATTTTGACACCAATTGGAAAGATTGTAATTGTGAAAACACTTATTGTGTCGTTATTCAATAACTTGTTCATATCATTGCCTAACCCACCCGATTCTTAGCCCTCAGCCATTTATTTTACGCTGCGTATTTAAGTAAACATTGGCTTTTGCAACATTTTTATGTGACCTGAGTCTAAATAAACACATATTTATCTTTTGCGTAAATTTCATTACTGTTTGTGTTCCGAAATCTTAAATGAGGCACGTGTTTGTTCTGGCCATTTTGGCGTTGGTCGAAGTGGTCACCGCCTTTCCATATAATTTAGGAAAGTGTACATGTTCATCAAAAAAGCAAATGTACAAAGTCGGTAACTTGTTTAAGCAAGAGTCGTACAAATACAAATATAACTAATACGTGCTTTATTGGAGTACAATACAATCGGTGCAATACAAAACATTGTCTGTACTCGAAAACTCATGGGCGGAATTATTATTTCTAACATTTTTACTGTCTCGTCAATAGGTATGAAACGGATCGCGCCGATCCAGTTAATGCGTTACAAATCTTTGGAAAATATATCGTGACACGTACGATATTTATATCACATGTACAAAAAAAACACAAGTACGTTCTTAACAAATTGTGCGATGTTTCAATATGCTATTGTAAATGCTAAGACTATTATTACTAACAAAGAAGATTCATTGGTTAACGCCAGTTAAAGTTAATGAAAGCAAAACATCTTATGACACTCAAGGATTATTGGGCAACGTTGAACGACAATCATGTATCTTTAAATCGGTTCGTTTAAGGTACAGCCGCTGTAACGGGCGCCTTTCCAAATATAATCTAATGTATTATTTTCTTAATCAACATCATTTCACTGAACTACATGCACATTTTTAGGTAGGCTTTCCCATGCTTAAAAAAAAAATAAACTGATTTTTTCAAGACCACCCCCACGCTCGGCTTTTGTCCAGTTTATTTGCACCCCTGAGGTATATGAAAGTTCCATAATTCATCCAGATTTCCAAATATGGGCATGCAGTTGGTGTGAACAGATGCAGTAAAGTTGTTTTAAGTTTAAACAAGATGAAATAAGTATTCTTTTACAGACATTGATTTCTTATAACTTGTTATCTATGGAAGAGCGCCATGAAATGTAAATGGTTTCAGCCAAGTAGAAATTGGGTTGGTTAAAAACAAAGTGTCATAAAATTCAAAACATTATCATTTAAGTAATATTTTGAACTTAGTTTTTATAGATACACTATATACAGCAAAAATATCAAAAAATAGACAGCTTTACGGTTTATTTTTTTTGAAATTTTCGCGAGCGCTAGTGAAAATATGAAAATTTTGTACTTCGATGCAAAGCTTGGTTTATACTGGTAGTTATTGCAATTTTTGTGTTATTGCTGTAAAACCGGACAACTATTTAACAATAAACATAGCTTTTAGATATCCATAAGTAAACAGGTAAAAAGGCTCTTAGATTTTCGAAGAAATCGTGGGGTGGCTCTACATTAAAATAAAATCCTTCATTGTCGTACTGGAAACCGCCATTGGTTTCGCATACGAAATATTTCATTTCGGTCGGAAAAATGCCAATACCCTGTTGGCCATGTTTTCAACACATCGGGCCTTTTTTATCAACGTTAATAAATGGCCAGTTACTACAAGTGTGTCACATGAGGCTTTTATAGTTCGCGTGAAATCTGATTTCTAGTGTTTAATTATCACGGTTAACTAAATGTAAGCAAATAGTAAGGGTCGGCAGAACAGTCTAAGATTACTCACACGAAAGGAACGATTTCAAAAACATTCAAATCGGTCCTTTTGGACCAACTTGAGACCGCTGTATGAGCGCCGTTTATAAATGATTTTCAATGACATCGATACCTGATTATGGTCTTTTGTAGCGCTTTTCCATCCTCTGATGGAATTACGTCTGTATTTTCCGCCAATCGTGGTTATTGGAGCAGATGAGATAGCGCTGGTTCCGAGAGATTTTTTTTCGGCATAGCTGATTAACGTCACTTTTGACCTTAGGTGACCTTTAGGTTACATTCATAAAATGCCCGCGACTACCCACGAATTATACACTTCATTTAGTCCATTGGCTGATTTGAGAATACCACCAGAACATTGGAAACATGGCCGCGTCTTTCTAACACTGTTTTACTGCATGTTCAGCATGAAACAATTTTATCTCTTATGAAAAGGCATGATAGATCGAACAGTTTTACACTCAACTCTTCACATCAATACAATTTGTGCGTGGATTCTACACCTTCGTCAGTTCGCGGTTATTGTGTGTGAATGTATATACAGGTCATCGCTGGATCTTCACGAATACCTTTTGTTTCCAAGTTTCCAAGTTTCCAAGTTTATTTATTTCAAGCTCATTTCATGCATAACATGACAGTGTGAGCAAAAGTTACACAAACATAATTTTAAAAAATACATAGTTGAAGGGGCCATTACATAGCAAACTAAACAAAAAAAAAACATTTAAAGGGAGAGAATGTTTAGAAGTTAAGCATCAATCACATGGGGGTAACAACATACACTATTTGATTGTATAGAAAAACAACACCAGAAAAATATAAGTTCTAAATTAAAACTGTTTCAATATTTCCTTAATGAACATACATAGTTTTCTGTAATTACTGTTAGTATGATAATCGATGGACATTAACAATTTAAATTTAATAGTATTAGGTCTTGTGTAATATTTTTTATCAATAAAACGTTTTCTTAGATCTTTAAGGGCATTACATTCAAGTAAATAATGGAATTCATCACCAATGTGATTATTGGAGTTACATAAATTACACAGTCTTTGGTTCGATTCTATTCCGTACCAACTTCCAGTTTCGACAGGTAACCTGTTATTTCTTGTCCGAATTTGTATAATGTATTTTAAAAATTTATCTGGAGTTTTAACAAGGTATGATTCGAACCCAAATGTGTCTTTAATTAGCCTATAATTACTGCATTTACTAGAATTATGTATATCTGAGTACCATTCATTAATAAACAGATCTGAAAGTTTTTGTTTCACGCTTTGACTGAGCCAGGTGCAATTCGGAAAATCATGAGACTGCCAAATATTCATCATTCCGCATTTAACAAAAACGTTTCGGATGCACTCTATCCAGTCAAATTTAGCATTTTCTATTGCATGTATATTAAATAAGGTGTTGTAGATTTGATATGACAATTTAAAACACAATGGATGGACCAATTTAGACCAAAAGGAAATCATTCTAGTTTCAATGTCAATTTGGAGGGGCTTTACTCCAGTTTCTCCGTATATAATGCAAGATGCCGTACTGGCTTTAACCCCTAATATAATTTTCAGAAACTTCAACTGAACTTTTTCTAATATATAATTATTTCCAAACCCCCAACATTCACAACCGTACAAAAGAATAGGTTTAATCATCTTATTAAAAAGATCAATTTTCATATCTATTTGTAAAGCGAGGTTATTGCATTTATTAATCAGACAGTACATAGCTTTTGTTGCCTGTTCGGCTAGATTCTTTTTGGTCTGGAAAAAAGAGCCACTGCTATTGAATAAAATACCGAGGTATTTATAATTTCTAACAACTTCAATGGGATGATCTTTATAGTAGAATACATAATTAGATGGTCTACCTTTACTAAAAATTACAATTTTTGACTTGTCTATGTTAACAGTTAGTTTCCATGCGTCACAATATTGGGAATACACATTTAAACAATTTTGAAGATCGTTAGCTGACTCTGCTACAATAACAGTATCGTCAGCGTACAGCAAAACAAATAGTTTGAAAAAATTTAACATATCGTTTTCATTTGACTGAACATGAAAATTTATTCCGTCTACATCACTGCTATTATTGAAATATGAATGTAGGTCATTCAAAAAGAAGGAAAATAGTATGGGGGATAAATTTTCTCCTTGCCTTACCCCAACTGAACATGAAAAATAGTTAGATTTTTCGCCATTACACATGATACATGATTTTGCGTTGTTGTACATATTTTTGACAATATTTAAGAACTTTCCATTTATACTGTACTTGCCTAACTTATACCACAATAATGACCTATTAATCGTATCGAATGCAGCCTTTAAATCGATAAATGCACAAAACAGTTTTTTCTTTTGGGTTCTAAGAATGTTAATCAGCGCATATAAGACAAACATATTGTCAGCTGTTGAAAAATGTTTACGGAAACCCGCTTGATGCTTATCAAAAAGGTCATATTTCAAAATAAATTTTTCTAAACGTATGTTTAAGACTGAAGTGAATAATTTACTCACACAGCTCAACAGAGTGATTGGTCTATAGTTAGAAGGATCGTTTTCAGAACCTTTATTTTTAAAAATTGGATTAATAAGCCCAATGGTCCAATTGCTAGGTACTATACCAGATTTAAATACTAAGTTAAATAATTTTATATATACATCTTTCATAATTGGAAAGGATGCTTTAATGTGCTCATTCAAAATATTATCAATGCCGCATGCTTTGTTATTTTTTAGCAAATTTATACAGTGCTCGATTTCTTCGCATGTTATCTCGGCATTAAGTAAATCGTTATTATAAACGGTAGTTGGCTGTGATTCATCGCTAGTGAAATCAAAGACAGTGTCGTCGGCATTTACAGTTTTAAAATGGTTTTCCAGCAAGGCAATATTTGCTTTTACCGTTTTGTTCTGACCGTAGTTCGCGGCCAGTAAAATAATCGTTATATAATAAAGGCGCTAAAGCGTGAACTATGTGAACTGCAATTTTCTTTAGACCAGAAAGATGTTAAGATATCCAGCGATATAATTATGGTATGTCAATAATAGATTCTTAATGTGTTTTCAACATTAAAACATTTAAACATGTAAAAGTCTTCAATATTCCTGTCAACATGGAAACATGTAAAAGTATAAAGAGCAGTAAAAGCGTGGTCTCACTTTAAGGCATTGCATCTTAGCTCTCGAGGTATCACGGGTCAGTTTGCGGTTAGTGTGTGGTTTATTTACAGGTCATAGCTGCGTCTTCGAATACGCTTATGTGCTGACCTGAGTTCGCGGCCAGTGAAAGAATCGTTATATAATATAGACGCTATCTGTGAACTAGGTGAACTGGAATTTTGTTTAGACCAGAAAGATGTTAAATGAAGATATTCAGCGATATTGTTATGGTATGTCAATAATAGATTCTTAATGTGTTTTCAACAATACCGTGATACATATTATTTTGAATTAATTTAACAAGAATTATTCCACTATATTGACTAATGTATTAAGCATGAGCGCGATGATTCTCGATACTGTTAAATATCGAATCAAATAGCAATGCCCGACAAACCACTAAAACAGGTTTTTTCGAAGAACGGGCGTATAAATATTTAAAATTTGTACGGATACTTCGCGTGTGGCCGGTTGACTCATATGTTTAAATTTCACTTCCATTCTTCTTTTTGTTTTCTGTTTCGTATCTATAAGTTTATGACCAGCAATATGTAATAATGTAAAATAAGCCGCGCAAACTCCGCGTAACATCCCGTACTGCGTGTGATGCAGCTAAGAACTGCACAGAAAAAGACATTCGCTATCCTTGATCTCATTTATTGAACTCTTTACCTTTCACAAACTCCAACCACAATCAACGCCGTATATGTTTTTTTTTTAAAGATATTTCATTTTTAAAGATATTTCTTGTTCAAAAATAAGCACGGGTTCTCACGTTGAAGTTATAATGCTGGACCCATATTCACCAAACAATTCTTAGACTTAAGTCTAAGAATAAAGAATATTCTTTAAACTGATATATTGAAGAAACGCTTGAGTTTTTAATCAAACTTGGCATTAAACACCTCATTCCATATCATTTTTTATGTAGATAAATTTGTTAATGCCACAATCACCAGTGGAGGCCTGTATATATTCAAACACTGAACATATTTTTCCAGCTGTATGTATTTTCTTTATTCTTAAGTCTAAGAACGGGTTGGTGAATACGGGCCCTGGTCTATGGTAAATGACATTAAAACAATAATAAACTGCGAAGCCTTTCATCTACTTGTGTTCATTTCATCATACAATTCTTAAACATTCTGTAACAGGCATTGATCATTAATACAATGAAGTGTATGTATATGCTGTTTTACAGTATGGTCTAAAAACAAATAGGTACTGCTTTGTTTATGTTCACCTGTGTGATGATTTGATATAATTATGTTAACTTGTTTCTCAAAGTTTTTATATTTCTGTCCGTTCATTTTGTCAGATTGTTCATAAAAGTATAGGAGATATATGATTGTTATATTTTACTTTAAAATGTTTGCAAATAAAACAACAAACATAATAGTAATTGTAAACACTAGACGGTCATATCAAAGGTCTAAACAATTAGTTGGATCTACGCGGATGCAAGAAATCTTTATGCGAAGTACGCACATAAAGACAATTAGATTCCAATTACATTTATCGAGTTTCCAGCAAGGAATAGCGAGGCTTAAAATGAAAGGCGCATGGATGTTTCGTTATCGCTATTTCCAGCAATTTAAGTTAATATTCCAATGTATTTTGCAATTATTGAAGCATTTGCGCCCAGCTGTGTGTCACAGCAAGCATTGCAATAAAACGAACATAGCGTGTTATATTAAAGAGTGAGACACTAATTTTCACATGTTATTTCGACGTGTCAGAATTGTTTTGTGTTTATTCCTAATGGAAACGTTATTAAAAGTGTTGACCGACACGACTTGCTTTCAGTAATTCAGGATTTTAATAACCGCACAGTATAAACGTTAATGGTGTTTGTTCTACTCATGAAGGTTATACGATTTCAGTTATAAAACATTTCTTAATATAAATATCATCTTTTAGAATAATAAGCAAACAACAAAGGAAATGTTCTATCGTTTCTATGTATTTTATTTCATGACTTTTCTTGCGCTGTAAATAACAGGTTATCTACACACCAACACAGAATTGTTGTGAAGTCAAAACGGTTAAAAACATTGAAATTCCACATCGCTTGCGAGTTTACAGATACTTTAATTAATTTCAATGTCACCATTACTCGCCTCTGAGATGAGATCTTTTTTGTAATGAATTGTGTGATTTGATTCATACAGAAAGCTGTTTCAGAACATACAACTCGTGATTTAATTATTTTTATTTGTTAGGTACATTGTATTTTCCCCACGGGTTATTCATGTAAACAGAACTTGTAAATTAAAGAGTATATTAGAATAATAATGTCCTCTACTTCATAGTACAATTATGTATCGTCAAGAAATATCATAGTTCATATCTGGGTTCAAAAAAGCCACATATGACGATTAGCAGTTAATTCATATAAACAGTTTTCGTTTACAGAGTTCAGTTTAAACGAAACCGTTGTGTGGTGAATTTGCCTGATATAGAATGAGTATCCAACTTTGTGTTATAATAACATCAGTCAATGGTATATGGTATGAGTATCCAACTGTGTGTGATATAGAATGAGTATCCAACTGTGTGTTCAGATAACATCAGTCAATGCGTGATATAGGATAGGTATCCAACTGTGTGTCAAGATAACATCAGTCAATGCGTAATATAAAATGAGTATCCAACTGTGTGTTAAGATAATATCAGTCAATGCGTAATATGAATGAGTATCCAACTGTGTGTTAAGATAACATCAGTCAATGCCTAAATAGAATGAGTATCCAACTGTCTGTTAAGATAAAATCAGTCAATGCGTAATATAGAATGAGTATCCAACTGTGTGTTAAGATAACATCAGTCAATTCGTAATATAGAATGAGTATCCAACTGTGTGTTAAGGTAACATCAGTCAATGCGTGTTATAGAATAAGATCCAACTGTGTGTTAAGATAACATCAGTCAATGGGGATATTGAATGAGTATCCAACTGTGTGTTTAGATAACATCAGTCAATTGTGATATTGAATGAGTATCCAACTGTGTATTAAAATCAGTCAATTGTGATATTGAATGAGTATCCAACTGTTTATTAAAATAACATCAGTCAATTGTGATATATAATGAGTATCCAACTGTGTATTAAAATAACATCAGTCAATTGTGATATATAATGAGTATCCAACTGTGTGTTTAGCTAACATCAGTCAATTGTGATATTGAATGAGTATCCAACTGTGTATTAAAATAACATCAGTCAATTGTTATATTGAATTAGTATCCAACTGTGTGTTAAGATAACATCAGTCAATGCACTTAGCTTTTATCAACATTTAATTCATTGCATGCATGATTTCGTCGCATAAACACCATACCCGGACGTTCCTAATTTCATGATTCCGATTTCGGTGTGGTTAAAAGGAATTAAATCATTTTCTTTCTAAGACATGTTAAAGATTAGATATTTAACAAAGCAGGCATTGCACGAACTGGAAAATCTCACTTTCTTCGTTTCTCTGCCTACTAGACTTTATTGACTGAGCATTTTTATATATGTATGAAACATGTATTAGCATTTATGTTTCAACATCATTTACAAGACCAAGTACTATAAATATTAATACTATATAGCATTTTGCGACAACACTTCTGTATTTGGGACTTACATAGGCAAAAAAGAATTCGTATAGTCATTGAAGGGGAAAAGTATTATTGTGTACCAAAAGTTTTAGCCGATATGAAAACTAAGCAAAAGATGTCACTGAATCATTTTTAATGCGCTTGATTATTATTTAGAAACGTCTTGATGGAATGATATATACCTTGTATTAACACATCATAATGATATATACCTTGTATTAACACATCATAATGATATATACCTTGTATTAACACATCATAATGATATATACCTTGTATTAACACATCATAATGATATATACCTTGTATTAACACATCATAATGATATATACCTTGTATTAACACATCATAATGATATATACCTTGTATTAACACATCATAATGCATCTACATGATATATACCTTGTATTAACACATCATAATGCATCTACATGATATATACCTTGTATTAACACATCATAATGATATATACCTTGTATTAACACATCTACATGATATATACCTTGTATTAACACATCATAATGCATCTACATGATATATACCTTGTATTAACACATCATAATGCATCTACATGATATATACCTTGTATAAACACATCATAATGCATCTACATGATATATACCTTGTATTAACACATCATAATGCATCTACATGATATATACCTTGTATAAACACATCATAATGCATCTACATGATATATACCTTGTATTAACACATCATAATGCATCTACATGATATATACCTTGTATTAACACATCATAATGCATCTACATGATATATACCTTGTATAAACACATCATAATGCATCTACATGATATATACCTTGTATTAACACATCATAATGCATCTACATGATATATACCTTGTATTAACACATCATAATGCATCTACATGATATATACCTTGTATTAACACATCATAATGCATCTACATGATATATACCTTGTATTAACACATCATAATGCATCTACATGATATATACCTTGTATTAACACATCATAATGCATCTACATATTGATTAGAAATGAACTTCTTTGATGCAAACGTACTCATCTATATATTTCTCATAAATAATACATTAATAACTACAGTCATCTAGGCTAGAAGATTTTTTATATGTCACTTTGTAGGCTAGACGCATTATTGTAAGCTTTATTGCCAAAATACATGCTGTTGTTGTTGTTGTTGTAAAGAAGCTTGTATTTTTGTAGACACAACATTTTTCCATTTCAATAATTAACAAATAAATGGCGATATCAAACAAAAATTATGACTTAACAGCTAAGTAACCAACAGTGACTGCGTTAATTACCTTAGAAGATCGCAAATAAGTGTATATTGATAAAGAATTCTTAAATATGATACGCATAATTAAAAAGCTTTTTTTCGTAACGGTCTCATAACAATCTCGTAATAAAAAAAAGTCCGAAAATAGACATCTTAATTAAACCCTGAAACGCCAGTAAAATAAACTTCACTAGCAAAATAAATGCTAAACAAAAAGGTTCAGGTCATTATTTCAGATAAATTCCCTTGTTATTTCCCACAGTTAACTCTTATGATTAATATATATATATATATATATATATATATATATATATATATATATATATATATATATATATATATATATATATATATATATATATATATGTGTATATATATATATATATATATTTATTTTTTTTGATTGTAAATGGTAATAAAAGGAAACCCCAAGCGACTATGCTTTTTTTTCTAAGAGCTATATGTGCTGATGTTGGCCGACTTTAACATCAGTTCAAATAATTCAGTATCTTACTCGTTCGACTAATTGAAATGGATCAGGCGTTGTATCAGATCCACTTATCGATGAATCTGCGTTTTACAATGCACCGGCATTATGTCATAGGAATGACATCGCATCTTTAAAAGGTTTATGTTAAAGAAGTTTGTTCGATTCATTAAAATGTACGTCGTTTTCATTGACCATAACACATATGTCGCTACAAGGTATTTACTTTTGTTTAATAGAACATACACCTTACAGCTATTGCATAATGTTAATGTTCAACAATTTACCAATCACAAATGACATATAATGTACATTCAAGGCTAACCAATCGGATTCCTTTTGCTATGTGCTGTTTGACGGGCAGAATTCGATAAAAGGATACACTTAATGTAATTTCGATGAAAAACTCGCCTGGTAGAATGAAGATTGCGTGTAGGATTGGTTTATCCATCAGAATCAAATTGACAAGGGTAAGTAAAACCATATTTTTATAACTGAAACGTTTTAAGGTTTTTTAATTATTTAATTTCGTCGTTGTGCATTCTATTCGTATTTTGTTTGAAAATGTAATTATCAAACAACTGCTTTGGTAATTTTCTGATATGTTTATTACATTCTGGTAAAGCAGTTTCTAATATACAATGTATTACCCATGTTTCCTACAAACGGAATTTTCTATTGAATAAACGGTATCAATGAAAACAAATAGAATAATCAACTGTTTAAAACGGTGTTCTCAAAAACAATACCTTTAAAAAAATGCATTTCATGCTTATCTAACACGTAGTTCCCATTTTTAGAAACGCTAAAGAACATATTTGATTTTCACCTTTAATAAAAAGTTGTAACCGCCGACACGGCGAAAATACGACGTAGTAGTAGTAAACTTATTATTAATTTAATGTAAATTAAGTTCTGATTAACGAATATGCATATCGATATTGGGACTGTAAAAAGGGCTTTGAAATTGGCTATTTTTTCATTCTTGTTTTCGAATTAAACTAGCGACCGGAATCAAAATATTATTTGTTTTGATTGCATTTATTTTTCTTAACAATATTATCAATGTCAATGGATGCATATCTGATTGGATGGAAAGAGTTCTCATTGTTTAAACACATGAATATATTTTTAGGGCATACCGTCTATACGCGACATGAAAAATACATTGATTTGTTTTCTATTGAGCTGGTCTTTTAAAAAAAGGTTTTGCTTTGTTGCTTTTAGATACGCGTTTGCAGACCTGAAAACAATGGAAAGAGCTATTAATGATGAAGAAAATGAAGCACTCACGCACGAAATGATTAGACAGACAGCCGATGCCAGAAAAGCTTTTTTAAGTGCGGCAACAATTACAATACTAGCAATAAAATCCGTTGTACCAGTTGGAATTATTCTGAATTTGCTTGTTATTGTAGCTATAATGAAAAAAAGTAAAAACCAAACAAATCAAAGTCAAAGTAAACATAAGCTTTTCCTACGATTCTCGCTTAGTCTGTCCTCAGATCTACTGATGTGTATGATTTTCGCTTACGATTACTATACTAGCACATACTATCACACTATGTGGGATCTACGTTCGACATTCATGTCTCCGTTGCTTCGTCACAGCGATCTGAACAATACTTGTAAACTAGATAACATAACTCTCGTGGGTTCGTCTGAAATCGTCTTTCCAGACACTGTCGGACAAGAACATATTTCAATAAGCAATACAGATATTGATTTGTTTTCTTCACGGACAATAGCAGGTTCCATGTTTGGACAAGACAATGGAACAGTGAACGAACAAAATGAAAATCTATTTCCGGACAAAGACGTTTTTCAAGATTCTGTTGGCACCCTCGACCAAGAGCTTCAAGAAATCAACAATACTGTATCACGAACTGATCAATCAAACACAGGCATCCCCAACGCTAGCACTGATTCAAGTCGTCCTTCAGGCATCTCCAACACTAGCACTGATTCAAGTCGTCCTTCAAGCATCCCCAACGCTAGCACTGATTCAGGTCGTCCTTCAGGCATCCCCGACGCATGCACTGATTCAAGTCGTCCTTCAGGCATTCCCAACGCTAGCGCTGATTCAAGTCGTCCTTCAGGCATCCCCAACGCTAGCACTGATTCAAGTTATCCTTCAGGCATCCCCAACGCTAGCATTGATTCAAGTCGTCCTTCAGGCATCCCCAACGCTAGCAATGATTCAAGTCGTCCTTCAGGCATCCACAACGCTAGCACTGATTCAGGTCGTCCTTCAGGCATCCCAAACGCTAGCACTGATTCAAGTCGTCTTTTAGGCATCCCCAACGCTAGCACTGATTCACGTCGTCCTTCAGGCATCCCCAACGCTAGCACTGATTCAAGTTGTCCTTCAGGCATCCCCAACGCTAGCACTGATTCAAGTCGTCTTTTTCATGATAAGTTAACACAGTTATCTTCAACGATAGAACAGGTACCAATTGTCCTTTTTCAGTTGCTTCGATCAAATCGTTCAATTTCACTTTTGCACTTGATGCCATGACACCAATAAGTATTACGCATACGTTATACATATAACAGCGAGTTCTCTTTCGATGACGAGTTCTGCCATTGTTGTAATGATCAACATTGTTTGGCCTTTTTATAATATTTCGAAAAAAATCAACAAGGATCGCTTTTGTTATGATTTGGCTCGTTTCATCGAGTATTTCGGTGTTTTCGTTCCTGTTTATTTACAAAGAGAACAGAGGCAAAATAAGAGAAAAACTGGACCTAGTTCAAGTGTGCCTGTTTACATTTACCTGCCTGACAGTTAGTATCATTGCGTTCGTTTACATTATTGTTGTTGTTGTTGCTTTTAACATGTGTTGCAAATCTATTACAGCTGGTTAACGCAGAAAATCTAAAGCGATGATAACGACTTTTTTCATAATTGGCAGCTATTTTGTTTGCTAAATACCCTTCTTACTTGACTACATAGGAACAAATCGTTACGCTAATTTACCGGTGGAACTTTCAGTCGCCGGAACCGTTGCCCCACTGTTGTTTGTATTTAACACCTGCATTAACACCTGCATTAACACCTGCATTGATCCGATATTGCATTCATTCAGAGTCCTTAACGTAAAGCAGTTTATTACTAAAATAGTAACACGATTTTATTCTTAGAGTGTCAATATATATTCCGTTTCTCAATCACAGACTTACAAAAACACAAGAGAAAAACACAAGAGCAACAGCAACAACAAATGTATATATGTGATGTTAGTGTTATCGCATATTTTTTGTTTCATGAGAGGTCATGTAAAATATATTGTCAAGAGATATATGCTCAAGAGATTTAAACCCATTCAATTAACACCACTCTAAGTACAATGATCAGATTGTAATTCACAATTACTTATTTCAATTTCACCACAAGCGTCCATGAATCTTTTTAAGTGCTTGATAAAGAATTTCAATATTCGTCTCATAACATGTACTATCATTGTCAAAACGATATGCATGAAGTGGATTCCATTCTATATCATTTAGCTTCTTTTAAATACTTTTCTAACGTATTGACGTTGTTAATTTATTCATATCTATGTGCTGATAGTGTAACATGTTCTCCATGATATGTATGTGATAAGTATCATGCATTTAATAAAGCGATTGATAAAACGTAGCAACCTATTCCTTACGGTTAGCAACCCAATATATTTCGTACTGATTACTATGGTTATCGTTGTCCGTAAAATGTCAGACGACATTTGAGGGAACGCAACGCAGACAAAAAATCATTGTTTTGACTTACGTGTGTTGTTAATTGTTGTTGTGATTGTATATTGAATTGTCTATAGTACCCTTTCCTTGTCCTGGAGAGTGTTTGCCTACTGATCATGACGTATTGTGGTCTGTTCTTGCTCGGCGATGGCCTGTTGTCTATCCAGTGGCTAGGATGGATACCGGTTGCATTATTTCCAAGCTCACCGCATTAAGGATAGGAATCGGGGGTAAACATGTTCATCGGGAATAAAGATGTTCATCGGTTGTGGTTGTTATATGCGTCAATTCTATTAAGCCTTTTGTTCGGATGATCGGCACTAAAATACATACACAATAAACTTTTGTTCAGCTATATTTTAATATAAGTTTATACGTTGGCGGATAGAATTTACTGTTATACTTGTTTGTCTTTACCATGTATGCATTGATCACAGTTCTTGTGAAATACTATTTGAACGACAATAACATCGGTAGAACAGTGTTTGCTGTGTAACTACGTGTATCTATGTGCTATTTTATATATGGCAATGTGGTCATCAGTCATAATTGTTATGTATGTTAATGAAAGTTTCTTTATTGCCTTTAACATTGTATTAGGCTCTACTTCCGTTCAAATCATTACTCTAAACCAAATCATCTCAATCAAATACCCTATTTTAATAGGTTGCTTATTTGATATAGCCTAGATGTCGGGGTTGCTTAGTTTTATAAAACAGCCGTGTTGTGAAAATGAACTAACAGATTTTCAAGTTTCAAATTACATTACGAATTATATGTTTACTGCACATCGTTGGTTTACTCTGAAACAAATGCAATCGTTCGTTATTCTGCGCAACGAATTTCGTTGATATGGCATGAAAACGCTCTCGTGTTCCGCGCTTATTACGTGACGTTGTACATGTATTATATTTGGGTGCAGATCTTACATAGATAGAATAGCGGATGTTGATCAGAATTTATCTCCTGGATATGTTTCGTGGGCATTCATTATTTGCTTATATTTAAAACATACTAATATTATGGCGTGTCAAACGTTACACAATTTAATGGATCCATATTTCCATGGTATATTTGTAAATATATGTTCCATAGTTCCATGTCTGCGATGTATAAGTGTATATGTTTGTTGTATCAAGTCATATACATGAGGTAAAATCATATTTGTGTATTGCAAAACAGATGTGATGAATAATTTCATATTTATGTTTGATATGTGCATATATATGTTCTAAAATTTTATATATGTATTAATTTTTTTTATAAACATGTGGTAAAATTCTGATATTTGTGTTGTATAATTTTCTAATTATTAGTGTGTTCTTAATATTCATTATGATGTACAATATTTCCATACGTTGAAATATATGTATAAATATATATATATATATATATATATATATATATATATATATATATATATATATATATATATATATATATATATATATAATTAAAACTAAAATTGGTTAATATATATATCTTGAAGTCGTATATAATCCTTTACTTAAAGTTACTTGTTACCCATTTGTTATATGAGTAATATAAAATATTGTAATCAACTTAAGGAACACGCATGATAATAAAAGGTTTACCAGAAACAAGAATGAATGAATGAATGAATGACCGTCTTGGCGTCTAGAAAAAAGGCATAGGCAAACAGCGTAGACCCCCAATGAGACACCACATGATGCGGCGTCTCATTAGGGTCGGCGCTGTTTGCTTAAAGGAATTTCTGTAAGAAATATTCTAAATATAGAAATAAATATACTAGACATCCCTAATTTTGGAAATAAATTGATCCAATTTAGAAGGATGAAAGGGTCCACTAGGCATAAATGGGTTAAAAATGGTTAATACGAGAATGCGGGAGAATCTGTGTGAATCCCAATAGAAATTTTGTACGTGTATATTCAGTACAATCAGAGACCTGCACAGTCAACAGCGATTGTGTGGTGACGGCGTGCTCTCCCGGAAGTGACGTCATCTGTCAGCACCCGGACGGAAGTGACGGAATCAAGCCTGGAGGCGGTTTGTGCACGTGTCAGGCACAGGGCGGTGAGTGTTCATAGTAATGATGATAATGGTAGTGATGTGGATGATGACGCAATAATCCTTGTTTTTCGAATATTCATGTCCTATATCATTTTCTTACAACAGTTTAAACACGGTCATTTTGAAGGACCCTACCGCACTCCTATTGTAATAAGACTGTAAAAACATATTTCATGCATAGGCGCCATCTTATGTTATAAGCGCCATCTCCTTGGCATTAGTTGCACCTCTTTGGAGAAAAAGCAAAAATAGTAGATGGACCATTAACCGATGTTTTTGTAAATTTATTTGTGTGTGTACATGTACATGTATTTTGAAAGCCACCGCATTATGTCAATACTGATATAATAGGCAAGATTATTGTTCTTCAGGAAGGAAATAAACAAATCATCTAGTAGGTGTTTGAAATTTCACTATGTGACAACCTTTAAAGCTCATCACGTTTCCGAATGGGTTGTATCTGTATGTTTGTGAATTTTTTGTGGGTGAATTAATATTTTCTGAATTGAACCACAATGCTCGTTTTTTTAATAAATACGCGAAATATGTAGACCTATAAAACCTAATATTCTACTAGATATCTGCAATATTTTCAAAAATTTCCCGTGCTTGGAGCCATCTTGTAAGCACCATTGTTTCGATTATGAATGCATCTCCTTAAAAGGTGGCGCAGTGGGTTAAAACCCGTGACATGTTTTTTTTAATAGTGGTTGACTTCCTAAGGCTTAAAGGGTCCGTCCAACAGATTTTGGCATGTATTGAAGCTTGTCATTAAATGCTTTAAATGCTTTATATTGATAAATTTAAACATTTGAACTATTAATCTCCAGTAAAAAAAGAATACAATTTAAAAAAAGGAAAAAAGTAGCCCTCAACGGGGTCCGAACCACTGACCCCTGGATTCCTGGAGTAAAAAGCCTCCCGCCTAGACCACTCGACCATCCACGTTCTCATTAGAGTGAATGTATTGTTTAGCTATATAAGCAATCCTCGTAGTTTCCCAACATATCGAATCGCGTCGATACGACGCTTTATTTGTTGGACGGCCCCTTTAAAGTACGATTGTATTCAGGTTTCATGAACTTGCCCTGAAATTACCCCGACCCTTTTGTCGAGCCCACTGTTCCGTTTTTTAAAGTATTTAAATGTACAATATCCTGTACACGAGAACAGAAAAGTCTTCGTACAGTCGATTGGTGTATAGCGGATAACTAAGGACTTTGAGTCTCATTTCAACGTTAACACCATGCATTCAGTAATTAAACCATTAAACCTAGATAGACACATGTCTTTCCTATTGAAACATGCCAGCGGTTTTAAATTTCCGAAAAAATATTATTTGTTTACAGCGCGAATTTCATGGTACACTGATTCAGCCATTACCGGATCGCTTAGGTCTTTATCGGATTACATGTGTATCGTGTTATTTCTTGAAATTTGACACAGCATTTGTAAAAATAATTGCAATATATGTACTTTTTTTAGAAAGGAAATTCATTTCTGCGTTTAATAAGACCAAGTCCATGGAAATCGCTGCACAATTGATGAAGTAATGGCTGTTCAAAGCGATGCACCCTATATTCGGTCATTTTGAGTTAATACCTTGTTATATATATAGATATATATATATATATATATATATATATATATAGAGAGAGAGAGAGAGAGAGAGAGAGAGAGAGAGAGAGAGAGAGAGAGAGAGAGAGAGAGAGAGAGAGAGATTTGATAGTGAAAAATATGTTTTTAGAGACATCGATTTTTCGTTATAATTTGATTATTTTTTATTAAAAATGATGTTTTCACTAATTAATATCATAACCACACGCTAACCACATGTGTATTGGACAACTTCAATTGAGTTTATATTTATTTTGAGACATTCCTGTCATTCCTGAATATAAGTCACCACATGTCCGTTATTCACTAAATCCCAAGTTACAGCTTTCATGCTTATTTTATATGGTACGCATCAATTTGGTTTCTGAGCATTCTTACTTTTGTAAAGGACACATAATACTAAAATATTACATCAATGAACATTATGTTTACCAAACAAAATCTGCAAAATTCAAGAAACCATTCGTCTGCACTTTTCCTGTCGTCACAAAAACGGTGCGTACATAACGTAACCTTGTTTTGCTTTCGAAAAAAGAAACAGTTGTAAACATTGACACACGTCAACAAAAACATGAATTGACTTAACAATGATAGGCTTTTTGTATTCAATTCATTGAAAACTATAAATCTTAACAGAAATAAAAGTATTTTGCAAAAAACGTTTAACCTATCCGTTACTCACTAAAATCCGCTATACACCAATCGACTGTATTTAAATACATAACTTGAGTTTTCCTTCAGGAGTTCTGTGATTACGGGCCGTGGTCACACACCACTGATTATCGTTATTTGCGGTTGCAGAGTGCTTTACCAGAGCTGACTTGTCTAGGGGCTAATGCGAACCTCCCGTGTCCTGACTTTCGGCGCCATTGCTGTGACAACAAGTTTATCTGCGACCGCTTCCCCATCGGCATCGGCAACCAAACAACAGCGGGCAAATAATTGATGTTTAATGACTTTGTGAATAAATGTATTCTTACCGCTTGTATCATAAGTCTGTAAGCAATACCTCATGGTATGACACATATAAAAATATTGTCCGTTAGTATTTCTAAATGAATTCACTATAAAACCGGCTTGGCTGCTTAAATATAAAGAATTAAATGCACGTCGCCGTGGTGTAATGGATAAGGTGTCCGCCTAGCGACCGGAAGGTCATGGGTTCGATCCCCACTGTAGGAGCGTTCTTTAGATCTCTCTCACAGACACCAAGTACTGGTTCTAGGCCCAGGAAACGGACTCGAGAGCGTTTATAGAAGCCTCAGGCTTTCGATGCAATCGTGCTAAAATAAATAGGTTTTAACTAAATCCGAATGTGTAAGTGAAGGATCTTTGGACTTTAACCAACTTAAGGCTACATTCCACTTAACAATTGTGTATTCCTTAGTTGTAGTTCCTATTTCTATATAGGTCATTTTCTCTTTTTATTTAAAAGCTATTAAGCAATCACACTACTGCTTTTGCGGTTATTTAGTGTATTCTATGTGTATCCTCAGCATGTTTGCTCATTTCATTGAGGACTACGTTGAAAGTTGAACGTTTATGGTGTGTTTATTGAACTACTGTGCTTTCGTCGAAATCTGTCGAAAAACTGTTTTCTGAGGGTTTCTGCATTTTGGCAAATGGTGGTTTTTTAGAGGTTGCATGACATATCATTTTAACTTCAGATTAAAATGTGAAAATAAGTTGACACCAATAAAGTCAATTTAAAACCATCTTAATGCTTACATGCGATTGTTTAACGATGGCAAAATACAAAGTAAACTTCCCTAGTTGTTACTTGCGAGTCTCGTACCGTTGCTTTGTTGATGAATAACCATACAGATAATCCAATGCAATTGCGTTATGTACATAACGATGGGAATCTGCATGTGTTGTATAGATACGATCGCAACTGTTTTACTAAAATAATGTACATCCGTTATATTTTGAAGCAAAACGTTTAACAAATAAATATTTCGAAACGAATGTAAGACCGGTACATGTTTTCGCTGAGAAATTTTGATTTTAAATAGTTGTTCAATAATACAATACATATATTGGATTGTGAGAAATAAGCAACTGTGTTTTTTGATTATATAAGAATAAAATATTTTCTTGTGAATACAACCAAATTTAGAAATAAAGATTATGTCAATGAAGTGAAACTCCATTACCCTTTCCTTTTGACACCTTTTTAATATTTGGCTTATCATTCGAGTATCAAACAATAGAACAGAACATAACATAATAGAACCGAACGATTATTTATGACTTTAGCAGGTACAGATCATCGACAAATACATAAACAAAATAAGGCAACATAAAAAACGCAAGCGTCAAAATAACACAATAAAAAAACAAAAAAAAAACAAAGTTAACGGTTTCATAAATTCTAATGCATTTTTGAACAATATCTGACTTCAAGTTATGATCATGCACCTAGTCAAAGATGTTAATTTTTACATGTTAATTAAATAAGATAATCCGAATATATTAAACTGCAATAACTAATGATCAGAGATTTCGATAAAATTATAAAATTATGATAAAAGCGACCAAATTCTTTTTATCAGCTGCAAATGAGCATGTCGAACTTTGAAGAAGCGAACACATTTCTATAGTAGCTGTACACCATGAAGAAACTGTAACTGTTAATAAGCGGAATTGTCTAATATTAACCCATTTATGCCTAGTGGACTCTCTCATCCTTCTAAATTGGATCAATTTATTTCCAAAATTAGGAATGTCTAGTATATTTATTACTATATTTAGAATATTTCTTACAGAAATGCCTTTTCAGCAAAAAGCTCAGACCCAGATGAGACGCCGTATCATGCGGCGTCTCATCTGGGTCTACGCTGTTTGCCAAAGCCTTTTTTCTATACGCTATGCATAAATGGGTTAAGGTTCAAATACAGTGTGTCAAAATTTCACGTTGCGTACAGCATAATCATTTACATAAATGAGTTACACATCGAATTTTTGGCAGATAAGCACCACATACCGGTGTGTTTACATCCATTAACGTTCAGTCGTGAACCCCACAAAGTCACGTGATCATTCACTCTGTATTCTATTTCCTGGGAACGCATTACAATAAACAAATTTTAAGAAACTATGCATCATACTAAAAGTAACGATATATATGAATGAGTGTAGCTGTATATCGCATGAGGAGCAATATCGAATAGAATCTCTTCGTGACCAATCAAGACTATGTTTTTTTGTTTATCTCTGAACAGTTCAACCCATCTACTATCATCTGCTAATAACTATCGCACATATACTTTCGAGTGAAAGAGTGCACTTTTCAAACTTTGTCTGAGAGACAACCATGTACATCTAGTTTGTATGTTTATAGTATGTGTATCGTTATGTTTTATATCTCTGATGCTATGTAATTTCACCTTTTTTTCTAATTACCGAATAAGTTATCTATCCTGTTTCGATAGGGTCTACTGATCGGTAACTTCCGGTATATGTTGATCGCGTATATGTGTGGGATTGCGTCTATGTGTGGGATTGCGTGTATGTATGGGTGTGCGTGTATGTATGTGAGTGCGGGTATTTATGAGAGTGCGCGTATGTGTGGTAGTGCGTCTATGTGTGGGAGTACGTCTATGTGAGGGAATGCGTCTATGTATGGGAGTGCGTGTATGTATGGGAGTGCGTCTATGCATGGGAGTGCGTGTATGTGTGGGAGTGCGTCTATGTGTGGGAGTGCGTCTGTGTATGAGGTGCGTGTATGTATGGGAGTGCGTGTATGTATGAGAGTGCTGGTATGTGTGGGAGTGCGTCTATGTGTGGGAGTGCATCTTTGTGTGGGAGTGCGTGTATGTATGGGAGTGCGTGTATGTATGAGAGTGCGTGTATTTATGAGAGTGTGTGTATGTAAGGGATTGCGTCTATGTGTGGGAGTGCGTCTATGTATGGGAGTGCGTGTATGTATGGGAGTGCGTTTATGTATGATAGTGCGTGTATGTATGGATATGCGTCTATTTGTGGGATTGCGAGTATGAATGGGAGTACGTGTATGTGTGGAGGTGCGTCTATGTGTGGGACTGCGTCTATGTGTGGGAGTGCGTCTATGTATGGGAGTGCGTGTATGTATGGGAGTGCGTCTATGTGTGGGAGTGCGTCTATGTGTGGGAGTGCGTGTATGTATTGGAGTGTGTCTATGTGTGGGAGTGTGTCTATGTGTGTGAGTGAGTGTCTGTATGTAAGTGCGTGTATGTGTGGGAGTGCGTGTATGTATGGGAGTGCGTGTATGTGTGGGAGTGCGTGTATTTGTGGGAGTGCGTCTATATGTGTGAGTGCATGTATGTATGTAAGTGCGTGTATGTGTGGGAGTGCGTGTATGCATGGGAGTGCGTGTATATGTGGGAGTGCGTGTATGTATGGGAGTGCGTCTATGTGTGGGAGTGTGTGTATGTATATAAGTGCGTGTATGTGTGGGAGTGCGTGTATGTATGGAAGTGCGTGTATGTGTGGGAGTGCGTCTATGTGTGGAAGTGCGTGTATGTATAGGAGTGCGTCTGTGTGTGGGAGTGCGTCTATGTGTGGGAGTGCGTGTTTTTATGGGAGTGCGTGTATAAGTTGGAGTGCGTGTATGTGTGGGAGTGCGTCTATGTGTGGGAGTGCGCGTATGTGTGGGAGTGCATCTATGTGTGGGAGTGCGTGTATGTATGGGAGTTCGTGTATATGTGGGAGTGCGTCTATGTGTGGGAGTGCGTCTATGTATGGGAATGCGTCTATGTGTGGGCGTGTGTGTAGTATGGGAGTACGTGTATGTGTGGGAGTTTGTGTTTGTATGTAAGTACGTGTTTGTGTGGGAGTGCGTGTATGTATGTAAGTGCGTGTATGTATAGGAGTGCGTCTATGTGTGGGAGTGCGTGTATGTTTGGGATTGCGTCTTATGTGTGGGAGTACGTCTATGTATTGGAGTGCGTGTATGTGTGGGAGTGCGTGTATGTATGTGAGTGCGTGTATGTGTGGGAGTGTGTCTATGTGTGGGAGTGCGTCTATGTATGGGAGTGCGTGTATGTATGGGAGTGCGTGTATGCTTGGGAGTGCGTGTATATATGGGAGTGCGTGTATGTATGGGAGTGCGTCTATGTATTGGAGTGCGTCTATGTGTTGGAGTGCGTCTATGTATGGGAGTTCGTGTATGTATGGGAGTGCGTCTATGTATGGGAGTGCGTGTTTGTCTGGGACTGCGTGTATGTATTGGAGTGCGTGTATGTGTGGGTGTGTGTGTATGTATGGGAGTGCGTGTATGTATGTGAGTGAACGTATGTGTAGGAGTATGTGTATGTGTGGACGTGCGTGTATGTATGGGCGTGCGTGAATGTATATGCGTGCATATATGTATGGGAGCGCGTGTATGTATGGGAGTGCGTGTATATATGCGGGCGTGCGTGTGTATATTTACATTATGCTTTGTTTTATATTTATGTATTGTGAAAATATGTTGTCCTTATGTGCCTTATAGAGCGTATTGAAATAAACACTTATCAAAATCATAACCACGTACATCTAATGTTGATCTCATCAGACGTTCAGAAGGTACAACCGACAATACAAGTGACTTATTCGCACATGACGGACCACGCCTCTAAACCTATTTTGGCGATACGTTTTGAGTACAATTAGATAAGATGTACTGCCATAAAAACGTGCTATGCCCAAGATATATTAGGGACATCGTTATCCTTGTGTATACCATTGACTCTCACAACGACCAACGATGAACACAGTCTGTGTGGCTATAATTGCCTGCTGTTTGGCCTTCGGTAAATACGAATAGCTGTTTTTAATGTTTTATTTTATTTACTAGTGTTTGGTGAGGCGAATTATACATTATGAATTAAACATGTTTTTATTGTTGTCAACTTTTTATTAAAGTGTAGTTGTTTTGCGGGTTGGAAAACTTATAGAAAATTCGTGTGTCTTCGGTCATTGTAATAATTATATAAATTGTACTGCATAAATTCAGCGCATACTGTGTTATTGTGAAAGTCGTAAGAAGTAACGTTGGCCTATGCAACTTCTAGGAATAACTCCTTCAATTGTAGCTGTCCATAACATTAGTCTTTTGTAAGTTTATGTGTCGTAAGCCATAGAAATATGTCTGCACGTTTGAGTAACTTTTCTGGGTAGAACCAGTTCTGAGTATCGTGTGATGTTTCGATTTATTTGTAAGCTCCAACAATCAGAGACAAACTTCCGATCGCAAGGCGGGGTGACATTATAACCAGTGCACAACTGCAGTCTAGTCTTGTTTTAAGTATATTAAGTCAACCCTTCAACAACGCCCTCGTTGTGTAATTCCTAGGAATCGGAACTTGGTCGTCGAACGTATTGGTCGACAAATAACCTTAAATAGGAACGTATTTCGCACTTTAGACATACGGTGTGCCAATCCCTGTTCTGTATCACACCCTGGTTTCAGTGGCCGCGGAGATGTGCACCACGAATTCTGACTGCGTGGCGACCCAATGTGCAACTGGAAACACCGTGATCTGTCAGCACCCTAACAGTACTGACGGCATCAAACCGAACGGCGGACTGTGCACGTGTCAGGCGCAGGGACGTGAGTATCTCAAGCCACTCTACCAACTTCCGTAATAGGGAACACTATATCAGATTAATATGGATTAATAGACATGAGCCGTGCTCTTGGCAAGCCGACCAGTCCGCGCAGGCTAACAAGAGACGCAACGTTCCACCTCCGGTAGATTTTCGTTTAAAGAGACTTCAACTAATCAAACTATTGATAAAGGCTGTCATTTTCTTCATTGTTAAACCTATGAGTTTGCTGCCTAGTTGATATAACGTACTTGGCCTCGTAATGTTCTAAATACCATTTATTGTTGAGTCTAGCTTGACACTAAATACCTTCAATGACATCATTATTCATAAATAATAATATGCTTATGCAATTAGTGGCACCTGTAGTACTGCCACCTGTTTTTTTGTTAGGACAAATAGACCGGTACACGTGCCATCAGAAGCGACGTTAGGACAAATATACCGGTAAACGTGTCATCAGAAGTGGCGTTAGGACAAGTAACTATGATTAGTAGGATTATTAAAACGACGTTTTGACAATGGCTGTATATTGACATAGGACGAACCTGTGTTAGTGACATCAGTAGTGACGTGGGGACCATTAAACCTGTATAAGTAAGTATAACCTGTATCTGTTGCCGTGGGATAAACCCCCTGTATAAGTGACACCTAAGGTGACGTTGGGAAAACACCCTGTATAAGAATTGCTGAATGCGCTTCACCAATGCCGTATATTGTGTATTTCAGAGTGCACGACCCGGGCCGACTGCTTGGGAACCTCCGTCAACCTGCAGTGTCCAGACTCACAGCGCCATTGCTATGACAACAACTGCATCTGTGACCGCTTCCCCATCGGCAAACGTGCCGCTCTGAATTAGACATTCATACCTCTATTGTACTGGGTTTATTTCCAAGAAATAAACTATTATATATAAATTCGAGTTTGTTTATTGTTGGAATAAAGATTCTTCTGCTTACCTTGCCACATAATAGGAAATCATTTTGATTTATCACTTGATGTTTTGAAGAAGCCATTAAAGATAATTAGTTTGCGCATCGAACCATCACACATGTACACACATCTAGACTTCTTTTTTACTCATTGAAAATCCGACTACTGGCAGTGTATAAATGTAGAGGTCCTTTGCACATTCCACCTCGTCAAGTTACATTTCATTGGAAGCTGAATTGGGAGATTTATAAGTTTGCAATTATCCATGCGGTGTAACATGAGGCAAAGTATAGACACAACAATGAAATAGTAATTAACCTGAGAATTTCAATAAATGCGGACTTTATATAATTTAATGTTCTGTTCATATAGTTCATACAGTTATATTAGAATTTATCTTTCATTTTTAGTTATTATCTATAACTGTACCTTTGAATGAATTTCTGCAGGACAAGGTTTTAAATCTGAACTAACATCTTTATATTAGCAATCTATTTATATCGCCTGAAACATGTAGTGCAATCTCTTACCGGTGCAGGCAACTAACCAATCAAAATATTAATACAAATACAAATACACATATATAGCGCAAACATTATTTATCATTATTCGATTGCGCTGTACACGGTGCTATAATTTAGAAAAGCTCATTTGTCATATAAAACAAATGCGTTTTAAGTTTTGATCTTAATTGTCATTCTCTCAGTGCGCAGGTTAAGCCCTTTAGAAGAGCATTCCACCATTTGGGTCCAACAACTGCTATTGATCTTTCAGCCATGTTTATCCTAGATCTTGGGATGTTGAAGTCATAATCATCAATCGATCTGAGTCCGCATTGACCTTCCTCAGTCATTGTGTAAAGCATTCGCTATAATGTATAGTCACGGTATTGATCAGTTGTATCATTAGTGCAGTTGTATCATTAGTGCAGTTGTATCATTAGTGCAGTTGTATCATTAGTGCAGTTGTATCATTAGTGCAGTTGTATCATTAGTGCAGTTGTATCATTAGTGCAGTTGTATCATTAGTGCAGTTGTATCATTATTGCAGTTGTATCATTAGTGCAGTTGTATCATTAGTGCAGTTGTATCATTAGTGCAGTTGTATCATTAGTGTTTAATTTCTAAAAGCCATTGCCAAAACTGATCGAATTAACTGAATAGCACCATGCTTAGTAATATCTAAATTATTTGTGATCTTTATCGGTTACGCCATGCGAAATCGTCCTCAACAATTTAATTCAAAAGAATAGTAGAGTCATATTTAATCAGCATTCCAAATGTTATACTCTCAAGTAGAACACGGAAGGTTTTGTTGAAACTTAAATTCTTGTTTCCCCATAGCAAAAGACCAAAAAACAAAGATGGCTGCCATTTTCAACTTTCAAAATGTGTACCCCTACGTCAAGCATGATACAGCATTTATTCCCGCCGATAGAGTTAATTTTAGTCTACAGATGACTCTTCTTCAACTCTTTTACTCTCTAACATATTATTGTCAACCCTCTACGGGATGATACTGCACTCACCAAAGTGTTTGTACATATTTAAATCACAATGTTTATTTCCGTCTAGTTTTGTTTAATGCAATGATGAGTTGAAATATACACGTGACATTCACGATACATTTGTTCATCGCCATCCTCCTTTTCCATCTAAAACAGTTTATGTATTCATTGTGGATAAGCATTCTTTGATCAACTAACAAAGGAATGGATTATTCATCAAACATATACCCTTTAAATTCTAAGTCGATTTCCAGCAAAAAAGTAGCAGAGCAATTTATAACAGTATTTTTCGCGTCTAGTAATTGTACAAGTATGTAGTCACTGTATGTACTTATTGTGTGTAGTGATCATGTATAGTCATTGTGTATAGTCATTGTGTTCAGTCATTTAGCATAGTCGTAGTGGTTAGTCATTGTGTATAGATATCATGTATAGTCATTGTGTATGGTATTCTAGTATAGTCATTGCATACAGTCGTCGTGTACAGTCATTGTGTACAGTCATTGCGTATAGTCATTGTGTATAGTATTTGTGTGAATTGATTGTGTATAGTCATTGTGTACAGTCATTGTGCTAAGTCATTGTGTATAGTTATTGTGTATAGTCTTTGTGCATAGTCATTGTGTACAGTCATTGTGTTTAGTAATTATATATACTCATCGTGTTTAGTCATTGTGTACAGTAATTGTGTTTAGTCGTTGTGTATACTCACCGGGTATAGTTATTGTGTGAATTGATTGTGTTTAGTCATTGTGTGTAGTCATTGTGTTCAGGCATTGTGTTCAGTCATTGAGTATAGTCATTGTGTTCAGGCATTGTGTACAGTAATTGTGTATAGTCATCATTGTGTATAGTCATTGTATACAGTCATCGTGTATAGTCATTGTGCACATTCATTGCGTAGAGTCATTGTGTAAAGTCATTGTGTGAACTGATTGTGTATAGTTATTGTGTACAGTAATTGTGTTAAGTCATTGTGTATAGTCATTGTGTATAGGCATTGTGTATCGTCGTTGCGTATAGAAATTGTGTATAGTCATTCTGTACGTTTATTGTGTTTAGTCATTGTGTATACTTATCGTGTATAGACATTGTGTGACTTGATTGCGTTTAGTCATTTTGTTCAGTCATTGTGTATAGTCATTACGTATTGTCATTGTGTATAGTCACTGTTTGGTCATTGTGTTCAGTCATTGTGTATATTCATTGTGTATAGTCATTATGTATAGTCATTTTTTCAGTTATAGTGCATCGGCATTGTGTAAAGTCATTGTGTTTACTCATTGTGTATAGTCATTTTGTATGGACATTTTGTATAGAGATTGTGTATACTAGTTGTGTATAGTCATTTTGCATAGTCATTGTGAAAAGTCATTGTGTATAGTGAATAAGTGCATTAATTGTATAGTCATGATATATACATGTATTGTAAATATGGATGAAACATATTAAGTAAGTATAGTTCTCAAGTGTAGTCACTGTGTCAAGTTATTATATGAAGTCACTATGTAAAGTTATTTCGTGTAGTCACTGTGTAAAGTTATAACGTGTACTCACCGTGTATAACGTGTAGTAACTGTGTTATGTTAGTTCACGTAGTCACTGTGTATAGTCATTACGTGCAATAACTGTGTACAGTTATTACGTGTAGTCAATGTGTATAGTGTTTACGTGTAGTTAATGTGTTAAGTTAGATCATGTATTCACTATCTAAAGTTATTCCTAGTAATCAATGTGTTTAGTTATTATGTGTAGTCACTGTGTAAAGTTATTTCGTGTAGTCACTGTGAATAGTAATTACATGTAGTTACTGTGTATAGTTATTACGTGATGTCACTGTGTATAGTTATTACGTGCAACCTATATGTATAGTTATCACGTGTAGTCACTGTGAATAGTCATTTCATGTAGTCACTGTGTAAAGTTATTTGCTGTAGTCACTGTGTATAGTTATTATGTGTAGTCACAGTGGATAGTTATTACGTGTAGTAACTGTGTATAGTTATTACTTGTGGTAACTTTGTATAGTTATTACGTGTAGTCACTGTGTAAAGTTATTGCGTATAGTCAATGTGTATAGCTATTATTTGTAGTAACTGTGTATAGCTATTACGTGCAGTCACTGTGTATAGTTATTATATGTAGTCACTGTTTATAGTTATTACGTGTAGTCCCTGTGTATAGTTATTTCGTGTAGTCACTGTGTATAGTTATTGACACGAATACTCCGCCATCTCCGAGCCTGGACTGGTCTTGTCCCGTATCACCAAGACCATGATAATAGACCAGTCGAGCATGCGAGTATAAAAAGCACGATTCAATTACTACGCATGGTTATTCTGTTATCGCTTTAAACGTTACAATGAACGCGCATATTGTGTTATTGGGATGTTTGGCTTTGGTTACATTTGGTAGGTTTTTAAACAATATGCTTGTTGGGGTTTCCTTTAGTTTTGGCACGTCCTTAAATCATATATTTAAGATTATATTGTATTTTATTCTAATTGAAATATTATGTTAACGAGAACAAACGCACAAGCTAGGTGAATTTCAAGCTTATACCTAACCAAGTGTTCGAGACAACTTCCACAAATTACCCGCATAAACTATAACAATATATGACATTTTATTATCGCATATCTCGCTGCCAATACCAATCGAGTCTTGATAATTTAATGTTCAAAAAGGATTGAAAACATAATTTGAAGCCAAAATCTTCTAAAATCGATCTTGAAATGACATTTTCATATGCAACTTGGATAGAATTGGGAAATAACTGTGATATTTATTTATTTTCGTTATTTATTTATCATGTATTTAAAATGATATAAACTTTTTGATTTTTGTATTTGATTTCATATCTTTCTTTGTTCATGTATAATTTAATTTTCGTGATTTCTAACATTTTTACCTCGAAAAGACCCTATGCAATAATAAGTAATTATAATGGGCAATAGTATTGTTTATGTTGACAATACAGTTAAAATTTATTGTTTTGCGTTATAAAAAGTAATTCAGAAATGAAGTTAAGTCAAGTATGATTATATGTTAAATCATGAATCCGATATAAAAACATGGTGCTTACACGTTTATGAATATTCCTTTGATAACGCGGGAATACGGTGTTGCAGGCAACATGCATTCTTTGTAAATGTGTAATCATAAAGTTAGTCAAACTGCACGTATCTCCTGTTTGCAGTTTGTTGGTCCACAGTTTCTGCCGAGACGTGCACCACCAATACGAACTGTAACGCAACAATATGCACCGGAAACAGCGAGGTCATATGCCAACACCCCGTAGGAAGTGACGGCATTAAACCGGGCGGCGGACTTTGCACGTGCAAGGACACTACCGGAAGTAAGATTTAAAACGATATTATAGTTTCATTGCGTAAATATTGTTATAATAATTTCCAGCTCGATTGTTTTGAAATACTTTCCATTATTAGACGCTTTTGAGTATGTTTCTGTGGACGTACCCGTTCTTTTAGAAAGTCTATCTGGACTCCCGAATGATCACTGCGACATTCTATTATGTCATTATGTTGGTAATCAGGGATTATTCGCCAGGTCACTCTGTCAACACCTAGTTATCGGGTTTGCATCTATGAAGAAATTAAATAAAACAGTTCCGAGAGCGTACTGAGTCCATTTATGAGTATGAGCAAAGTAAATGTATGAACTTTGTACACAATGACAATATTTTAGCCTCGCTCTGGATAAACGGAATGTAACGCATGTGCGTAAAGTGTCGCCCAAGATTAGTCTATGGAGTCCACACAAGCTTATCAGGGACGACACTTTCCGGTTTTAAAGAATTTTTCGTTTAAAGGAAGTCTGTTCTAAATAAAATTTCAGAATCGACTTAAAGTGTCGTCCCTGATTACCCTGTGTTTATCTGGTACGACACTTTACGCACATGCATTAAACCCGGTTTTCCCAGAGCTTGACATGTATTAGTGTCTTGTGTGTGAGTTTTAACTCCACATTAAGGTCATTCAATTGTGTATACCTTTCCGATTCATACTGTAGTGCATTATTCATCGCTATACATTCGTCAATGTACGCTACTTTTGCTGATATGCCCCTTGCACTTGTTGCCAGGTTGCACCACGAAGGAGGACTGTTACGGTACGGGCGCCAACCTCCAGTGCCCAGACAACACCCGTCACTGCTATGACAACAACTGCATCTGCGATAGGTTCCCTATCGGATAACCGGGATCCGGAATTATCACGTGTGTGAACGCGCGTGTGTGCGAATATGATTGACCGTGTAAAAGTTCTGCAAATAAATGGTTCAAAAGCTTTGTATTCCGTTGTATTTGATCTACTTAATTACATGTTTTAAGAGCATGGAAAAATAACGGGAATTAATAGTCGCTGATCTGCGAACTGTTCAAAATGATGAAAGCTCAAATTATCCCATGCAGTTTATATAAAAATAATTCTTTGAAACAAAATATAGGCGACATGGATAGTATCTGAATAATCTACACATTAAGGACATTCAACGGTTAAAGTTTGAACGAGATCCCCCTTGTAATTAAAGTGGAGTTGGAAACACAAAATTGTGAGACTTTAGATTATAAAGTAGAGAAACAGACAAATTGCCATTACGTAGAGGCCAAAAATCCCTTTTAAGAACATCTACACATTAAGGCAATTAAACCGTGATTGTTTGAGCGAGATCCAACAAATAGTTGGATAAAGGAATTGAAATCCCAATCTTCGTGACGAAATGACAGACGGACAACTGCAATACTTCATGCCTCCCTCTTCATAAATTATAAATATTTAAATGAATACTTATGACTTTAGATAGCTCAGGCAATATAAAATGTCCGATCATGGATATAATTAATTCAATTATGTACAATATATTTATTTTGACCGCACACACTTTATCGATTGCTTTCTAATAGGACCAAACAGACTTAATAAGGGTATGTGATAAAGATACAAATTCATTGTCACTGCGACATAGTAACATGATAAACACCTATAAGTACAATACAATAACATGGTCTTATCAGAGGTTATATGTTTGGTAGCCTGCAACGCCGAAAAGCCGAAATGTGATGCCAGAAATATAGTATCCGGTAATTGGCTCTATGGACAATCCTACATGTTTTGCCGCCACGGGTATTTGTTCCTGTGTTGTATGTATAACAATTATTGCCGATTTCTTACTTGACATTCGAGCGGACTCGGAATTGGGTACTAGATATTGATGGCTGTCTTCGGCAATTATCGTTCTGGTGTGTTGGCGGTTTTGAAAGGCGACAACCCGCCGAAAGGTTGTATATTAGTCGCCAAAACAATTGTGATTTGACAGTTGTCTTTATTACCTGATGTCTTAAATAAATGATAATTAATTATTTTTTGCTATTTCCTCGTCGAAAAAGAAATTTGCAATGTTTTAAACTGTTACCGGTGAATATCGAACTGTTGACCGGTCAACAGTTTGAACTGTTGCCCGCTGGAATAATGACGTCATTTCGTCAAAAAATTGACGTCATTTTACAGTTTAACAGTCAAAATTATTTGTTTTATCGATTACTGTTGTGTGTAAATAAAAATTTAGTTTGCTGTTATTTCTATGTTGGAAATTTGATCAGGTAATAAAACACTTATTTCATGGATGCTTGGTGAACAGTCAAAACTGTTGTCCTTCGGTATCAGGGCTGACATTTGGAACTGTTGCCCTCGGCCTAAGTCATCCCTGATACCTTGGGAAACAGTTTTGACTGTTCACCGCGCATCCATGAAATAAGTGTATATTATTTCGTGTCGGCGTGTTGGTGGGTTTATATGGCAAAAAAGACGATAACACACCAACACGAAATAACGACAACTGTCATTGTTCTCGTTTTGGCTGGTATATTTGTATTTTTTGCGCGTAGTCCAGAGGTCGCCATCGCGCCAGAAAAAAAATCAGAGCACAAACAGCTTTCAAAACCGTGTCGCATGTTCACCTCTAACTTATCGCCCCGGAGTGTTAGCGGGTCTGAAAGGAAGCTTTGATCGGTCTGACTATGCTTTGTATGAACCTATGTCCGGACTGTCAAAATAACATAGGGACTTTTTACGGGTGGTCAAAATTAAGTAGAAACCAATGTCCGCCTGGGTAACAAAAAGCTTTGATACAACAGCCCGGGATTCAAATACAAACGAGTCGCGCTCTGTGAAAAAGGGGTTTAATGTTTTTATCATTTATTTAAAATGATGTAAACTTTTTTATTTATTTTTGTACCTGATGGTATTTCATATCTTTCTTTGTTTGTGTATAATTTAATTTTCATGATTTCTAACATATTTACCTCGGAAAGACCCTATGCAATAATAATTAGTAATAATGGACAGTGGTATTGTTTATGTGGACAATACAGTTAAAATTTATTGTTTTGCGTTATAAAAAGTAATTCAGAAATGAAGTTAAGTCAAGTATGAATATATGTTAAATCATGTATCCGATATAAAAACATGGTGCATACACGTTAATGAATATTCCTTTGATAACGCGAGAATACCTTGTTGCAGGCTACATGCATTCTAAGTAAATGTGTAATCATAAAGTTAGTCAAACTGCACGTATCTCCTGTTTGCAGTGTGTTGGTCCACAGTTTCTGCCTAGACGTGCACCACCAATACGAACTGTAACGCAACAATATGCCCCGGAAACAGCGAGGTCATATGCCAACACCCCGTAGGAAGTGACGGCATAAAACCGGGCGGCCTGGGTAACAAAAAGCTTTGATACAACAGCCCGGGATTAAAATACAAACGAGCCGTTCTCTGTGAAAAAGTGGTTTAATGCATGTGCGTAAAGTGTCGTCCCAGATAAGCCTGTGCAGTCCGCACAGGCTTATCATGGAATATACTTCCCGCTTTTATTGAATTTTTCGTTAAAAGATAGTCTCTTCTTAGCAAAACCCCAGTTTAGGCGGAAAGTATCGTCCCTGATTAGCCTGCGCGGACTGCACAAGCTTATCTGGGACGACACTTTACGCGCATGCATTAATGCCCCTTTTCACAGAGCATGGCTCAATATAATTCGTTCAATGCGTGAAATAAGACAGTTAGTACAACAGGTTGGCTTATCTACGCCAAGGTGCCGTGGGAGACGCCAGGTGCGCTCATTGGCCCGTGTGCCGCTCTAAAAGGGGACTGCTCGTGTCGCTGATAATGTCACCGCGTGTCGTTTGTACTGGGACGCAGTGTTCGGAGGTAAGTATTTAGGAAAACGGACATTGAGTTCTACAATAATCATAGAACAATGACAAAACCGAAATTGACTTGGTATACTTTATCTTACTGAAAGAGTCCTGAATTCATTGGTCACAGGGTTAGGTCAAAGAATGCTGAATACAAAGGTTACATATTTCACTTTTAAAATGGGCGAGCACTAGTATTTACTTGTCATAAACAGTCACACTTATTGAAGGCTCGTTTTGTACTTTCTTAACAAAAAACGATTCCCTGTGTGCATTTAAATCGCAATGACGGTTTGGGAATTAGATATGTGTATCACGAAAAAACAAATTCAGAAAAATTGAACACCTGAAGAATGAAAAACAATATGTTGACGTGCGGTCCCAACGCTTTGGAACACAGCAGTTCAAAGACCTTAACTAACTTAACAAGGCCTAAACGTTCACGTTTGTGCACTGGCGGATTATAATGATAGAAAACATTGTTTTGAATCTTTATTATGCATTTTGAACATCAGTTACTACTTGACCAACGTTTAGCGTTTGCTTGCTTACTGGGAAGGGCACATTATAACAACCATACACTAACATTTCAAATAAACACGTACATTCCCGTATGAAACAAAATAAATCTCGTTTGGGCGCCAAAAATAAAACAATGAAGTGTTTACTTCATAAACAATGTGGTATGTACATCATTAAACCATTTTCCGTACACATATATAGTGTTTAAATATAGGCACTTAAAAATATTTTTGGTGCTACTGCTCCTACCGGTACTGTTAATACTACCACTACTATATACATGTTTGTTACCAAGTCAAATAAAATGCTTGAATATTGCGCTGTTTACAGGCAAATGTTTTACTACATGAAATACAGGTGTCGATTTATCGACACAAATAGAGTATCGCAGTATTGTGCTTAAATTGCTAATAGGGCTCATTACTAGACCAGTTGTGTTTTTTTCCAAAGAAGAAGCTGATATTTTTTATCATATAGGTGAAAATGCGCATCGTGTTTGACATGTACGGTACCTCCAGATACAACTTATATTATTAATAGAAGTTCGTAGCAGACAATGAAAGTGCTGGTAACGACCACTTCATTTCAATGTTGGTTTTTCATCCATATGTAATTGAAAGTAGTATTTTCATAACTTTGGTCAATTATTAAAAATTTAACTTTTTTGGACGTAATCAAACCATTGAGCGTAAATCAGCAAATGTAATTCTATATTTTCAAATATTTTCAAATTCGAAATATATATAATTGAAATGTTGGTCCTTTGAAAAGAAGTTACCAATATGTAATCAGGTTTTCTAACCTCAAAATATCACCTTAAAATATATAAAAACTTCTGTAATATGCTGCATATCGTTCATTAGTAATGCCTTCGAGTACCAACAACAGAGAAATGTGCTGTTAACAATCAAATTGATCCACACCTATACTCGGTTACAGCTACTGCTGTGCGGTATTCCAAACTGTCTATATATCACCCGACCGGAACTGTACAGAATGTCGCAAAGCAACCGGCGCTTACTATTAACAGGTATAAGATCTTTCAATTTCCCCCAATGCTTTGAACATTTAAAGTATTACTGACCGGACAACACGGTCACTGGAGTATATAAGGGCTGGACAGTCTAAAATCACGTTCAGTTGAGTTCACTCGGATATATCGTGCAGTCATAAATATGAGAATTGTCATAGGAATCGCTGTCTATCTGTGTGTTGTGGCCATCGGTAAAAAACATACAACAGTAGCTATTGTTGTATATTATTATATTATTATTATTTTATTATTTATTATTTTTATTATTATTATTACTACTACTACTGCTGCTGCTGCTTCTGCTGCTGCTGCTGCTGCTGCTACTACTACTACTACTACTACACTACTACTACTACTACTACTACTCTACTACTACTACTACTACTACTACTACTACTACTACTACTACTACTACTACTACTACTTCCACTACTACTACTACTACTACTACTACTACTACTACTACTACTAGTACTACTACTACTACTACTACAACTACTACTATTACTACTTCTACTACTACTACTACTACTACTACTACTACTACTACTACTACTACTACTTACTACTACTTCTACTATACTACTACTACTACTACTTACTACTACTTACTAGCTACTACTACTACTACTTCTACTACTGACGACTACTACTACTACTACTTCGACTACTTACTACTACACTACTACTACTACTACTACTGCTACCGACTACTACTACTACTACTACTACTGCTACTACTACTACTACTACGACTACTACTACTACTACTACTACTACTACTACTACTACTACTACTACTGACTACTACGACTACTACTACTACTACACTGCTACTTCCTACTACTACTTACTTACGACTGCTACTATCTACTACTACTACTACTACGACTACTCTACTACTACTAACGTGACTACTACTACTGCTACTACTACTACTACTACTACTACTAACTACTACTACTACTACTACTACTACTACTTACTACTACTACTACTACTACTAACTCTACTACTACTACTGCTACTACTACTACTACTACTACTACTACTACTACTACTACTACCACTACTACTACTGCTACTGCTGCTGCTGCTGCTGCTGCTGCTACTACTGCTGCTGTTGCTTCTGCTGCTGCTGCTGATGCTTCTATGCTATAACTACTACTACCACTAATATATACATAAAACATACAAACAAACGCAGATCCAATGGTATTTATCAAATGTTGAACAGGTCTTGTGTTTACATATTTTCGCACTGATCATTTAGATATTGAAGGAAGAAATCTACAATTACCAACAAACGTAATAGTGGATAACACTTCGACTGCATTGTTCATATATCAATTATGGTTTCATTGGTTTCATAAGTCCAATAATTTTCTTTAACGAGATGCATATTTTTGAAAGATATTGTCAAAACTCGAATGATATAGTATTTGAGATTGATGCCGCAAAGTCCCCTCTTTATCCAACAATGATAGCATTCTTAACCTCGCTACATGTAGACAAATGCTACGTGCACATGTACTCAGTGACATACACCAATAACGTTATTGTATGCACCGTTATATAATTGAATATACTATAAGACATGAATGTCGAATAGAATTTCATATTAATAATGCTACCACTAGACATAGGAATGTATTTCATCATTATTGGTTTTGAACTTCATGGATCGTTTATACCGTAAATTAAGCAAACGAGGTTTTTATTAAAATAAGTTTTGTAATATTGTGCCATGGGATCCGGTCTCACGTGACATGGGACCAAGTCAAACGTGACATGGGATCCGTTCTAACCAGAAATTGGACCAAATCCCACGTGACATGGGATTCGGTCTCACCAGATATGGGACCCAGTCAAACGTGACATGGGATCCGGTCTCACCAGACATGGGACCCAGTCTGACGTGACATGGGATTCGGTCTAATCAGACATTGGACCAAATCTCACGTGACATGGGATCCGGTCTCACAAGACACGGGAACCAGTCTAACGTGACATGGGATTCGGTCTCACCAGACATTGGACCGAATCTCACGTGACATGGGATCCGGTCTCACCAGACATGGGACCCAGTCTAAAGTGACATGGGATCCGGTCTCACCAGACATTGGACCCAGTCAAACGTGACATAGGATCCGGTCTCACCAGACATTGGACCATATCTCACGTGGCATGGGCTCCGGTCTCACCAGACATTGGACCTAATCTCGCGTGACATGCGATACGGTCTCAAAAATGGGAAACCTTCTAACGTGACATGGGATCCTGTATCACCAGACAAGGGATCCGTTCTCACGTGACATGGGACCAGGTCTAACGTGATATGGGAACCGGTCTAACGTTACATGGGCACTGGTCTCATGTGATATGGGTCCCGGTCTCACGGGGCATAGGACCCCGTCAAACGTTACATGGGAGAGAATGTCTTGTGAGCAATGAGACCCGGTCTCACGTGACATTAATTTACTTCAAATTGAAAAGTGTTTTTTTCCGTAGTGCTTTGTGAGCAATGCACAACCAACACTGACTGTAGAAGCACCCTGTGTTCCGCGGGCAACCAAGTAATCTGCCAACATCCGGACGGCGCGGGAATCGTCGCCAATGGCGGTCTATGCACCTGTGGAGACAAACAAGGAGGTAATAGTGGTTTATGTTTCAGGTTCATGATCATTGGTGCAATGTTTCACTTATTGCATACGGTTGTCTCTGTTGTTTGAACTGAGTTATCACAGGTTCAAACGATGTGTCACCTGTTTAAACATGTTCCTTTTCATGCTCCACGTTTACACGTTGTTTTTGTGCACGTGTCTCGTTGTTACACGGTCACGCAACATAGTGTTTCATGTTTACGCTACATGTTATTTCTTATTTAAGCTGCACGTGTTTCCTCTCCATACTCCACTTTATTTTCTGTCCACGCTTCACGTTGTTTCCTCTTTGAGCTACTCGTTGTTTCTTATTTATGCTACGCAATGTATCATCTTTATAACGTACGTTTTTCAATTTAACGCTTAACGTTGTTTCCTATTTGAGCTACTCGTTGTTTCTTATTCATGCTACGTAATAGATCATCTTCATAACGTACGTTTTTCAATTTAACGCTAAACGTTGTTTCCTCTTTGAGCTACTCGTTGTTTCTTATATATGCCACGCAATGAATGATCTTTATAACGTAAGTTTTTTTATTTTAACGCTAAACGTTATGTCCTCTTTGAGCTACTCGTTGTTTCATATTTATGCTACGCAAAGTATCGTCTTTATAACGTACGTTTGTCATCTTAACGCTACACGTTGTTTCCTATGCCTGCAACACAGTTTTCCCTTCCCATTCACCGTCTCGTCTTTCCACACTACTCATAGTTTCTTCTGCACCCCACATGTTGTTTCCACTTCAATAACTCCATGGTTCTTCTTCACACAGCACGTTTTTCCTCTTTATGTTACACGTTGCTTCCTACTCACAATGCACGCTTGCTTCCTACTCACAATGCACGTTGCTTCCTACTCACAATGCACGTTGCTTTCTACTCACAATGCACGTTGTTTTCTACTCACAATGCACGTTGCTTCCTACTCACAATGCACGTTGCTTCCTACTCACAATGCACGTTGCTTCCTACTCACAATGCACGTTGCTTCCTACTCATAATGCACGTTGCTTCCTACTCACAATGCACGTTGCTTCCTCCTCACAATGCAAGTTGCTTCCTACTCACAATGCACGTTGCTTCCTACTCACAATGCACGTTGCTTAATCTTCACATTTTGAATTGTTTCATGTTTCATATGATATTCAATCTTCATGTCCTCTCCTCTCCGTACTACATGTTGTTTTTTTCAACGCTTAGAGCTATTTCCTCTTAAAGCTATGCTTTTTTTCGCATTAACGCTTCACACTTTCTTTCACGCTACACGTTTTATCTTCACTCTTCACGTTTCATCTTCACGCTACAAGTTTCATTTTCACGCAACACGTTGTTTTCTCTTCACGCTACACGTTGTTTTATCTTCACGCTACACGTTGTTTTCTCTTCACGCTACACGTTGTTTTCTCTTCACGCTACACGTTGTTTTCTCTTCACGCTACACGTTGTTTTCTCTTCACTTTACACGTTGTTCCCTCTTCACTCACTATACGCGTTGTTCCCTCTTCACTCACTCTACACGTTGTTCCCTCTTCAATCACTCTACACGTTGTTCCCTCTTCACTCACTCTACATGTTGTTTCCTATTCACTCACTCTACACGTTTTTTCCTCTTCACACACTATACACGTTGCTCCCTTTTTACTCACTCTACACGTTGTTTCCTTCTCTCTCACTCTACACGTTGTTCCCTCTTCACTCACTCTACACGTTGTTCCCTCTTAACCCACTCTACACGTTGTTCCCTCTTCACTCACTCTACACGTTAACCCTCTTCACTAACTGTACACGTTGTTCCCTCTTCACTCACTCTACACTTTAATCCTCTTCACTAACTGTACACGTTGTTCCCTCTTCACTCACTCTACACGTTAACCCTCTTCACTCACTCTACACGTTGTTCCCTCTTCACTCACTCTACACGTTGTTCCCTCTTCACTCATTCTATACATTGTTCTCTCTTCACTCACTCTACACGTTGTTCCCTCTTCACTCACTCTACACGTTGTTCCCTCTTCACTCATTCTACACGTTGTTCTGTCTTCACTCACTCTACACGTTGTTCCCTCTTCACGCACTCTAAACGTTGTTCTCACTTCACTCACTCTACACGTTGTTTCCTCTTCTCTCACTCTACACGTTGTTCCCTCTTCACTCACTCTACACGTTGTTTGCTCTGCAGAGTGCGTGCTACAGTCGGACTGTTTCGGTGACAAGGCGCCCTCCCTGTCGTGCCCCGACAACGCCCGCCACTGCTACGACGGAAGGTGTATTTGCGATCGCTTTCCCATTGGAAAAAGTGACGTGTAGTGTTCACGAGTATTAAACTATTATAAGCAGTTTCTTAGCTGTTGATGCTGTTTTGTCGGGTTTGTGTGTGAGTTTTATTGCGTGTATTTGTGTATGTGCGTGTGTTTGTGTGTGCATGTGTGTGTGTGCGCGCGAGTGCGTGCGTGTGTGTATTTCGACGCTTATGATGTCCTTTGCAAGCCAGAGGCAACATGTGTGGACCCGGAGTGAGTCCTAGCAGCTCCTACTAAATACACTTTCTAGACTCGCGAAAGTTGGGACGAATTGTGAATTATAGCTACAATTTCCGGTTATTTTCTTGTTACTAAAAGATTTTTTTAATTTGATCTGGTCTTGTAGTTTAAACATATTTATTTATTTTGGTCTTGTGTTATGGGGGGAAGCCGGAGTACCCGGAGGAAACCCCACCTGAAACAACCAACCAAATTCACATGTTGCCGAAAACGGGAATTGAACCCGGGTCGACTAGGTGAGAAGCGAATGTACCAACCACTGCACTAGCCGAAGTTATCAACTTGCCAGTTTGCCAGCCTTTATATACTGTCGAACCGAGCGCCGCCTAGTAAACGAATCGGAAAGTCACGAGTCGCAAATTAACCGGAGTTTCCGAATTTCCTTCGTAATTGATGAAAATTACCGAATGCCCTCCGTACTCTATGGAGATTACGGATCATGAATTTCCCCATCACTGCCACAGAAACGAGACGAGTTTATATACAGGATCTTTACAAGACACGTTCCTTAAATATCACATGCTCGATAAAATGCTTAATAAATCACTTCTAACACGAACATTAAGTAACTTTGTGAATTACAAGTAACATTTCCTAATGATTAACTTGCAAATGTTAAACTAAAGGAGGTAATCATAATGTAACAGAAAGAAACGAAAAGTATCTAATTCGACCCTGAATGTTTAGTCATAGTAGTATATGGAATCTTCACGTGGTAAAACAAAGATATGTTTATAAACATATGTTTACTGCCAATTCGTAACAGCTGATGCTTTTAAATTATATACTTCGAGTACTGCGTATCGGTGGGTACGACGTATCGGTGTAATCCGAAACATGCCAAATATCTGCCACGTTACTTAGTTCCGTGTCCATTGTTTACACGTTTGTTTTTCCACGGTATTTAATACAAAAGTATCCCACAAATGGTCTTTCTTCGTGTAAGTAAGATCTTTTTTTTAACAAAATACGAAGCATTTTACAAAATCTTACAAATTTCCTTAAGTTGTGTTAAGGATTGTTAGACAATTTCACTATTTTCGATAGCTATTTTTACGGAATGGAAGCATTTCATCGTAAAATGACGTCAATATGCGGTGCGCTTGCTAGATGACGTGTTTACATTAATGGGTAGGAATACAAATACTCGCTAAAATTTCATACCAGTCAATTAAAATAAAATGTTGCTTTTTTCTTTGCTATTTTCCTTTTTGTTTCTAATAAATATATTTTTATTTTCCGTTGCCCATTATCACCAAAATTAAGTTGAAGAGAAGAAAATATGAAGTCTAATGGAAAAAGTTTACTATGATGTCAGAGAAAATGGGATGTCAGTCTGCAAAGCTGCAAGGATATATGGAATACCAGAGTAAACTGAGAGCCATGACTCTATGAAATCACTTTATTATAATGAGCATATATCTTTTTATAAATATATATATAGTAAATACATACACAACATCGTTAAATAAATGGTAAAAGTTGTTGTATTTTGTTTAACTCACAATTACTCTTATGCATGACACCAATGAAAGATCTCAATTTTAGTTAAGTAGTCTAAAAGGGAGCTAATCGTGAATACACCGATACGCAGTACTCTTCAAAACAATCGAAATGGTGTCAGACCGTAAGTAGAAAGCAGCCGATATCGGAGATGCAGTTTATACGGGCAAAAGCATGAAGGGCGTTGACCTGCTCATACACATAGAATTTTTGACATAACTAAAGACATAAGTCATATACCTAACAGAGTCAAATAAATTCTGTCCGCATCATCTATTTTCGCGATGCATGTGCAGTTTTCTTGACCAATGCAGCAACATAGACACAACGACAAACGCCATATTGCATGTATTTGCATACCTCAGGCAAGATACGACAAGAAATTAATTATTTTGTAGCGAATGGTACTCTATCTCCTTGCATTATATGATTTTCTCAGCAAAAATACGTCTGTTTTCCTCCTTGTGTAACGCTTCCGTTTTCCCATAACGCATCGCAAATTGCAAATTGCACTAAATGGAGTGAACAAAATCTTAGAAAATATAACCCGTCTAAATGGTTTAGGTCCAGAAAGGCCGAAAACCAAAAAGGCCGCATACCAAAAAGGCCGAATACCAAAACGACCCCAAATCGTACCAAAAAGTGAACCAAAAAGGCCTTAAAGAAATTATTGTTATTTAAGGTTTCAAATTGAGTTTACAAAGAAATACACGTAAATCAAAATGGAATAAGACATAAAACAGGTATACTTTTTTTTATTTTCTTTATTTGTTGTTTATGTTTAAATATACATTTACGATATATACAGTCAATGTACAAGCACAGTCACACAATTTATATAACAAAATATACATTTAAAAGCAAACATTTACAGACAATATACAGTCACACTGACAAAATACAACCTAATAACATAATAATATTGGTAAACATGTAAATTCTATTTTTTATTAAATCAAAATGGAGTACGACATAAAACAGGTATGACGTTTTTTTTTCTTTATTACAAAATATACATAATTTCAATTAATTTCAATTACATAATGATATTGTTAAACAGCTTTATTACAAAATATACATAATTTATTATAAAATATACATAATTTCAATTAATTTCAATTACATAATAATATTGTTAAACATGTGAATTCTATTTTCTATTAAATCAAAATGGAGTACGACATAAAACATGTATGAACTTTTTTATTTTCTTTATTACAAAATATACATTAACAAGAAAATTTACATACAATATACAATCATTGTGACACAATAAAACATAATTTAAACTACATAATAAAATATACATATATATTACGCCAGCACAATGCCGTACACTTGACCGACCTTGGCCAGGAACTCGGAGGTGGTGCATTCTTTCGACTCATACTTGTTCCAGAGTGACACCAGGGACGTCTGGACCTTTGCGGATCGCGTTGTGTTGATCCGGTGGAGGTCGCTGCCTTCAACAAACATCCTCACTATTTCCGTTTCTTGTCTGAGATGTGGAACCAGTCGGTAAAAACCGACACCGGTACCGGCTTTTGCTTTCAGGCGGTTGTGGTATCCTGGAAATATAATATGAAATATCAAAACAAATGTGTATGTATATTAACAAAAATAAATGAATATTTTAATTAAATTATATATATATATATATATACAATGGAAAGTGGTAATATATTATTTTTTTTATTCACCTTCAAGGTCGTTGTTTGTCCGGACGTCCAAGAACAGCGAAGGCAACATCTTTTAGAGACGACGAAATTAATTCATATTTCGATACGATAGTCACATCATACGACATATGTTAAAATACAATTTTAAAAACCTTGTCAGGAGTCATGTGCATGTCGACTACAGTGTCGTCTGCGAATGGACCAACCACTCTGTTGTCGATGACCGGGTTGGCAGAAGGGTCGAGGTCACCCGTCTGAAACACATTTTAAACATATTTAAACATACTGTTGCGAAAAAGCGAAGGTCACACTTCGTTGAGTGTAGAAGAATTAATTTTCATAGCTAACAATGCTTACAAAAATAATATCACTGACGCTTATCTCTAGGGCGTACTTCCGGTTCACATTATCGAATAAGATTAGTCTCGAATTTACTTCTTCAATGAATCCAATATTCTATAGTTAATATTATCCCTTTAAATAAATAAACAATTGTTTTTAAAGTTTGATTTGTTCACAACATGAACGGCCGCGTTTCTTTCGTCGACAAGTGAAAAGTGAAACTGACTTTCTGGTGGATGTTAACACTGTTGAAATCAAATAAATAAATGGAATACACTCGATTGGTAAGTAATTATTCAATTGAAATATTGCGTTTGGTAACATAAAACATCAATAATTCAATCTATAATTATATTGCTAAAGATTACCTTTGATAAAATGGATACTGTTTTCGTCACAAAGAAATGTTTCCGCCGATTTTAAATTTAAGGTCAGTGTTATTCAGTAAAACTAATTAAACAAAAAAGTTATCATTTTATTTAAGTTTTGGAGTTATTTCTTGAGTATATTATACATGATTATTCTAAAGACCCTTTCTTTTGTGGTGCATTAAGTTACGTTGTGATTGTAAACAATATTGCATCTCCGACTCGTACTCGATAATTTTCGTACCAAACTGTTTCAAACAGTAAAAAATCAAACTGTGCTTACATAAACATTGGACATAGACTAATTAATCTGTATATGAAATTGATTTTCTTTTAGAAGCTGCTCTGTCAAATGCTGGGCTTCACACATTTCATGAAGCATTCTGCTGAGCAAAACTGACTGCGTGCTTCGTACTCAACAACGAAGCAATTCTGGACCTATCAAGCTTAACCGGGACTGAAACATTAGCAATTGTGACTCTGTAATATTCAACGTTAGTGGACTGAACATTAGCAATTGTGACTCTGTAATGTTCATCGTTAGTGGACTGAAACATTAACTATTGTTTCTCTGTAATGTTCAACGTTAGTGGACTGAAACATTAGCAATTGTGACTCTGTAATGTTCAACGTTAGTGGACTGAAACATTAGCAATGGTGACTCTATAATGTTCAACGTTAGTGGACTGAAACATTAGCAATTGTGACTCTGTAATGTTCAACGTTAGTGGACTGTAAAGAAACTGCAATAAGTGTGAAGAGACTTTGTATGTCTGCAAGCAAAAAGAATAATACAGCATAACACATATCAGATGTGATATCAATGTGAAAGAATAGTGGAATTAACAATTTGCAGTTATCAGGCATGTCATATTAATTGTTGATATTAACAATGATGGTTCCCAGGCAGCTATAGACATTTTTCTGTATTTCTATTACTTATTTAAATGTATGCCACAATCAAAAAAGTACACTACGTTTAGAGACCATTGTGATGTGTGGTGATGACTTTGAGTAATACATTGCAAATTAAACAATATCTACTAAGTTGTTTTAGTATAAAATTTCTTGTTTATTATATAAATGAATGCTAATGTTTGCTTAATTATAAATGTGCATAATGCAGTGCCAGTAGCACACTTTGCAATATTTTAATTACAAAAGAGTGAGTTGTACACTTGAACTCATACCTATAATTTGTAATCCTCACCTAAACAATCATGTGACACACCATGTTGTGTATTCCCATAATTATTTTGCACATTATGCGGACACTTTGAAAAAAATGCAAATAAGCGAAAAGCAGATATTTAGTCTTGTCAACTGTCTCTGATTCTTTTTTTTGAAGACCATATTATTAGAAGCTAAAGTGTTGGATACGGTATGCATTTTATTTGATGTCTGCTTGTAACTATTTTTCCACAAAAGACGTACTGGCAGAGTGGAGTCTTTTTTTGGTTCTACATCTGCGATTAATTCAACTACTTGACATTAAGTGTCATGGCCGAGCGTGTTTTTAACTAACAAACGCGTGGTAGAAATTTATCCGAATATATGCAAACTCATAAGAGTGTGTCTAATACTCCATGTGTTGAGTGCACAGTAACAAGGGCGATAAGATTATGGTACACATGAACATACTGAATGTGTTATTTTGTTTATGAGCTTGAACACACACAAACTTGACTTCAATCAATATGGGTGTACATGCAGTTAAATAATCGGATTGTTATTTTATAATCATGTTCATTGGAAAACTGCCTCATTTATATGAAATACGCAGCTGCTATCTATATAGCTTTAATGCCATAATGATTGAATATCTGTACTCTCAAAACATGAAAATGAATTAAATGAAATGAAAATAAACGAAATAATGCATTTAATTTCAGGTGAAAATTATTTGATTATATAATATTTTATTTAAATATGGTTTGGTAAATGATTTAATACAATCCTTGTTGATAAAACTACCTTCGTGATAATAAATATGCTGTTGTTTATTTTTTGTTAGTCTCACACATAAAGCAACTGGTACACTCATATATTTAGCAATAAGCTTATGATGTGGGTCGTCATCATAAATCTGAATTTTCGCTACTAGTATTTTCTTAGCGCCAACCTAGTAATGTTCAATCTGTTTATGCCATAAGCGATAAATTTAACCAACTTTTAATTCCTGAGGATTTAGAAAAATACAACAAGTTCACAACATTTCATTACATTAGGTATAACAGTGCGGAAGATATGCAAAGAGTATTGTGTCCAAAGGTGACATTTCTCGTCTGTGTGATTTTGTGCAGTGTATGAGGGGTAAGCACTTCTTTCAAGATAGATGCAAACACTCCCGCAAGCATTGTTCCGTTTATTAGTTTATTAACATTAATTAAATACAAAAAGTTTTTCATTTACATATGCAGGGGTTTACGATGTCGATGATTGAGACGTGGGACCAAACAAATGAAGTTCGCCACCTTGCTTATTTTAAGCTGAAGTTAAATAAAATCCCTTCTAGTTTTAGAAACAATCTCGCCCTAAAACATAAATGATATCCCTGCATATGTACAACATCAATAAAACACAGTTTCTCGAGATTTTTTTTTTAATTCTTACATTATTTAAAAAAAATACATGTTTGAAGAGTTTGAAAACAGTACAAGAGGTTACTATATATAAAGCATAGCTTCATAAACTTGTTTTTTTATTAAAACAAATAACATTGTATTGTTTTGCTCAATTACATATTGTTATATCGAGAATTTAAATGTTGTGTTGCACGATAATGTGCAGACATATATTACCCATGTTATCTTAAACAAACATCAAATAAGCTTTTGCCCGTAAATAAGGTAGCACATATCATATTAAACATATCACAGTTAAACTTAATTATATCTGAAAAAGGTTAAATGATGTGTTTTCTTTCTTCTTCTTCTTCTTCTTCCGAGTGGTGTGCTGGGCTCCTCTGGAGCATTGTCGCACAGTTGTGACTATGTACATGCGTAAGGGGAAATGCGTGCAAACGGCTGAAACCAAGATAAAAACAAGATGCTCCAGAGTTAAGGCCTTAGCATGTCCATCCTTGACATGAAGACGTCGAGGGATGGTGCCATGATCGTCGCTTCTGGTAGGCTGTTCCAGATGCGGATGCCAGAGGGAAAGGAGTATTTGTAGGCATTGACGCTGGCAAAGGGTACAAGGAACATGTTGGCGTGGCCTCTTGTATGAACACCAGCTGGTAGTAGGATGTGCTGGGATTGGATGTCTACTAGATTGTTGACGATCCTGAACATCATGATGGCTTTGGAGTGCTGGCGACGGGCTTCAAGTGTGTCCCAGTCAAGCCGTTTCATCATGGCTGTGACACTGCTGGCTTGTTTGAAGTCGCCTGTGCAGAATCGAGCGGCTCTTCTTTGCTCTTTCTCGAGCTTTTCGATGTTCGTTCTATACTGATGCTGCATACTCCAGCTGAGGTCGGATTAAGAACTTGTAGCATGTGGCCTTGATATCTTGTGGGCATGTGCTCAGGTTTCGTCTTAGAAATGATGTGGTGTTGTAAGCCTTCTTACATGTTGCGTCAATATCGCTGTTCCAGGACAGGGTATTGTCGAGTGTGACGCCCAACTACTTTGCTGGTTTGCTTGTGGGATTGGCCATGTATGGAATATATGAGCCGTTTATGGCTTCGCGCTTGTTGGTAATACGGATCAACTCGCACTTGTCTGGGTTAAACTCCATCTGCCAGTCCCTTTCCCACTCTTGAAGGCGATCTAGGTCCTCTTGAAGTGCCTGAGTGTCTCTGTCTGATGCGATTGTTCTGTAGAGCAAGCAGTCATCTGCAAAGAGGCGTGCTGAGGAGCTAGTTCTGCTGGGTAGGTCATTAATAAAGACCAGGAACAGCAGCGGACCCAGGACTCCCGATGTTACTGGAGCTGACTTTGATGTCGTACCATCAAGTGCTACCTGCTGATGACGATTAGCGAGGAAGCTCTTGGTCCACCCCCAATGTCTTACCCCTGATGCCATAGTGGTGTAACTTGGATGCTAGACGTTGGTGCGGGACTTTGTCGAAGGCCTTTGAGAAATCTAGCAGTATGGCATCTATCTGCTGCTTCCGATTGAGGCCTGTTGTAAGGTCTTGGACAGTGCTTATGAGCTGCGACTCGCTTGACCTCCTCTTACGAAAACCGTGTTGCTGATCTGCTAAGAGATTGTTGTCATCGAGGAACTTCATAATGTGGCTGTTCTCCATTAACTTACAGCAGATTGATGTTAGGGAGATTAGTCTGTAGTTAGATGGTTTACTTTTCTCACCTTTCTTGATTACTGGACTGACTAATGCTGCTTTCCAACCATCAGGTACCTGACTCTGGTCAAATACGAGGCTTGGAAGATGAGACTGGGCTATAGATAAGATAAGATAAGATAAGATAAGATTTATTTTGAGTCGGCAAGAGTTGAACAACAAACATAAGCTCAGACAGCTTGTACAACCGACTATAAAACATGATGAATAAGAAATAACAAGTGTATAAAAGCTGAAAGACTGGAAACAAATTGTTCTACAATTAAAAGGCAGATATACATATAAATATATAGCATGATATTACAACATCAGATACGGTACTAAAAATGTTTAGATTTGTCTACATTAAAAGTCAGATAATATTTTAAGAGAAAGAATAAAATATCAACTAGACACAGCATGCAGAGCATACAAAACATATCAAGCATACAGAGCATACATAGCATGCAGAGCATACAAAGCGTACGGAGCGTACAAAGCAACCAGAGTATACAAAGCGTAAGGCACACAAAGTATACATAGCATACATAGCATTCAACGCAAACAAAGCACACAAAGCATGCCAGGCATACAAAATATACTAGGCATACACAGCACACAAAAATACACCAAGCAAACAAGGCATATAAAGTAAATAGAGCAAAAAAAACACATGCAAAGCACACAAAGTATACAAGCAAACAATGCATATAAAGTATATAAAGCACATTAAAACATGCAAAGCACACAAAGTATACAAAGCATACAGATCACACAAAGCATATAAAGCATATAGGGCCTACAAAGCATACAGAGCATGCACAGCACACAAAGCATACAAAGCTAAGAAAAATACTAACAGCATATAACATTTAAGTAAATAAAGCATATAGAGCATGCTAAGCATCCAAAGCACACAAAGCTAAGCAAATCTAACACTATATAACATTATAGTAGAAAATGAACTTAAAACTAAGTGATGTGATACTCCCTTGCTGTGGAAATCCCATTCAGTCTACAGCATTTGCACCTACAGATTTTTCCATTCCATGTCCCAATTAAAGTTTTAAATTGCGAAAAATTTGTACATTTTCTGAAATCTTCTGGTAGGGAGTTCCACAGCGAGGGGGCAGCATATCTAAAAGAACGTGAAGACGGAATTTGCCGAGTGTGTTCCGATGTATCTGAAATACAAAGTGTTGCAACTCGGTATATTCCGTGACAGCATCTGGAAATTTCCAAACGGATATTTATAAAGTACTAGTTCCACACTCATATGTGCATGTCAATTCGCAAAAGGCGAGAGCCGGGACCATGCAGCAAGGTGCTCGCATATGTTAGAGGTCAATTGTCTTCAATGTAAACAGCATTGCGAAGCGAAAATAACGTTGCCGTATAATTGTTTTCAGGTGATTTCGTCTTCAAAATATTGTTGTTTTCTTTCCAAAAGATTATTTCACAACTAATTTTATTGTCTTTATATTTTGTATTGTGAGATTTGCCTGATATGCTGAGGTTTCTTACCAAAGTATTACCTGGTACTGATACTATTATATTGAGAATATTGGCAAAACAAATTTGTCGAGACTCAAGTGATTGATCATCTATTAATTGAAGGTACCTCAGATGAGCATGAGACTGCTGAACCTGATAATGTCGTAGACTTTGACGCAGAAACTCAACAAATCAATTATCAATACTGTAAAGTTGACAAGAGTGATTACTGTTCAGATTTTCAGGAGGAAGGAGACAATGAGAAGAAGATGATCAATTATTTGAATTCCAATCTCTATTCCGATATCTGATAATATCTAGTAATATATAGTAACATACTTGTTTTATGATATTACTAGATAGTACATACTTGATATATGTCATAATGATATAAATAAATACTATGTGTAACCGTCATTTCATTTTGTGTTTTCTCTCTTTTTGTTTGGTCTGACAAACACTCATCCGGTCTGACAGAATTTGTCAATCCGTCAGACCGAATGTCTGACATCAATCTGGAAGTTTGGTATTGTCTGTGTACTTCTATTTGGTGAAGTTGTGTATAGCGATCGTTATTATATGTCTATTAATAAACTAATACATTGTACGTTTTCGTACCACTACGCCTTCCAATAAACTTGCTTGCGCGATAGGTCGTCAAATATCGTACTACATTGATTCTCCACTAAATAAGCAAATTAGTAAAACCACAAAATAAATATATTTTGATTATGTTTTGTTTTTATACAAAACCAGAAAGTTTCGCGTATTTGCCCAGTCCCTGTGATCTTTCCCCTGTGATCAGTTGTGGATCAGTTATTAATTAAAACAATAAGCTTTGCATTATTGGCAATAAATGTTGTAATAAATGTAATAGGCACAAATGCAGTACTTATTAACACTAATATACACAAAAAATCACCACTATGCAAGATATTCTTAAAACCAAAATATATACATTGATCCGTAAAATAACTTCTCCTCCCATAAGCGAAAAAAAAAGCATTACATACTAGTCGCCGCTCTCCAGAGCGACGCCAATTAAATTGTAAACAAACAAGACTTAAACGTTTGTATTTTATATAGCAATTATATTCATAAAATTTTGATAATACTACATAGCTACACTATGTTTTTAACATTTGGATTATTAACAAAGCACCGTTCATACACTTCAAAGTCAATTATATGTCAAATCACCGTAAACATTTTAAAGAAGAGTTTTTGTGTTAAGCAGTGTGATCGGGCAATCATTTTTACTGAAGATACCGCAGTTTAGTTGAGGTTTTCTCTGCTGTATATACAGCTGAAGTTTCACTGTATATGTATTATCATTGAATTTTCATTTTATGAGTATGCCGTTTGATGTTGACGTCAAGTGACATTTGAATATGAATAATATTCTATGAATAAAACAAATTACATTTCAGCAAATTCACAGGTCACCCATAGGATTCTGCTAAATGTGACAACGACTTTCAAAACATTGATAATTGATTATAAATAACACTTTTATGTTCAGTTTCCAATCGAAGTCGCTCGACATTTTTCAAACCGACATTTTAAATTGCAATTAAAATTGAGATAGAAGCTGTAACGCTTCGCTGCAAAGATTTAAGACTCAAATGTTATCTTCATAGTAGATCTCTTAGATGATCACTGTATTCATTTATTTATTCACAATGACGTATTTCCTTTATTACCTTTCAACGATATTGACTTCATAATAAGATGGTATTAAACGTTGTTATGTGGTATTTTTTTAAACAAATACATAGACGAATCTCATAGAAAAAAGTCGTATCTTAGGCCACAATTAACTGAAAAATTGGCAGAATTGGTTTTACAAATTGTATAGCTATTTTTTGTCTTCATGACTGACAGTAGGGCATACACATTGGCACATGTCATGGGTAGTTTTTATGTCAAGGACCAACACCGGAACAGATGATTGTACTAAGAGTTCATACTTTGTAATATATAGAGCTTCAAATGTTTGACAGAATTTTTATATTAATATGGACATCAAATATATTTTATTCTGCCTTTGATTATATTGAACATGGAATGAAGATATTTTCATTTCGGTAGCTCGCTTCTTATTTTTGGCGAAATATTTATAAATTTGTTGGGACTTACATATTACTTTAATGATTCACAACACTAACGTTTGCAAACATTTAATGAAGCCATGTATTTTTAAACTGAACCACTGCAGTGATTCCGCGTTTTGATTACAATAATTATTCAAATCAATTACCGTTATTACTATCACGTCATCAGTAATTTATAACAAAACCATTCCATAATACTTTTTGCACTTAAATGTCATTACCGTTTTTAACATCTAAAGCCAAGCTAATACAACATTTATAATTTCAAACACGCTTGTTATTCTCTAATGACACCAGACAGACAGACATAAATTTTATGAACTTGCACAATGTCACCCAACAGATTGCTTTGAAATTTATTTGAACGAGTTCAGATGAGTTCGATGAATAATGCAACTGAATAGTTCCTCTGTACATTCTAAAGCGAGCCGTGTTTTTAAACCAGTAACGATTTGAATTTATCTGAATACATTCAAGATTTAAACATATTTCAATCTATTAGAACTCTAACATACATGTTATAAAGCTTGATCAATTGAAGCATTTATTTTCTGCACTCGCGTTAATAGAGCGATTTCTATGGTACTGATATTAAGTTTAAACCTGTTTATTTAAGCTCGATTGTATCGAAACCCTAAAGCTTATAGAAACGCTGTTAAGTCCGTTGCCTGGGTAGAATCAGTACTTGGTGTCTTTTTGTGGAATCAAACCCGTGACCTCCCAGTCGATACGCGGACAACATATCTACTGTGTCATGGCGAAGTTTTATTAGGGAAAGTGATGCGTTACAATTAATTTAATCTGTTAACTTATTATATTAAAATATCACTTTTCAAATTTGATAATCACAATTAATGCAGAATGTAATTTTTACGGGTAAACATGTTTTCTTGTATGAAATTCACAATACGATAGACGAACACACTCGCATGATGGCAAGTCAGATCGGTAGTCTGAATAATTTAACATGCGACATTTGGGACCGTCTGTATGACCGTCATCGGACACATTTCATCTTAGATCAATACGCCTCATGGATGTAAAAGTAAATGATGCATATGAAAACGCATTGTAATCATGATGGCCGTATAGTCCATAAAGCTTCCTCTGATATATACATACATATGGGCCGTGCTATGTGAAAAGGGGGTTTAATGCATGTGCGTAAAGTGTCGTCCGAGATTAGCATGTGCAGTCCGCACAGGCTAATCAGAGACGACACTTTCCGCCTAAACTAGATTTTTGCTAAGAAGAGACTTTCTTGAATCGAAATATAGCATAAAAGCGGAAAGTGTCTTCCCTGATTAGCCTGTCTGTGCGGACTGAACAGGCTAATCTGGGACGACACTTAACACACATGCATTAAACACCTTTTTCACATACCACGGCCGATATATATTAGAAAAAAAATTGTTTATTCAGTGTAATTAGTAACTATCTTATACCCTTTCGACTCACCTGGCCACACATAGAGCGATTAAATGTCAAAAATTGTACTGAACTTGTGGCACTCAGTCTAGGTTTATATTTATGTGTCGTTTTATTTTTTGTGTTACTTTATTTCAGCTGATTAAAAAATGTGTGTGTTATAGACTGGCACCCGTTAGGTTTATTATAAATTATTATTATTATAGATTAGACATTTAAATAGTCAAAATGGCAGTGATCGTATGGCATTCATTCTTATTTGATATGTATGCGTTGTGGTTTGTGTGTATTGAATTTTTTTGCTGAATAAAAATGTTTGTTATAGACTTACGCCCGAGATTTATATTATATCGATATAACGATTAAATAATACTAGTAATTTGCTTATCAGTCATGTTTTATGTTTCGGGTCTTTTTTTTATTTATCCCATGGGGCTGAAGAGTGTTGAGTCTCCTTATCCAGTATGTTTCTCGAAGTTTTCGTGTTTTGAGGTATACTACTATTGCAGTTTTGCAGTTATGGGTACCCTTGACGGACGTTATGGCGCCTGAAATGCTCTTTAATGTCAGAGTTGATGACATAAGCATGCATGTTTGGCAACGAGCAAAGATGCATGGGAGTGACTCACCTGAGACATTGTTCACATGTTCGGGTGAAATTTTGGCACGCACACGTATGTTTCTGTGTTATTTTGGCCTTTGGAAGACTATAACGGGCTTTTCAGGGCATAACATTTGTATTTTTGTCGATGTCATAATTTAAGACCAGATGTTGTCAATAACTGCATAAATGTTTGGCAACTCCGGATGGTAAGTGACCACAAGCGTAATTATTTAATTAGTGACCATTTGAGTTGTAAATACATGTAATCAGTTCATCCCTCTCCTGTGCGCTCGCTTTAGCTTTAGCCTGTGCAACAATATCATCTGTAGATCCTATAATGTTTTTAGTAAGTTCTTGTTATCTAAAGTCGAATCTACTTTTCTAGGTTCATATTCGTCTAATACGGATTGCTCAACTGAAAATAATATTCATGCAGTAGTATCGTGGGTAGCAGCTGGACAAAAGAAGGTATTGATACCTAAACGTTGGATGTAGAAACAACGCTTGGTGGTGATAGATAAACATGGTCTAATGGACGTTCAGATATTTGAAGTTAACCTTTGTGTTTTTTTGCGTTTCTACTTATGCAGAGTGGCTATCAAATAAAAAACATTTACAATTGTAAATAATTTCTTTTGTAAAGATGGACAATAAATACTTCAAGGACTGATTGTACACTGTACAACATAGGGATCCAAATTCTAAAATTCCTTCTCTCAAGCAATATTTGATATTTAATTACAACTCACATTATTATTTATTTAAAACCGAATAATTGATATTGGTTTTAACTTCGCTGCTTTATAAATGACCCTTTGGGGAAGCATAAAAAAGGCATTTATTCACATAGCTCACTGACACTTATTTACAGCCTCAAGGTCTAGCGGATAAAGAATCATAGTGGATGTTTTCCTTGTTTTTCGGGTTGAAGTGCGTTTTAAATATTAGTCAGCATTTATTAAAATGTGCGCAATAAGCATTGCGTTGACGGGAAATTGTGATAAATCTCGAAAGATCACAGCTGCCTTGATATAGGCAGACATGAAACAAAGGCAATTAAAATTAATTTATTCAAAACCAGTCTCTTTGATATAAAACAGTGACGTCACTAATGTTTTACATCTCGTGCAATGTAATAAATTCAGTGAAAAAGAAATATATCGTTTAAAGGGGATACTGACAATAGTTTGATTTTGGGCCATAATCATATCGTATTTAATTACATAGACTATTCTGAAAAAGTGCGAGCTGAACCATTAAAATTGGACCAAAAACGTGTTTTTTAATTTGACGTACGAACCTAGTTTTTGAGCTCACATGACCGAGTTTCAATCTCAGCCGAGATGTCATTGGGACAAATGTTCTGACAAAGGCTCAAGGCTCATGCAGATTGGTCAATAGATGTTGCAAATATAGCTTCAACAAGTTTTCACTAAAGCCGTATAAGGAAAACGGCCCCGACCCAGGTGGCCATGCTTTTCAACAGACCAGAAGAATTGTCGAACTTAAGTCTTTAGAAAAAGTGCTCTGGCTAAGTTTAATTTATTGCACAAAAAATGTGGCTTCTAGAGTGTTAACAGGGTTTCACTATAGCAAAATAAGGAAAAATTTCCCGCCCTCTGGCGGCGATGTTTTTCGACTAGACATAACCATTTTTGAACTCAGCCGAGCAATGATTAGAACAAAATGTTCTTACCAAGTTTCATAAATATAAGACTATATTGTGACTGTTAGAGTGTTTACAAGGTTTTACCATAGCCATATAAGAAAAAATCTCCCGCCCCAGCCGGCCAAATTTTTTAACGGAACGGAACCATTTTCAAACTCAGCCCTGATATATTCTAAGGACAAATGTTCTGACCAAGTATCGTCAAGATTGGACTTAACATGTGATTATTATTAGAGTGTTAACAAGATTTAGTATAGCCATATAAAGATAAATGCCCCACCCCCGCCATGTTTTTCAACAGACCGGAACAATTTTCGAACTCAGTTCAAGATATTATTAGATCAAATGTTCTGACTAAGTTTCATGAAGTCTGGAAAATCAATATTACTTTTAGAGTTGTTGCAAGGTTTTACTATAGCCTTGCAAGGAAAGCTGCCAAGCCCCCTGGCAGCCATGTTTTTCAACCAACCAAACCCATTTTAAAACTCGTCCAAGATATCCTTTGGGCACGTGAACTGACCAAGTTTCATGAAGATAGGATAATAATTGTGGCTGAAAGAGTATTAACAAGGTAAATGTTGACAGCGCACGACGTACGACGATCGACGCTCGACGGACAAAAGGCGATTACAAAAGCTCAACATTAGCTCGTTGTATTCAGGTGAGCTTAAAACCACGGTTTGAACATGCATGGATTGATCAGAATTTGCTACAAATATACTATGTTAAATGATATGATCATCATTGCATTCCTTTATTATATTCGTGACATATATTACATAGTAGTACATACTAACTATTTTGTCGCACAGTTATCAGTTACCTTGGTTAAGAGACAGGTCATATTTGATTGCCGTGCTACGGTAAAGGAAAGGGTGTAAGCAAAATGTTTACAGTTCAACATAACATAGATGATTCCTTTGACATCTGTATCTTGCACTGATGACACTCCTGTATACCTATCTGGGGGCATAAAACATTTTGCCAAATGCCAGCTGTCGGTTCCCCATTGTTCAGCTGACGTATAATGGATATTTTAGAGCTTGGTAAATGTTCAGTATTACTGTATGCTCACAAATATCATAACTAAAACGAAAATTTGCGAATCTGAAACAACTTTTTAAAATTTTGTCAATTTACCAAAACGTGAAAAGGCCCCTTTAATATCATTGCAATATAAGTTAGTACATTACTAAGAGACACATTTCAATCAATACCTGGATACTCTACTGAATATAACAACCATGTCAATTTAGACTATAACAAAGCTGGTGGTCTCATTTTCGACATCTTTTATATTAACAATTGTATTAATTATGTAATAATGGTGGCTGAACAACCTACTTTAAGCATATGTGGCATAAGCCGGTACGGCTTGTGAGGCACACGCTATTGAGATAATCACGAATAAGAACCGGTCCCTTATACTAGTCCATTGATACTCCCACATAACCGAAATACCCGGAATCCCGTTCTCCCTTGTCGTCTCTGGACTCCCTAAAATATTCAAAGACTCAGGTACAAGACACACGGCTTAAGGGGTCTCACATGTCACGTGCTCAGATTAAGCTACAAATTATATGTCAAATCATTATATAAGCGGGATTTCAAAGATATTTAAAAGCAGAGTTTTTATTTTTTGCAGTGTGCTCGGGCAATTATTTTTGCTGCATATACCGATGTTTATAAGGGCTTTCTCACCTTCCGCAGACGTTTCACTGTATGTGTATTAATATTGTATGTTCATTTTATGAGTATGCCGTTCTACTGTTTTGGTCGACAAACATTTGCTTTCTTATATGAATAAAACATTTTCAAACCGGCTTTTTTAAAATTGCAAATACAACCGCATTAGATTTAAGTTTAATGTTAAGAGTAGATCTCTTTAAATATAGCCCTATTGCTGATGCAATCTCAATACCGTAATATATGCATTAACTTTCAAGAAATTGATTTCATAGTTAGTTGGTTTTAAACGTTGTGATTTGGCACATTTTTTCAAGAAATAAATTGAAAAATCTAAAAAAACGTCAAACCTTAGGCTACAACATTAATTGTATGCTATTCTGCCTTTGATTATTTTGTAGATGTAATACAAATATTTGTATTGTAATTTCGATTACTCGCTTATTTTTCTGGCGAACAATGTATCGATTTTGTATTTATTTACATTATAGTACCGATATGATTTACAATATTAACGTTGAAGACATTAAATTAAGCCGTGCATTTCCAAACGGCGAACCATTGTAGCGTTTCGGCGCTTTGATTAAAACAATGATTACAATCAATTACCGTTATTACTATCACGCTAGCATTACGTAATAACATCAAAGCTCTGAAAGCACCAAAGTTGTTCGCTATTGTCGTCCTTGATTAGCTTGTGCGCATTGCACAGGCTAATCAGTGTGCACAGGGCTAATCTTATTTGACATGCATTAAGCCCCGTTTTCCATGAAAGCAGCCAATATGTACAGATTTCAATGATAAACACTAGACTGGCCAATGTCGTCTTACAAGCTGGTAAATACACTCACTGCAGTAGTAGATGCAGACGCTCCTAAGCATTCGTCGTCTGCAGTGCAGACAGGCAGCGGTAATCGTTCCTAGCATTGATTTACGGTTATTAGCGTAGCTAGGGCTACTAAGCAAATACTGATTTGCAAAACATGCTCTGTAAATTTAGTCGTGAGCTAACTCTCACAACTAAAAACCATTTTAAAAAGCTTATAGCACTTAATTGACATCACGGTTTCAAGCATTTTCAAACATCAAAAGGGAAGCTAATAAAACACTGTACAGCTTCTAACAAGCTGTTATTCTATGTTGACATCAAACAGATTGCTTGGAGATTCATTTGAACGAGTTCAGATGGGTGCCATGAATGATGCATCTAAATGTTTAACCCATTTATGCCTAGTGGACTCTCCCATCCTTCTAAATTGGATCAATTTATTTCCAAAATTAGGGATATTTAGAATATTACTTTCAGAAATTTCTTTAAGCAAACAGCGCAGACCCCGATGATACGCCGCATCATGCGGCGTCTTATCTGGGTCTACGCTGTTTGCCAATGCCTTTTTTCAAGACGCTAGGAATAAATGGGTTAACATGTACATTTTAAAACGAGCCGTGTTTTAGATCCATAAACGATTGATACATATTTGAATTATTAGAACTCCATACTAAATGTTATAAAGCTCGACAAAGTGAATCATTTTCTTTTTTACTCACGCGTCAATAGCGCGGTTTCTATGGAACATTTATCAATATTTATTATAGCTCGATTGTATCGAAAGCCTCATGTTTATTGAAACACTCCCAAGTTGGTTTCCTGGTCCTCACTGTGGATATCGAAACCGTGCACTCTCAGTCGCTACGCGGACACCATTTCAAATACCCTTGTATTAAATTTACAATACGATAGACGAACAACACTCGCATGATGGCCAGTCACGTCGTCGGTTTTTATTGCTTGTGGCACAATATATTCCATTGTAATATTTTGCAACGAGATCTATTCATACGACACACAAACACTATTATGGTACATGGACATGTGCTGCATATATTGTCCCACAAAAAAAAGAGCGTTGTTCATCTTGTTAAATCTATGTAACCATACCACATATAGCGTTGAAATGTTGGCTGTTGCTATAAGGAACACTGATTGTGTAAGGGTTAACTTTATTTTACGAAATATTTTGCAAAATCTTCGTTGGTTTTGAGTATATTTATGTAATTTTTAAAGAACTGAAGTAACAATTACATGATATAATGGTATTTTTTTAGTTTGGTTGCTGGATAGTACGTTGTTGTAATACTTTGAACTGTAAATTGTAATTATTTTGCAATATCTAGAGGGTTGGTTTAGAATAATATTTCGTTTTTTAAATGATTACATATTGCTTATCCCGATGGACAACTAGAAAGCTTTCTGTCAAATATGTCGTTTGATTCCTAATGAGATGCTGTCCTAATGAGATGCTGTACGTATTTTCATCCTTCAAGGCAACCTCGAAGGTTATTTGGTTCTACTATTGTTTTGACTGAATAAATCTATACATGATAAAATGGGGTGAATAAAAAAAACATCAAAACAATCGCAATTCACATGTACGTTTCCTAGAATAAATGCGTTCTGTTGAATATAAGTGAGTCGCGTTCTGAGAAAACTGGGCTTAATGCATGTGCGTAAAGTGCCGTCCCAGATTAGCCTGTGCAGTCTAAGGCTAATCAGGGACAACACTTTCCGCTTTTGTGACATTTTTCGTTTAAATGAAGTCTCTTCTTGGCAAAAATCCAGTATAGGCGGAAAGTGTCGTTCCAGATTAGCCTGTGCGGACTGCACAGGCTTATCTGGGACGACACTTTACGCACATGCATAATGCCCAGTTTTCTCAGAACACGACTCATATGTTTATATAAAACTTGGTCAAACAGCACTGGTAGAACTGATCATCAATATAGCGATACAGATATCAGTCGGTACATAGCATTTCTTTTCACTTACCTAATTTTCGGCGTCATTAAAACACCTCAATATTACTGACAATCAATAGTATAAGACTAAATTCCATAAATGTAATTGGTAATTTGTCAAGGCTTTGTATAAATCATTAACATGTGATTGAAAAATGTTCCACGTGTAATCAAATTGAAATCTATTAGTCGTTTGCAAAAGTATATCGGTAAGTGACAACACTTTTCCCTCCCCTCCCTCCCTCCCTCCCTCCCTCCCTCCCCCCTCCCCTCCCTCCCTCCTCCCTCCCTCCCTCCCCTCCCTCTCTCTCTCCTCTCTCTCTCCTCTCTCTCTCCTCCTCTCTCTCTCTCGTCTCTCTCTCTCTCTCTCTTTCTCTCGCTCGGTTTTGCATCAACAGAATCGATAGTTGTTTGGTACAGGTTATAATTGAATTTGTATTTAAATACATGAGAGCGTTGCTCAGGAGTGCGCTTATTGTTTAAAATTGTTGTAAACTCTGTTTAGAAAAGAGTGTTACGCAGTATTTCCGTTGTATCTTATTCTCTAACAAAATATCAACCTACTGATGCTTTGACTATATGAGTAGCGTTCTGAGAAAACTGGGCATAATGCATATGCGTTAAGTGTCATCCCAGATTGCGTGTGCAGTCCGCACAGGCTAATCAGGGACGACACTTTCCGCCTAAACAAGATTTTCGGTATGAAGGGACTTCCTATAAACGAAATATACCATAAAAGCGGAAAGTGTCGTCCCTTATTAGCCTGTGCGGACTGCACAGGCTAATCTGGGACGAAACTTTCCGCACATGCATTAAGCCAAATTTCTCAGAACACAACACATATGTATTCTGATGTATTGGATATCAAATCTTCCTTGGAATTTTGTGTAAATTCTTACACGTTTTAAATACTAAACATATTGACTATTTGACAGGTTGTCCATGCGCATATAAATGTGGTTTTTCGTACATATAAAATAGTATGTTTTTTGTAAATGTTTGCTTTCCAATATACACCATATTACATGTATGTTATTCTTTTTAGAAGTACGCTATTATGCTTCTTCTTGTGGACAGCTAATGATTTCGTTAAATTGCGCATGTTGTAAGGCCCGTGTAGTTAGCTTGAAATGTGCCATAACATCCAGCTATGAATTCGATTACTATAGCTAGCTCTTAGATTGAAAGTCAACTAGTCATTTGTATTTCAGTACACAATAGGAAAGTGTAGTGCTAGCTGCAAACACACCTGTGCATTAACCCATTTAAGCCTATTGGACTTTCCCATCCTTCAAAATTGGATCAATTTATTTCCAAAATTAGGGTGGTCCAGTATGTTTATTTCTATATTTAGAATATTTCTTACAGAAATTCCTTTAAGCAAACAGCGAATACCCTGATTAGACGCCGCATCATGTGGCGTCTCATCTGGGTCTACGCTGTTTGCCAAGGAATTTTTTCTAGACGCTTTGCATAAATGGGTTAAGTTCTGAATTCCAGGCATACAGAGCGGGTTCCGTATTCAGCTCTAAACACAGCACTTAATACAGCCCCACAACGAAAGCCTTTGTAACTTCTTCCGCTTGCAATAACAAGAACTACGGGAAGAAAAACTATACATACAATCTATTACAGACCTGGCTTTACTAAACGCATTGTCGCCCTCTGGATTTTAATGTGTCATCACGATGGCCCTAACGGTATTCCGTAGAATTCAGCATGACATTGAAATACTATCAGGTGAAACTCATTTTACAACACTTGCTCGAGACATTAAAACAATATTGTTTATAACATGAAACGTAATATTAACCGGTACATCCTTAATCGACCACCTTTCAGAAATAAAAATATATATGTTTTCTGCTGATTTATCTCAATGCAAGGTTTAGTCAGAAATAGGATTCAGTTAATGTTGTAATTATATTGCAGTAAATAGCACAGCTGGCCATATCGTCTGCAAAAAGAATCCGGATTATATCAACAATGTTATCGGTAAAAAATATGAACATCTTAGAAAGGGAGGTTATAAATGTATAATTTATATAATAAAAAATGATCAATCTGCTTACGACCATTTGGCTGGTTCCAACTTTACAAATAATAGCTTTGAGATTGAACATATCCCTTTATCCCATATCCTAATTTAAATACCTGGTCTCGTTCTCTTTGAATAAATGTTCTTGTTTTGTTGTTTTACTTCAATAAAATATCATGTTTTGCAATAAATTGATATACCTTATTTAATCCTTCTATGCCTTGCGTCTAGAAAAAAGGCATAGGCAAACAGCGTAGATCCAGATGAGACGCCGCATGATGCGGCGTCTCATCAGGGTCTGCGCTGTTTGCTTACAGGAATTTCTATATGAAATATTCTAAATAAATATACTAGACATCCCTAATTTTGGAAATACATTGATCCAATTTAGAAGGATGGGAGAGTCCACCAGGCTTAAATGGGTTTATGGAGTGGTGATATTGCGCTACTCAGTACCGTTGTAGAGTTTGTGTCTCTTCGAATAAAAAGGACCACTTAAACAGTATCAAAAAATGATTGCATTTTAAATAGAAGTAGTAGCAAAAAGAGCAGTTCTCTTCTTGATGAGGAATGTGTATGTTTTGAGTACGTAATACGGCGTTTATTATAATTGAATCTTTGGTGTAGCAGAAACATGTTATGTTGATGTGTATTTCTTTAAAGTGGTTTCACTTTTCATAATCACCGTTACTAAGCCCCTTTGCGTCTAATGGCCATATATTAACCATTGGCATGTTGGCACTGTATCGGAACAAGGCAATGTGTTCAGAGATGAATTACAAAGACAAATTCAATGACTTTACTTGTTATTTTTTAACGTAACAATAGCTTTCCTTTCGAACCCGCTTACATAAATTTTAATTTTAATTAGATTGTTCCATAGTTATAGAATGGAGATGGTCGCATACACAAAATCATTTGCTAATAACAAATGTATTGCGAATATGTACCATATTTAATGTTATTTCTTAGTCACACACACACACGCACGCACGCACGCACGCACGCACGCACGCACGCACGCACGCACGCACGCACGCACGCACGCACGCACGCACGCACGCACACACACACACACACACACACACACACACACACACACACACACACACACACACACACACACACACACACACACCACACACACACACACAAAACACACACAAACACACGCACGCACGCACATACACGCGCGCGCGCACGCGCGCTCACGCACACACACATACTCAGACTCACACAATGTCAGTACTCAGTGGCAACACACTTCTGTTTTACACCTTTATACACACAATGCCAGAACTAAGAATCAAAACACAATTGTTATACACCTGTATACTCGGCATAGCAGTACTGAGTGACAACACACTGCTGTTATACACATCTATACTCACCATAGCAGTATTGACAGACAACACACTGCTGTTTATACACATCTATACTCACCATAGCAGTATTGACAGACAACACACTGCTGTTATACACATCTATACTCACCATAGCAGTATTGACAGACAACACACTGCTGTTATACACATCTATACTCACCATAGCAGTATTGACAGACAACACACTGCTGTTATACACATCTATACTTACCATAGCGGTATTGACAGACAACACACTGCTGTTATACACATCTATACTCACCATAGCGGTATTGACAGACAACACACTGCTGTTATGCACATGTATACTCAACACTTTAGGGAGATGGTTATGGTTGGGCTAATTTTGTATATAGTCCTTTTTTGCAGTTTGAAGTGCTTACAAACCTTCATGAGTGAGCGATTGAACGAGTCGGTAATGAGTTGAGTGAGTGATTGAACGAGTCGGTAATGAATTGAGTGAGTGATTGAACGAGTCGTTAATGGGTTGAGTGAGTAATTGAACGAGTCGTTAATGAGTTGAGTGAGTGAGTCGGGTGTTCGTGTGATCACTTTTTTTGAGTGAGTAACTAAATAAGTATATATATATATATATATATATATATATATATATATATATATATATATATATATATATATATATATATATATATATATATACCGGTAAGCACGTTGGCAAGTCAATGAGTGATTTTAAGACTTAGTTTTTGATTCAAATAGTCTGTAAGTAAGCAAGGTGGTCTGTGAGTGAGTAGTGAGCGAGTGAGTGAGTGAGTGTATGAATGAGTGAGTAGTGAGTGAGCGATTGAATGAGTTTAACAGTAACTCACTTATTGAGGAAAAAATGGAGTAAATGAGTGAGTGATCGAGCAAGTGAGTACATGAGTGGGAGAATGAGTGAGTGAGTGAGTGAGCGTACGTGCGAGAGAGTTAGTGAGCGAAAGTAAGAGAGAGCGTGTAGTGATTCAGTAGTGAGTGAGTGAGTGAGTGAGTGGAACAACAACTCATTTATTGAGTAAATAATGGAGTTGTTAATTAATGAAAGGTGTTCGTTAGGGAGTGAGTCACTTGCTCTCAAATTTTCAAGATAACATCCAGTTTTTATCTAAACACAAATTGTTTAATCTTGTCATAATAGGTTTCTAACTGTTAACATGCACTTAATTTTTAATATTGCTTAGCAGGGAAACACGATGCATCCGAAAAATTAATGATGATGTTCTATTTGTCCTGACATTTCTAAATGACCTTGACCTTCTTTATCTCTCGCTAGACTCAGAGCATGATCTTGAAGAGCCATCTCCTGAATCTCGGTTTTCCTAGCTCTAGCCCCGGTTTCTGTTTTATCAAACACTTCTTTATCCCATACCATTTTAATCCCCTACTAAGTAATGATAATCATATTTCATCATAATCACAGCTTCCGGTTTTTGCCATGAATTGAAAGTATTGGTCTCAAGTTTTGAAATAGATGTCTTGTAACACATTTGTGACGGCCTGCTATCAACGTTTTTTCCGGCGTTTTTGGCGTAAATGAATACGTGATGGTGAAACTCTAGTATCGACTATTCATTTTGGTAAAATGGCAAGACGGTTAGGTTACTCAGATATCTGTGATTACTGGAATATCTTTATAAAAAGAAGACAATAATGCCAATGATGACCTGATTCAGCAAAATGCATGTTCGTGCGCCTTTCCAAAGCAAACAATTATAAATAAGTTTCTTCTGATTAATTGAACCGCGTTCTGAGAAAACTAGCCTTAATGCATGTGCGTAAAGTGTCGTCCCAGATTAGCCTGTGCAGTCCGCACAGGTATTTTTAGTTTCAAGGAAGTCCCTCCTTACCGAAAATCTTGTTTAAGCGGAAAGTGTCGTCCCTGAATAGCCTGTGCGGACTGCACAGGCTAATCTGGGCTGACACTTTACGCACATGCATTAAGCCCAGTTTTCTCAGAACAAGACTGAATTAATAACCATGTGTAAACAGTAATAAAGTAGATTCCTCTGTCACAAACATTACATCATCACACCATGTCATCTATTAATTTAAACTTAGGCTGTTATAGGCTAGCATCTCTGGGATTATTTCAAATTATCTGTTTTTCCTTCTTCTTATTTACTAGTATTACTTTTACCCTTTTATAGTTAAACGGAATCATAATCTAACACTCAGTTTTATATCCAGTAGGGATAAAGATATACATATTTCATAGTAATCTAACATAATCATACATTCCAAAAGAAAAGGGAAAGCTCTCCTAAAGACTTGTGTGAAGTGCAGTGCATAAATCCGCCACATTGTTTACACTGCAGCGTAAAGTTATTTTAACAATATTTTATCAAGTAGTGAACTGTCGGCCCAAAGTATCACACAAGCCAGGTTCAGTGTGCATTTGCAGGTATTCTTTTGGTTCAATTCAACTAATTGGTATTGTAAAATAATTAAGCGATAGTCAAGGCCTAAACAATGTATAAATGACCGTGAAAGTGCCTACATCAGCATTTAAATGATAATGCCTTTATAGGTCATTTAAAAAGTTGAAAACGCTTTGATTTGTTTTCATGTAATCAAATATCTAAAGCGACTCCTATTTAGTTAAAAAAATAGCAACATGCGCCGTTCTTTTCCGGAAAGTGTGTCTTTACATCGTTGATCTCAAACCTTTTCATTATATTCTAAGCTTACTCTTTGTACTCTTGACTATTGTTTATCCGAACTCAATAATAGGCAGTTGATTGTTGTTAATATAGTATTGTAATATATTCAAATACCTCTTATTTTTCTAATATGTTTATTATTTTAAAGCCCTGAAACGTATGCCATTCGTGGGTGAACGAAGCTCTTTTTGAACGACATGATATGTATTTTTTTATATCAGCATGCACTTTGGTGTTTCATTTTATTTTTTGTGTATTTAAATTTAAACGAAAAGCGTCTATCTTTTATAACAATACATGTGTATCCAGATAACACGATGACTCGATCTGTCATGGACACAATGCGTGGCCTCAAAATGGCGCGTGCGCTGTATAATATACATCAACTTGACTGATTCATTATCACTGTACACCCCAACTCGACTGATTCATAATCACTGTACATCCAAACTGGACTGATTCATTATCACTGTACACCCCATTCATTACCAATGTACACCCCGAGTGGACTGATTCATTATCACTGTACACCCCAACTGAAATGATTCATCACTGTATACCCCAACCGGACTGATTCATTATCACTGTACACCCCAACCAGACTGATTCATTATCACTGTACACCCCAACTGGACTGATTCGTTATAACTGTATACCCCAACCGGACTGATTCATTATCACTGTATACCCCAACTGACCGATCATTATCACTGTACACCCCAACTGGACTGATTCATTATAACTGTATACCCCAACCGGACTGATTCATTATCACTGTATACCCCAACTGACCGACCATTATCACTCAACACCCCAACTGGACTGATTCGTTATCACTGTATTCCCCAACTGGACTGATTCATTCTCACAGTACACCCAAACTTGACTGATTTATGATCACTGTACACCCCAACAGGACTGATTCATTATCACTGTACATCCCAACTGGACTGATTCGCTATCATTGTATACCCCAACTAGACTGATTCATTATCACCGTACATCCCAACTGGACTGATTCGTTATTACTGTACACCCCAACTGGACTGATCATTATCACTGTACAACACAAATGGACTGATTCGTTATCACTCAACACCCCAACTGGACTGATTTGTTATCACTATACCCCATTAGAACTGATCCATTATCACTGTACACCCAAACTGGACTGATTTATTATCACTTTACACCCCAATTGGACTGATTCATTATCACTGTACATCCCAACTTGACTGATTCGCTATCATTGTATACCCCAACTGGACTGATTCATTATCACCGTACACCCAAACTGGACTGATTCGCTATCACTGTATACCCCAACTGGACTGATTCGTGTTCGCATCTTTACAAGCATATGTACAAAGTTAAAACATCTAATCTGTCAAATGCATTCTATCCCAACCAGTACTGTCAACTCGACACACAGCACAGCTTTCCCCATACATCAGCATGCAACAGTTTTCACAAAAACTATGCATGCACTTTGTCCACGCACAGTTTTTCTCTTCGTTGTATCATATGGTGCATGTCTTTAAGGCTCGAATAGCCTCTTCTTTCTCTTCAGTAAGTTTTCTTTTTAGCAAATTGAAAGCTTGTTCCTTCTCCACTTGGAACTGCGATATAATACATCCTTTTTCACATTCATGTTGGTCTTTTAGTGGGCGTTCCTGTTTAAACCACTCTTCATTGAAATAGCGCTCTTGATCAATAACTAAATTGGCGAAAATAAACAAATAAACAAAGGCAGTGGTTAGTCGTACGGCCCCGTACGGCTAGACAAGAGGCTAGACGTACGGCTCTGTACGTTTAGCCTTTCCTATGGAGATAGCCTAGCCGTACGGCTGTTATGACACATAAATATATTAATTAAATACGTGCAGATTTCGAAATTTCTGGCCTTAAGACTAGCTCGTGTAGTCGACGTCACGGAATTTGCAGTCTGGTTTATGTTTCGTCGTGGTTGGAAATCCGATTCGTGCATAGTATATAAAGGGTGTAAACAAGGGAGATATATAAATGTAAATTTATTTCACCAAACAATAATTACAGCAATCGATAGAAATCACAGTTATGGAGTACATAAATACGCATTGTACATGCAATTATCAAATGTATACAATAAATATAAAGTAAATAATCTTAACTAAGTCAATGAAAATTGCGACATCACAATGAGAAACGTTTATAACAAAACAAATAAAAACAGTTTGGCGATGATAGTTATTGAATTTCTTTATATTGGAAAACAGCTTCGTCGCATCAAGCATTCCTTCACAGTCTTTCAGTCCCACTTATTCACAAATCATAACAATGAACTAGTTAATTGGCATCATGCAATAAAACAATCCAGTTACTATAACCTCATAACAAATGACAAATTTAATTGTGGTATATCATAAAAGTGACTACCTAATTACCTGCCTCTCTCCATCACGATTTTTTGAAGACAAGTATTACAAAAAAAAACGGAAAATGGCCGATGAAAAGTCCTTTTTTTTCAAAATCATACATGTAAACCAGAGAATTAAAGTATTGGCAAACTAGTCATTTTTTGAAACACTACAACATTTCATACTGAGGAATATTAATGGTTGTACAGTATCCTTAAGCACATTACGACATGATTTTCTTGCATTTTATATCCTAAACATTTAAAGCCACACACCTTGAATTGAAGTACATGTTAATCAATACATATGGATGCAATGTGAAAGTGTGCAAAATTGTCATTAAATCTCTAGCCTAGTTCGCAAAGTAATTTATATTTCTTTAAATTTTAAAACCGAAAGTAGGATTTCTATACGTATACGTACATTTCGATAAATGCGAATATTTTTAAGTTTTAAAGCGCAAAAAGACGGTTTTCTACCTTGTAATAACCATATATATTCTTATTAAGGTTGATAAAATTAAATCTACATGCATAGCCTAGTTTGCAAGTAATTTATTATTTTTCAAACGGTACCGCTTTTAAAACCGAAAGTAGGATTTTTAGACGTATACGTCCATTTTGACAAACGCGATTATTTTTTAAGTTATAAAGCGCAAAAGAGACGGATTTCTGTCTTGTAACCACCAGATATATTCTAATTGGCATAGATAAAATATGTCTCTTATATATACTTAAATTTACTATGCCATGTATTTCATTTCAAGGTGTGTGGCTTTAAATGAAGTATTGAATGGCAGAATAATGAAATCAAATATGATTGTCAATCATTCATTGTAAACCTTTATAACCTTCTTAATCGAGTCTGAAAAATGTAAAAAAGACACTATGATCAAAACATAAATGTGTCAAAATACTTTGCATACTAAAATTCACAGGTATTAGTAATAACATTTAAATCGTTACAAATAAACTTATGATTTACACGCAGCATAATTAATTTAAGACCACTCTTTCTTCTGCATGTATCCTCATGTGTGCCTTCAAACTAGCCCTATGGTTACATGCATAACCACACACCTCACACTTGTACGGTCTTTCTCCTGTATGTATCCTCATGTGTGTCTTCAAGTAACTATTATGGATACATGCATAATCACACACCTCACACTTGTACGGTCTTTCTCCTGTATGTATCCTCATGTGTTTTTTCAAGTTACAACTCTCATTACATGCATAACCACAAAAGTCACACTTGTGCGTTTTTTTTTCTGTATGTATCCTCATGTGTGCCTTCAAGTCACCACTCAGTTTGAATGCTTCATCACACACTTCACACTTGTAAGGTCTTTCTCCTGTATGTCTCCTCATGTGTGCCTTCAAGTTACTACTTGTTCTACATGAATAACCACACACATCACACGTGTACGGTCTTTCTTCTGTATGTATTCGCATGTGTGTCTTCAAGGTACCACTAATGTTACATGCATAGTCACACATCTCACACTTGTACGGTCTCTCTCCGGAATGTATCCTCATGTGTATCTTCAAGGAACCACTCTGGTTACATTCATAACCACACACCTCACACCTGTACGGTCTCTCTCCTGAATGTATTCTCATGTGTGTCTTCAATGTACCACTATTGTAAAATGCATAACCACACACCTCACACTTGTACGGTCTCTCTCCAGAATGTATCCTCATGTGTATCTTCAAGGAACTACTCTGGTTACATTCATAACCACACACCTCACACTTGTACAGTCTCTCTCCTGTATGTTTCCTCATGTGTCTCTTTAAGGCATCACTCCCGCTACATGCATGATCACACACATCACACTTGTACAGTCTCTCTCCAGAATGTATCCTCATGTGTATCTTCAAGGAACCACTCTGGTTACATTCATAACCACATACATCACACCTGTACGGTCTCTCTCCTGAATGTATTCTCATGTGTGTCTTCAATGTACCACTCTCAATACATGCATAACCACACACCTCACACTTGTACGGTCTTTCCCCTGTATGTATCCTTATGTGTGCCTTCAAGTTCCATTTTGTTCTACATGAATAACCACACACCTCACACTTGTACGGTCTTTCTCCTGTATGTATCCTCATGTGTGTCTTCAAGTTACCACTATGTTTACATAAAAAGCCACACACCTTACACTTATCGTCTCGGTTAAGACCAAGTTCTCTGGCAAATTCATCTCCGTACCAGACCAGCAGTTCCTCTTCTGTAGCAATAGAAATATTAACAAGTTATTTATAACAAAATGTGCAAATGTTTCCACTTTACTTTGAAACACTAAAAGCCTTCTCTATGCCTGTGCATATGTGTTTATTTTATGACATAACATTGTTGGTCATTCTTTATTCTTCTAAACATAACCTAGTTTTATTCAGAGAATGACATATTGGACAGGTGAAGCTTAAAGTTTTGGTTGTTAAAGTTTTTCCTTAAAATTTGTAAATGTTGTATGATTTAAATGGAATGGTAGAAAGGCAAGAAATGTGTTCACAATTGCTGTATATACTCAACCAGACATATCGAGAAGTGGGTTTTTCAATTTCTTGGATTCACCTGACATGCAGTGTTGTGCATATTTTTACGTTTATATGGTTTTTCTAGGCCTGAGGCTGCATAAGGGGAGGACTTGAAGTGTGTCTTAGACAGCACTCAGACTTGGGAAGAAGTTGGAATAATAGCTGCAATGTAAAACTATTGATTTTATTCTATAAGGTATTTAATATTGGCGAGGCCTTGTTCAAAGGTGAACTACATAGAATATTCATATCTTTAGTCATATAATATGTATGTGCCACTACCTGGTGAAATTGGCTTCAATGTGCAGTAATAGATGCCTCCTTTGTACTGGAATGCTACAAGGTTCTGATCTGCCTCCTTCATTGCACAGTTCACGTATCTCATCCAGTTAGAGGTGGCTTTGTTCTGGGCATCCACAAAGTGGCTCGCTTTGCCTTCCTTATAGATCTGAATTGCATAGAATCTTACTATAAACAACCAACAGATTAATAAGATTGATAAACAAGAAAACATGATACCTTATATACGTGTTATTAAGAGCAACATTCAATTCTCAGACTAGAATAAATAAACTAAGCAGATGCAGTGAGCATACAATATTTTCTACAGCACAAACAGACCTAGCAATTTGTTCTTAATGTTTAAGTTACATTCAAGTCAAATAGTACAGTACTTTACACCCTTGAATTACTCACAAATTTTCAATAATAACTCTATACATGCCAGTAGATTATAACGAATACTTAATAGTTATGTCGACTAGAAATGTGTCCCAGACTATTACCCCCAAACAACAAATGTCTGGACAAAGACACATCAATAATTAATTCTACAGCAGATAAACAGAATATAATTTATGCCATATTTCAGCAAAAACTGTTGCAGTTGAAAATGCTCTTTTAACAATCATCTACACACTAAGAACAATCAGCATTTAAAGTCTGAGCAAAATCTGTCAAGCATTGCGAAGCATTAAAAACTTAAGTTTAGGACTATAGTTATATTCTATAAAGGAAAACCAAAGAAAGGGCCCTAAATCTGCCAAAACTTGTCGCAGCAAAAGTTCCTTTCATAACAATTATCTTTAGAAAATGTAGATAACTCAACTGTGAAAACTTGAACAAGATCAACCCAGTAGTTAAAGAGGAGTAGAAAACATAAAACTGTGTGCCTATATATTCCATAATGATTCAAGAGACAAACAGCCATAATTATGTGTAGGTAATTTGCCACAGTTCCTTTCGTTGCAATCATCCATGCATTAAGTTCATACATCTTCGAAAGTTTTAGACAGATTTATAAAATATTTAAATATTGAAAACAGAAGCTTCATTACTTGAAAAACAAACAAATAACCATAATCCTGCCCAAACTCCTTTAAAGCGGGTATATACGATTTTGTCAAATATTTATGAATTTATATAAACTGTGTAAAAAACTTATTACATATATATATCAATATAAATTAAAATAAAAGTTAAGAAGAACATGTGTCGAAAAATGCGAAATAAGCAAGATATTTAATTCTGAAATTGAAAACGGCTGTACAGCCGAATTCGCCAGCATGTATACCATACATGTTCGATGTGCATCTAAACTTACGAGGGGTGTTCCAGAAGTTAGTGGATATTCGCTATAACTTTCATTTGGTAACATAAATGGACAAACAAATAGCATGTTAATAATACTTCGTCCTTTCCAAATCTACTCTCCAAATATCATGGAAATACATAAAACAATAAATATATATCAGAGATTTAAACATGTGCACAATGCGCACACCGACGCACGTGTAACGTTTCTGTTCAACGTCAATGACGTTATGAAGTTAACAACTGTCAAATCTTTTCCACATAATCACCTCCAACGCGAATGCACTTTATGTGTCGGGAAATCCACTTGTCAAAAGTGTCTCTATACCAGTCAGCGTCAAAAGACGACACGATTCGCTTTGCTGCAACTGTAAGTTCCTGGTTACTTGCAAAGCGAATACCGCGCAACTGTGATTTAACTTCCGGGAAGACGCGGAAGTCCATAGGGGCCAAATCCGGGCTGTAAGGAGGACTTAGGCGCTGTAACGTGAAATTTGCCGTAAATTCTGTTTATCAACGACATTTAAACCAAATTTAAATTCGCGTAACGCTCATACTTATAATAAAATACACGCGTGCGCCGCATGTCGTTACTGAGGTCTCTATGGCAACGCGTTTCAAACGCGCTTTATGGAATTCATGCATTTTTAGCTTATATATAAAGTCCCTGATAATTGGTTTGTATAATATGTAAATTTCATTGACTTTTACCAGCAAACTAATAAGTTATGCGAAAATCCAAAAACTTCTGGAACACCCCTCGTAGTTTAACGGTTTATAATACAAAGACGAATGCTTCGGTTATTGTAGGAAAATATGTACGTCACTATCGGCTCGGGGCGCTAATTTGTCATTGCTGCATTTTATGAAATTTGTTTTTAATGTATAATTTGTCTTGCCTATTTTGTGTTATTGTAACATATTTTATCAATATATTACAATTAAACACATATTAAAAATCGTATATACCCGCTTTAAATCCCAATTCCTTTTGTTTACGATCATCTACACATTATAGTCATGAAACTGTTAAAGTTTGTGGGAGATCCACCATGTAGTTAAAGTGTATTTGAAATTACATGGTTTGGGGTGAACAGAAATGCTGAGGGACAGACGGACAAACACCATGTTTAATTCCTCCCACTCTGTGGTGGGGTAATAAACATTACATTCTCTTATCGAATGCTTGATAGATAATGAATTTGTTGCAAATGCAGATGTTTATTAACCAGGTTTTCCGAAGGAAAAAACTGGTTATTAGATTGGCGAATGCGGGCGGGCTGGCTGGCTGGCTGGCGGGCTGGCTGGCTGGCTGGCTGGCGGGTGGGCGGAACAAGCTTGTCCGGGCCATAACTATGTCGTTCATTGTCAGATTTTAAAATCATTTGGCACATTTGTTCACCATCATTGGACGGTGTGTCGCGCGAAATAATTACGTCGATATCTCCAAGGTCAAGGTCACACTTTGAGTTCAAAGGTCAAAAATGGCCATAAATGAGCTTGTCATTCATTGTGAGATTTTAAAATCATTTGGCACATTTGTTCACCATCATGGTACGGTGTGTCGCACGAAAGAATCACGTCAATATCTCCAATGTCAAGGTCGCCACGACTAAAAATAGATTTTTTTTCTTTTTAACAAACTTACAAAGGGGGTTAATTTTGTTTGTTCATTTCAAAAGTTCAGTTTGAGTTTTCTCCCTTTATCAGATTTTTTTCCACAATTAAAACCTGGTTTTGCGACAATTTTGTCCCTTGTTTTAAACATGTTTTACTTTGTTTAATTACTCTTGCATTTCAAACTAAAAATAAGTATAAATGCATCAATCTAAGCATCTCTTTGAAGTAACCAATACCTGCCAGCAATATCCTGACTTGGGGTTGTCTGTGATGATATCGCCCCTATATGGTCCAAACATGATCCTGGATGCCAGTCCCACCTTGGAAAACACTCCAAGACCAGCTCGAACTTTTTTGGAGCTTTTGATTTCAAGGCATTCTGGCAATGTATGGTAGGCTTTAAGAGGGTCCCCTTCTTGCACCTGCAGTTAATATTAAGGCACATGAGAATTTTGTATAAAAATAATGGCATATTTGAGGTATTTCTTAAATGTATTGGCATATATTAAAATAATGAAAATTTCAAACATTCATTGCCAGTTATACCTGTTTTGAGTAACAGTCTCATGTGCCCAAACTAATATGTTTTTCCCTGTGCCCAAACTAATTTGTTTTTCCCTATTTCTGTAATTTATGTTTAAATATGAACACAGATTCACCTCTTTGTCCTGTATGTAGTTGTAGGGTCCATGGACAGGGCAGTCCCCTTCAAACTCCTTGTTGCATTCTCCACAGTCTAAGATTGCAAAATAATCACAAGGCAACCATCAAACTAAGTCAAAGACTAATATCAGCTGCTGGAACATCACATTTAAGAAACCCACTTAAATTATTATGAATAGTATAAAGCTGGTAATTAAGAAACATATCTGAAAGACAGCCAACACACTTTATTATTACTATTCCCAGGGTCAACAGTTCACATACTACTATCATATCGTTTAATCAAATGTTATTTTATTTTCTGAATTATGTGCTACATATATTCTGACAAAAAGCAAATATATCTACCATCTGAATGTAGGAGCACAACAACTTATTAACAAGGGAGCCCTGATGACTTAAAAGCACTCACCGGAGATCAAGATCGAATTTTCAAATTAGGTCAATCCTTTGACCTTGTGAATAAGTTTATTACTTTATGTGACACAGTTTTAATTTAGGCCAAGATATGGTCCAGTAAATCATTAACAACAATTTAAATTTAAACAAGAAATGTGTTTGTCGGAAACACTATGTCCCCTTCTGCGCCGCTTTGAATTTTTTTTTTTTTACCTTTGACCTTGAAGGATGACCTTGACCTTTCACCAATCAAAATGTGCAGCTCCATGAGATACACATGAATGCCAAATATGAAGTTGCTATCTTCAATATTGCAAAAGTTATGGCAAAATGTTAAAGTTGGAGCAAACAAACAAACACACAAACCAACAAACCAACCAACCAACAGACAGGGCAAAAACAATATGTCCCCCACTATAGTGGTGGGGGACATAAAAAGCCGCAGGAGGCCTTTGAATTTGATTTACTACTTTTCTCAGATTCGACCTCAGGACCTTATTTGTGACCACAACTGACAGAAATTCTAACTAATTATTGTCAAGATGAACATTATTTTACTACGGTTATTCAATATTTACTATGTATGCATCTCGTCATATGGTAACAAGGTTTTTCTGAAATTTGACACAGTGACCTAGATTTTTACCGCACTTCACCCATAGTTATACTTATAGATATTGTTTTTTTAAACAATATGACCAAGTTTTATCAAGATTGATTCGTAAACATGGCTTTAAATGGTAACAAGGTGTTTAAAATGTAACATGGGGAAATAGTTTTTACTCAACTTAACCCAATTATAATTTGCCAAATATTGCTGAGTTAAGCATTTTTGTCAAATTTATCAATTTTGATTCATAAATGTGCCTTCTAGAGTAGTAACACAGATTTTGTAGGATTTGACCAATTTTTTCAGTTTTTAACATAACTGGCACAGGTTCTATCTTGGTTTCTTTATTTCTAATATAAACACACTGAGAAAGATTGATTTAACTGTTGCCTGCAGAGCGGTAACAAGCCAAATGTTGAGCATTCACAACACATGACGCTCAACCAGTATAGCTCAATTGTTAAGTAAGTGCTCAGGGAGCTAAACTGATTATTATGTTTGTTTGTCTTTAGTAAGACATTCTAGTGCAAGGTAATGGATCTTTACCAGTAGTTCAAGAGCTTACAGAGAAAATGGTCATTATCTGGAGGTTCCAGATTCATACAGCTGGCAAGGTTCCTCTCTTGAAGACTGTACTCAGTCTTGTCCTTTTCTGGGGTATTGGCTTTCTTCATTCTCTGCAATGGTGTGTCAGACAAATAATATTGCTTATATTTAATACAATAATATATTCTGATAAAAGTATAATCTGTTAATCAAAACAAACAAGTACCTCATGCAACAGCTATGAAATATATTATTCACAAACAAACTCTACTTTAAAATCAGAGTTTATCTTGCGATATATAAAAATACCAGCATAGCCATGTACTGGAAAAAAAATCATAGCTTTCTTAGATGTTGACATGTTCTTTTTATTCAATTAATAAAATAAAAAATGTAGGCTTCCTTGTTCAAAGATTTCATTTGAATGGTAAACTTAAATTGCGTTATTAAAGCTGTTAGCTAAATGACTTAGAAAAATACATAGATTTAACCTAAAAATGTGTGTTTCATAGGACATACACAGCAATAGCTATCAGTCACAGAGTTCGGAACGCATTTGGACAACATCCAAATTCTATGACTGGACAGATTTGCAGAGTTTTTAGCAAAAATATTGCCAATTTTGTTAAAATAATATTATAGAAAGTATTTGGATATAAACCAGAACTGTATCAAAGACGCCACAGCTTCAATCCACTACATGTTTATATGCCGAGGTGGACAAAATGAGAGAGACATACTTCAGCCAGAAATGGTACAAAAAATCGTTCCTTTACTATCATTTTAAATTCAAGTTATTCAGCAGTTAAAATGTAAACAATATTCACTTAGCAGTCAAAGAAATCTTTACAGACAATTGCCAGAAGCATATATTATATGTGACCTAGAAATGTGTCTGTAGGATAGGTATTAATGCACGAACACTTCTTATTTCTGAAAAAAACTGAACATAAGGATGGAGGTGCAAAGCACACACGTTTGTTTAAATGTTTGCTAAGTGAGAAGCAATTCTTATTTAGCATATTTTTGCTAAAAAGAGATTGCTACCACTGATAAAGAGGATACCATACACATCCAAAATACGAGGCCCACAACTTCACATGCTGGTTTGTATGTTTGTAAGATTTCAGCCTTCTCAAGGCAATTGTTTTTTTAGTTACTCATAACACAAGTAACAACAAACGTAATTAACAGAAAAACCCCATAATTGTGATTATGTCAAAAACACCTGAACCAAACAAGTGTTCCGCGGTTGGAGACATATGCCCTCCCAAAAATGGCCTTGACCGTGACCTTTGACCTAGTGACCTGAAAATCAATAGGGGTCATCTGCCAGTCATGTACCTATGAAGTTTCATGATCCTAGGCCTAAGCGCTCTTGAGTTATCATCCGGAAACCATTTGGTGGACGGACCGACCGACGGACAGACCGACATGTGCAAAACAATATGTCCCCCTTCGAACGGACAGACCGACATGTGCATAACAATATACCCCCTCTTCTTCGAAGGGGGGCATAAATATGAAGGTGTGTAAGTTCATATATTGGTTCAAGAAAATTTGACAAAGAAAGACTAAGAGTACAATGATGCTTTGTTCAATTTGACCTTAATTGGATCTATTTTTTCCCTCACATGACCCAATTTTAATCTAAGCTAAGATTTAATTGTGACAAATGTTCTGAACAAGTTTTGTGAAGATTGGACAATAATTGTGGCCATAGGAAGGAGCTTTAACAAGATTTTACTATAACCATATATGGAAAACTTTACTCACCCCCAAAGCAGCCATGTTTTTCAAGGAACCCAACCCATTTTCAAAATTCAGCCAAGATATCATTAGCGCAAATGATCTGACCAAAGTTTCAAGATTGTCATTGATAGAGTTTTAACAAGGCTTAACCATAGCCATATAAGAAAAACAGCACCTGTCCTAGTGGCCATGTTTTTCAACAGACCGGAAAATTTTCGAATTAGCTGAGATATCATTGGGACAAATGTTCTGACCAAGTTTCATGATGTTTGGAAATAAATGTGGCTACTATTGTGTTAACAATGTAAATTTTGATGATGCACAACAGACAAAAACTGATCAAAAAGCTCACCTCCCCGTGCGCATGTTGTGCTCAGGTGAGCTAAAATGTAATGTTTTTGCATGTACAAGATATGTGTCCATAGGGTACAGATGCCTCCGCATTTCATATTTGTCTCAAAACTCCCCAAAAAGCCACTTTATGGTCAAATTTGACCTTTGACCTTAAAATGTGACCCTGAATGTAAATGTAGGAGACGGTTTTTACATGTGAGAACTCTAATGATGGTTTACATTGGTGCCAAGTAGTCCAAAATATGTCAATACATGGCAAAGTCATAGCAAAGACAGGAATCGTTATGATCATATTGACCTTTGATTTCTTAGTGTCTTCTAAGACAAGGACACATGTGTTAAATGCGACCTGTTGTCTTATGATGGCAGACATTTGCACAAAATTAATTCAAAATCTATCAATAATTTGAATAAATGGCATATAATAGCAAAGACAGGAAGTTTCACACAGACAGAATGACTGCTAGTATGTGCTGCCTAATTCTGCAGGGGGGGGGGACGGCATCAAAATATGTGTTGGTTCAAACGCAAGTCATTTTTTTTACAAAACGATGAAAATGAATTATAAATAGAAATGCAACAAGAAAAATGCTGGAAAAGCTTTATTTTAGAGAAATTTTTGTTCAGTTAAAAGCCTGTAACTTTGTCAAAAATCACTGGAGTAGAACGAAACTCCGACTTGATCTGTAAATCATGTAGGTAAACTCACAGTCATAGGATAATAACTTTTCAAAAAATCAAGGACCCAATCAAAACTCACACTGGATCTGTAAGTCATGCAGAAAGACTAACTCACCAAAAAGGTCAGTATCTCAAAGCATTTCTAACAAGAGATATGTTTATCAGAAACACAATGCCCCCTACTGCGCCGCTTTGATTTTGTTTTTTTTACCTTTGACCTTGAAGGATGACCTTGACCATGACCTTTTAGCACTCAAAAGGTGCAGCTCCATGAGATACACATGCATGCCAAATATCAAGTTGCTACCGGAAGGGACATAGAAGTTATGAGCATTTTTCGAAACCTAAACGCGAAACCTAAACGCAAAGTGTGACGGAATGACAGACGGACGCTCCAATCACTATATGCCGTTCTTCGGAGGCATAAAAATCGCGGTAAAAGACTTAGAGGAAAATTCCTAGGTCCATGGGCCTTACTTTGTACACAAACAATGGTCCAGAATAAAACTCAAACTTGATACATTTGTATGTTAGTCTTAGTCATCTAGCTACTCTCAAACAACAAACATCAGGTCAAAATTTGCAAGCAGTTAGGGAAAAAGTCCGGAAAACTGTTATTCTAATGAAATTTATATCTCCAATACCCATTTCTACCCCAAAAACTTATAGACTAGAACAAAACTTTGATATGTAAGTCATTCAGGTAGACTCACACACGAAAAATCAGGACAATGCATGCAAGCGAATAGGAAAATAACTCCGAAAAAGGAATGCCAGCCAGCGTTAAATGCGACTACTATATGCCCCCCCCAAAGGGGCCTACACTCTAGTTTTGTACCTGTGAACCAAAATATAAGAGAGTTTACATGGTGGTTTATACGTATATAAAGTTTTTTAGTTTTAGCTCACTAGCAGCAATAAGTTTTGAGTTACGGGCAAGAAGAAGGAGTCATATCTTTGGATATGTCAAAAATATCCAAACCAAAATATGAAGCTGAGGTGCGCAAGTGCACAGGCTGGGTCAGTCAAGGGCAAATCTATATGCCCCATCATTCCCATCATAAAGTACATGCATAAAAAACAGATAAAATGCAATAACATTTCAGAATAAAATGCCAGTCAAATCCAAACTAGGCAAATATTTACTGGACAGTAGGTCCTGTAAAATGGGAAAAATACAGGACCTCCTCTTTTTTTATAGGACCTACTGGCTACAGAATATAATAGTAAAATAACTTGGTTTCATTGCTGGGATCAAGGTGTTCATGATATAAAACAAGGGCTGTTTGTAAAACATGCATGCCCCCCATATGGGCTGTTCGTTGTAGTGGCAGCCATTGTGTGAATACGATTTTTGTCACTGTTATCTTGACCTTTGACCTAGTGACCTGAAAATCAATAGGGGTCATCTGCGGGTCACGATCAATGTACCTATGAAGTGTCATGATCCTAGGCAAAAGCGTTCTTGAGTTATCATCCGAAAATCATTTTACTATTTCGGGTCACCGTGACCTTTACCTTTGACCTTGTGACCTCAAAATCAATAGGGGTAATCTGCAAGTCATGATCAATCTACCTATGAAGTTTCAAGATCCTAGGCATATGCGTTCTTGAGTTATCATCTGAAAACCATTTTACTATTTCGAGTCACCGTGACCTTGACCTTTGACCTAGTGACCTCAAAATCAGTAGGGGTCATCTGCGAGTCATGATCAATCTACCCATGAAGTTTATATGATCCTAGGCGTATGCGTTCTTGAGTTATCATCCGGAAACCATTTTACTATTTCGGGTCACCGTGACCTTGACCTTTGACCTAGTGACCTCAAAATCAATAGGGGTCATCTGCAAGTCATGATCAATCTACCCATGAAGTTTCATGATCCTAGGCGTATGCGTTCTTGAGTTATCATCCGGAAACCATTTTACTATTTCGGGTCACCGTGACCTTGACCTAGTGACCTCAAAATCAATAGGGGTCATCTGCGAGTCATGATCAATCTACCTATGAAGTTTCATGATCCTAGGCGTATGCGTTCTTGAGTTATCATCCGACAACCACCTGGTGGACGGACCGACATACCGACCGACCGACAGACAGACCGACATGAGCAAAGCAATATACCCCCTCTTCTTCGAAGGGGGGCATAATGATACAATTATTGAATAGCTATTAATTTCAAGGTCACACATTTGTATCTGACGTTAAATAATAATACACGCCATACATGGTACTAGTCTTGTTTAGTTAAAACATTTTTTTTTTTAATGCTGAACGCATGTTAACAGTAAATATAAACAGAAATCGCTTCTTTGTAATATCTTAAGAACAATTTCCAAAACAAAAGTAGCTGATGTTTTTTTTAACTAAGCTACGCTTAGCGCGCATGTCAGGTATGAGTCTGGTCAATACAGTCTAAACCGACAACGGCCTCGATAAATGACAACCGACCTGTTTCACGCATGGACATTTATAGCCAAGATAATAACGGTTTGAATGACAATGATCATTATTATACATTACTATTGCTATTAAAACCACACAAATTGATATCTGCATCATTTAAATTGTAATAATCAGATTTATGATTATCTTGTTAAGCGACTAGGCTGTCATGGATTTGGACCATCCTGACCCACATTCGTAAGATGCACATAAATGGACCAATCAGGTGCCCTCGGAAAATTCCGTCAGCAGAAAGAGCGTTGGTACGGAAAAGCACGTGTATAAAGACGCTATTGCTATTTTTTCACCTCAGAAAACTTTCAGAGCCATAAACAAACCTATACAAACCTATGAATTCGTTTTGTTTTTTTTACCGGACAATCGGTCCTGTAAATTTGACAGACAGGCCGGACCTTACACAATTTTACAGGACATGTCCGTCGGTCCGGCCATGTTTGGCCAAGACTGAAATGCCATTCTTAATCATCGTCTATGCATTAAGGTTAATCCGGCAGTGAAAGTTTGAGCAAATTCCGCAAAACAGCTAAAGACAAGAAACACAAAATGTTGGGACCCTATATTCTTTAGACGAAAGACAGATCTTGGGCCATAAATCTGCCAAAACTTGTTGCAGCTTATATTCCTTAGTTTATGATCATCACAAATGAAGGTCATTCAACTGAGAACATTTGAGCAAATTTCACTCAGTGGTAAAGAGAGGTTGGAAATAAAAGCTTCAATGCTTAATACCCCTTTATCCATGTTTGCCTTAAGATGAAAGCACAATACCAATAACCTTATACGTACCTTAACTTTCTTTACGCGGACACCCGTTCTGTCCAATTTTATTTTAGATGATTTCATGAAAAGGGGGACAGTCCTTGTCACAGCATTCTCTGCAAACATATCAATAAAATTAAACTACCATAATTACTAAGTATGTCTTTTGACACCCTCTTTTTTTAAGTGCCGTTTTTTTGTACAAGTATCAAATGTGTTGATTATCCCTTATTGACACACTTATAGAGGTCAACATACTGTGCAATAGAATATTAGTGGGACACTTAAGATTGGTAAATTAGTTGTGGGTTCCATCAACCCTGAAATCAAATGTCCGTCGAATATTCAAGTGTGAAGTCTTATATCAGACATTATAAAATATCCATGAATATAAGAGGAAAAGAAAATATCAGATTGTATGAATCCACGAGAAATCATGTCAACAAAAATAAATAAATCTACACTACCTCTTGCTGAATGACTCCTTGGCTGGACTACACCTCTGGACGAACCTTGACATCGAATCCTCTTCAGCGACGGATGAGTTGCCTGACAGCTCTTGCTTTTCCTTTTGTTTCTTTCAATGTAGTCATCAGAAGATTCAACAGATTTTGCTGCTAGATTTGAATTGATCTCGGATGTCACTGCAAATTCTGCCATGTTTGAACTTACAAAGAGTGGCATTCCATTGCTCTGACTGTCCGATATGTCTTGTGATTGATTTGACTTTGAATCACAACTGATTAAAAACATTGGCACATCCACAGCATTGACAGGTAATTTTGCAACGTTTTGGTAAATACTTTCCATTACATCACTTGACAAACCAATGGATTGATTTGTAGGAACGTCCTTTTTAACTGATTTACAAGCCCTTTCACCCAAAGCATCAGAGGATTTACGACTGCCAGCTGTCACTGAACTGCTAACAACGGAAGGGATGCTAATACTCGTTGGCAAAACCTGAACTGGCAATGTGCATACAAAAATTGCCACAGTTTTGGAAGCACAATGAATGACAGGAGTCACATCAGAGACAGAATGGGGTACATAAGTTTGCATTAACTTCCCATTTTCAGAATCTAACAAAACTTCTTGAGAACAAATTTGGCTCAGTTGCAATTCGTTTGAAACCAAATGCTTGTTTTCCTTGTGGTTTTTATCATCAGTATCCTGTTTTTCATCAAACACTGGTTCCGCTATGGCCCTTATTTGCGGTGCCTTTACTCTGGTTACAAGTTGTGGCTGCTGTTGCTGGTTGTATTGGGGCTGTGAACTCTGAGGTGTACAACTTGGCAGAGGAATATTACCTTCCTTGGCAGAGTCAGTAGGTTGGCTGTCAACTGGAGGCACCAAAGGGGATACAACAGATGGCACAAACCCTGAACTGGTGCTTAAAATACTCCCATGCTGTACATTGCCGTGTAAAGTGTATGAATCCAGATTGGAGATAACTGGCTTAGCATCGATTATACTTCCTTCTATTGCATGAACACTATGATTGTTGGAGGGCAGGGCATACCAACTTCGCAACAAAAGTCGGTCATCAGCTTCCTTTAAAACATCTGATGGACTTAAATGGTAGGATGGAACTGTTTTGACATTTGAAGTGCGAGCACTTGCTTTTGCATGAAGAGATGAATTGCTTGGAATCGGCAGATGCTGTTCAGCAGAATTCACAGTCATCAGATTCTTAAGTAAAGAAACACTTCCTAAACGACTTGAAGGTGCAGTCTTAACACGCAGTATGTTGGGTGTTTTAAAACGAGAAGTCCGAGATCTTTTCCCACATAAGGAATTGTGATCATTTGATGTTCTATTTCCATTGTCTGTTTCTGTATTTTTATTCTGTTTAGGTTTACCACACACAGAATTGGGGTCATGTGTTGTTAAATGACTCTGGTCTGTATTTAGATTTAGAAACTGTTTTGTCTCCCCACATACAGAATGGAGCTCATCTTGTGCTGTAAATGCATTTGAATTAGCGTTTGTGTTTTTGTTGGCACATACAGAATTGACGTAAGCTTGTCTTGTGACATCTTGATGCAGAACTTCACATTTTGTCTGTTCTGATTTAAGACATTCGAAGGTGGAGCCATCTTGTTTGGTGTGATCTTGATCCATCTGTAAACATCCTGTTTGTGCATGTATTAAATTGAAGCCATCTTGTTTGTTGCAATCTGGATGTATCTTGTCCCCTTGAATCTGTTTTAATTTGGCAGACGCAGAATAAAAACCAGCAGCTGTAGTATACCATTCATCAGTCTCGACTTTGACACAAACAGAGTTATCTAGTGTTTGGTGTGAATTTAAGGTCTCCACACTTACCCTAGCCGATAAAGAGTTACCGCTAGTTTGGGTTGTGGAATAAAATGTCTTTATAATCTCACTCTCACTTGCTGTGTCACTTTCCATGGTTTTGCATTCTACCTCTCCTTTTCTTCTTTTGTACTTTTTGGAGACCGCCAAAATAGGACTTTTCTGTGTCCGTGTAATTCTGGAAATAATAACAGATACATATGTTAATTCAAATGCAGATTAATTAGACATATATGGTCAAAACTAGTTATGTTATGTTGTACATGTATAACAAGAGTGCCAAACTGTCACAAGATACGCCCGTTCAAGGTTTTGGACACCATGCTCAATGCTTGAAATGCACTACGTGGCTTGAGACCTAGTTATTGACACAGCATGACCCATATTTGAACTTGACCTAGATATCATTTAGATGTAACATCTGACTAAATTTGGTGAAGATCAGATGAAAACTACTTCAATTAGAGAGCGGACACCATGGTTAATGCTTGAAATGCACTATGTGACCTCGTTTTTGAACCGGCATGACCATTATTCGAACTTGACCTACATATCATCTAGACACAACTTGTGACCAAATTAGGTGAAGATCAGATGAAAACTACTTCCATTAGAGAGCGGACACCACGCTAAATGCTTGAAATGCACTAAGTAACCGCGTGACCTAGTTTTTGACCCGGCATGACCCATATTTAAACTTGACCTACATATCATCTAGACACAACTTCTGACCAAATTTGGTGAAGATCGGGTGAAAACTACTTCAATTAGAGAGCAGACACCATGCTTTATCCTTGAAATGCACTAACTGACCCCTGCGACCTAGTTTTTGACCCGGCATGACCCATATTCGAACTTGACCTAGAAATTGTCTAGACACAACTTCTGACCAAGTTTGGTGAAGATCAGATGAAAACTATTTGAATTAGAGAGCGGACACTGCTGTGGACGCTCGCCCGCCTGCCGCCCGCCAAGGGTGAAACTATTATACGTCCCTTTTTAAAAACGGGCGTATAAAAAGTGAAACGCGCATCTAAGTTTCAAGACAAGTGGACGACTGAGTTTTCGTGCATTTTCAAAAGCAACTAGAGCTTTGTCACTGAATGTGACTTATACCCCCATACCACTTTGACGCAGGATAAAAAGTTGTTTAAAAGTTTCGGATGAATACAATTTGAATTAGAGTCCGGACAAAGTGGCGCCGTTGAAAATGCACTAATTGACCCTATGACCTAGTTCTTGACCCGACATGACCCATATTCGAACTTGACCTAGATATCAACTAGATGCAACTACTGACCAAGTTTGGTAAAGATCGGATGAATACAATTTGAATAAGAGTCCGGACAAAGTGGCGCTGTTGAAAATGGACTAATTGACCCTATGACCTAGTTTTTTACCTGGCATGACCCATATTCGAACTTGGCCTAGATATCAACTAGATGCAACTACTGACCAAGTTTGGTGAAGATAAGATTTATACAATTTGAATTAGAGTCCGGACAAAGTAAAATGCACTAATTGACCCTTTGACCTAGTTTTTGACCCAGCATGACCCATATTCGGACTTGACCTAGATATCAACTAGATGCAACTACTGACCAAGTTTGGTGAAGATCGGATGAATACAATTTGAATTAGAGTCCGGACAAAGTGGCGCCGTTGAAAATGCACTAATTGACCCTATGACCTAGTTTTTGACCCGGCATGACCCATATTCGAACTTGGCCTATATATCAACTAGATGCAACTGCTGACCAAGTTTGGTGAAGATCGTATGAATACAATTTGAAATAGAGTCCGGACAAAGTGGCCCCTTTGAAAATGCACTTATTGACCCTATGACCTAGTTTTTGACCCGGCATGACCCATATTCGAACTTGGCCTAGATATCAACTAGATGCAACTGCTGACCAAGTTTGGTGAAGATCGGATGAATACAATTTGAATTAGAGTCCGGACAAAGTGATGCCTTCCGCCCGCCGCCCGCCCGCCCGCCCGCCAAGGGGTTTCACATAATACGTCCCGTATTTTATACGGGCGTATAAAAAACAATATCTTATACTATACCTCCAGACCCAGCATGTTGTTACTCTGTAGCAAGTGTAACAGTGACAAATAGGACTCTCAGGCAGGGGTTTCAATTAGAATTGTTTAAAGAGGCCAACTTGTATTTGAACAATAATTGCACACATGCTGGATTGTGTTGCAAGGTCTGTCCCAGTGTTTGTTTCTGATGGTTTTGGTTTGAGGTGGTTAGTTGATGATTTTGGGCAGTAATTGCTGGTGATTTTTGTTTAATATCATGACACTTTCATCATTCATCAGATATGAATAGAATACGACCCATATTTGTGAATTGCACCTCTTGAATGTGGCAGCGTTAGCTAAATGTACAATGTAACACATACAAGCAGGTGTGTTTGCGTAATTTCCATTTTTCCATTATTTTTTTTAATTTGTTTGGTAAAATATTTTTTTATGCATGCATATAAATGCATGTAATTTGATGATTTTAATTATGTTTGTATATATTTACAATTCAATCAATAACCTATTCTAAGGTCTTTCTTTTGGCGCTCTTTTGTTTCTATAAACTATGATAGATGCGCTCTAAGTATTTTGTTTTACTACCAACACTATGAAAATGAAAACGTATACAAAAACAAGAGGGCCTGAAAGGCCCAAAGTCGCTCACCTGAGATTCAAAGAAACAGACCTGTTCTGTGCAGCCCAAGATGTCATTAGAACAAAATGTTCTTACCAACTTTCATGACTAGTGAACATCCTGCCAGCCACGTTTTTCAACAGACCAGAAAGATTTTCATGCACATCCAAGATATCATTTAAACAAATATACTGACAAAGTTTCATGAAGATTCATAAGTCCATATAAGGAAAAATACCCCGCCCACTGGTGGCCATGTTTTTCAAGCAACTAGAACCAATTTCGAACTTGTCCAAAATATCATTGGGACAAATCTTCTGACAAAGTTTCATGATGATCGTACAATAAATATGGCTTCTAGAGTGTTAACAGGGTTTTACTATAGCCATATAAGGAAAAATGCCACGCCCCCTTGGCGGCCATGTTTTTCCATTAACCGGAACCATTTTCGAACTAATCCAAGACATCATTGGGACAAATCATCTGACCAAGTTTCATGATGATCGGACAATAAATGTGGCCTCTCAAGTGTTAACAAGGTTTTACTAAAGCATGATACATGTATATAGCCATATTAGGAAAAATGCCCCGCCCCTGGTGGCCATGTTTTTTCAGCAACCGAAACCATTTTCGAACTCATCCAAGATATCATTTGGACAAATCTTCTGACCAAGTTTTATGAAGATAGGAAAATAAATGTGGCCTCTAGAGTGTTAACAATGTTTTACTATAGCCATATAAGGAAAAATGCTCCGCCCTGTGGCGTCCATGTTTTTCAACCAACCAGCATCATTTTTGAACTCGTCCACGATATTATTGGGATGAATCTTCTGACCGAGTTTCATGAAGATTGGACAATAAATGTGGCCTCTAGAGTGTTAACAAGATTTTACTATAGCCATATATAGCCAAATAAGGAAAAATGCCCCGCCCCTTGGCAGCCATGTTTTTCAAGCAAACGTAACCATTTTCGAACTCATCCAAGATATCATTGAGACCAATCTTCTGGCCAAATATCATGAAGATTGGACAATAAATGTGGCCTCTAGAGTGTTCACAAGGTTTTACTATAGCCATATATAGCCATATAAGGAAAAATGCCCCGCCCCTTGGCAGCCATCAAGTTTCATGAAGATCGGACAATAAATGTGGCCTCTAGAGTGTTAACAAGATTTTACTATAGCCATATACGGAAAAATGCCCCGCCCCTTGGCAGCCATGATTTTCAAGCAAACGTAACCATTTTCGAACTCATCCAAGATATCATTGAGACCAATCTTCTGACCAAATTTCATGAAGATTGGACAATAAATGTGGCCTCTAGAGTGTTAACAAGGTCTTACTTTAGCCATATAAGAAAAACTGCCCGGCCCCCTGGCGGCCATGTTTTTTCACCGATCTGGAACATTTTCGTACTCTTCCGAGATATCAGTAAAATCAATGTTTTGACCAAGTTTCATGATGATTGGGCAAAAATTATGACTTCTAGAGTGTTCACAAGGTTTCTCTATAGCCATATAAGGAATACTGCCCCGCCCCCTGGCGGCCATGTTTTTCAACGGACCGGAACCATTTTTGAACTCAACCAACATATCATTTAGACAAACATTTTGACAAAGTTACATGAAGATTGGGCATCTAATGTGACTTCTACAGTGTTCACAAGGTTTTTCTTTTTTTTTGACCTAGTGACCTAATTTTTGACCCAGCATGACCCAGTTTCGAACTCAGTCGAGGTATCAATGGGACAAATGTTCTGACTAAATTTCATGAAGATCAGACAATAAATGTGGCCTCTAGAGTGTTAACAAGGCAAAATGTTGACGACGCACGACGGACAAAAGGCGATCACAAAAGCTCACCATGAGCACGTTGTGCTCAGGTGAGCTAAAAAGAAATGACCTGTTCTTTGCAGCCCATTATATCAATGGAACAAATGTTCTAACTAAGTTTCATGAAGAATGAACAACAAATGGCCCCCTGTCGGCCATGTTTTTCAACAGACCTGAACCATTTTTGAACTGGTACAAGATATGATTGGGACTAATCTTTTGAAAAGTTTCATGAAGATCCGACAATAACTGTTGCCTCTACAGTGTAATCAAGGCAAATATTCATGCCGCACAACGGAAAACAGACAATTGACAAAAGGTGATCACAAAAGTCAACCATGAGCAAAAAATATTATGCTCATAAAGATTGTCACCATGTTTGAAGATGATATTATTAAAACTAATTGAGTAAACTAAATCAAGATATGATAACAACACTTGTACTCAGCAAGTGTCATTCAGATTGAACTAAAAATGTGACTAAAAGTATTCACAATGTTTCTCTATAAACAAGTGTAGACACACAAAAAAAAACTACCACCCCCCTGAGAGCCTTGTTTTTAAACAAACATGAACTATTTTCAGACTTACCTTGCAACTATATTTCCAATTAAAAAAATCAACAAGACTATTGCCAAGCAATAAAAGTCCCCTACCCGCTCCACCATTGTCAGAAATTCCACCGTTGTCAGAATATTTTTTTTATTTGTTGCCGTAGCAACCAGAATTTTTGACGTAGGAACAAAAGCAAATGATGTGCATAATGTCCATATTGCCATCTATCCATGTTCCAAGTTTCATGAAAAAGTATTATTAACTTTTAAAGTTATCGCAGGATCCAGAAAAACACCATTTTCAGCAGTATTTCTAGTCTATTTGTTGCAATAGCAACCATAACTTTAGACGTAAGAACAAAATGAAATGACGTGCATAATGTCCATATTGCCATCTATCCATGTTCCAAGTTTCATGAAAAAATATCAAAAACTTTTAAAGTTATCGCAGGATCTAGAAAACCACCATTTTCAGCATTATTTGTAGTCTATTTGTTGCCATAGCAACCAGAATTTTGACGTAGGAGCAAAATTAAATGACGTGCATAATGTCCATATGAAAAAATATCAAAAACTTTTAAAGTTATCGCAGGATCCAGAAAAAAACACCATTTTCAGCAGTATTTCTAGTCTATTTGTTGCCATAGCAACCAGAAATTTTGACTTAGGAACAAAATGAAATGACGTGCATAATGTCCATATTGCCATCTATCCATGTTTCAAGTTTCATGAAACAATATTAAGAACTTTTAAAGTTATCGCAGGATCCAGAAAAAACACCATTTTCAGCAGTATTTCTAGTCTATTTGTTGCCATAGCAACCACAATTTTTGACGTAGGAACAAAATGAAATGACGTGCATAATGTCCATATTGCCATCTATCCATATTCCAAGTTTCATGAAAAAATATTAAGAACTTTTACAGTTATTGCAGGATCCAGAAAAAAACACCATTTTCAGCAGTATTTCTAGTCTATTTGTTGCCATAGCAACCACAATTTTTGACGTAGGAACAAAATGAAATGAGGTGCATAATGTCCATATTGCCATCTATCCATATTCCAAGTTTCATGAAAAAATATTAAGAACTTTTAGAGTTATCGCAGGATCAAAAAAAAAACACCATTTTCAGCAGTATTTCTAGTCTATTTGTTGCCATAGCAACCACAATTTTTGACGTAGGAACAAAATGAAATGACGTGCATAATGTCCATATTGCCATCTATCCATATTCCAAGTTTCATGAAAAAATATTACTTTTAGAGTTATCGCAGGATCCAGACTGACGGATACAAAACCATAAGTCCCCGCCGGTGAAACCAGTAGGGGACTAATAAATCTATTTTAAAACAAAAATCTTTGATTATCACACAAAACAAGGATATCAGTAAAACTGATGGATGCTCACCAATGATGCTTGTCGATATATGGCTTAATTGTGTGGAAAAAGTGTGACCTTGAGAAAATATAGCCTTAATAACCTAGACCTTGACCCCACTACCCTCAAAGGTCATCAAAAAGGTAGAGGTCCATGCGAGATACCTACATTCCAAATATGTAAGAGATCGGTAAAATATTGAAGGCGCTATGAGAAACTGTAACAAAAGAGTGACAGAAAAACTATTATTAGCCTCGGTGACCTTGACTTTGAACCCACTGATGTCAAACCTCATCAAAAAGTAGAGGTCCATGCAAGGTACATACATGCCCAATATGTAAGAGATCTGTAAAATATTGAAGGAGCTATGAGACACTGTAACAAAGGTGTGACATAAAATCTTTTATTAGCCTTGATTACCTTGACCCCTGTGACGTCAAACCTCATCAAAAGGTAGAGGTCCATGCAAGGTATCTACGTGCCAAATATGTAAGAGATCGGTAAAATATTGCAGGCGCTATGAGAAACTGTAACAAAAGTGTGACGGAAAAATCTATTATTAGCCTCAGTGACCTTGACCTTGATCCCAGTGACCTCAAACCTCATCAAAAGGTAGAGGTCCATACAAGGTACCTACATGCCAAATATATAAGAGATTGGTAAAATATTGAAGGTGCTATGAGAAACTGTAACAAAAGTGTGCCGGAAGTAAGGAACCCCAAACTTGCAACTATATGCTCCCCATCAATATATATGGGGAGCATAAAAATTCAGACCTCATCAATACACTGTGTGCCTCAAAAATTATATCTTCTCATATCTATGGTGACAAACATCAAAGAAATAGCACAACAAGGTATCAAGTTGCTGATCTCAAAATCGAACAACAAAGTTCACTTAGAAATGTGTTTTGATTTGTGCTCCGGCAGCTGATGAGGGTCAGTTGGAGTAATTATGTGTGCATTCATGATTGGAATTCAAACAATTCAATCTATGAAGTTAGTAATAATGAACAGTTTTTTATCCCTTAAGTAATTTTCTGCGAAATAAATATTACTGCATTAAACTTAGAGACTATTAAACTTGAGTGTAAACAAGGTTTTACTATAGCCATATAAGGAAAAATGCCCCGCCTGCTGGTGGCCATGTTTTTCAACCAACCCAAACCATTTTCAAACTCGTCCAAGAGATAATATTTTAATAAGAATGAATCTTCTGACATAGTTTCATGAAGATCAAACAATAAATGTGGCCTCTAGAGTGTTAACAAGACTAATGGGATTGTTTACCCTTGGGACTTCGGTTAAAAAAACCATTGCCCGAGCACACTGCTTAACATAAAACTCTGCATAAAAGGTCGAAAACGGCCATAAAATGGACAGCCTGATTTTACTGGGCTGTACCATTGATATAAATATAAAACTTTGCAGTGTTGGTGCGGTGCCTTAATAAAAATCTATTGGTTTAAAAATATCTAACCTTTATACGGAGCGTTAAAAAGACGCAGTACTTTACAATGGATGGGCCTAACGCTGTTAAAAAGCTGCGTTTTTATTGGTAGATGCACTTTTAAAACGATGGCGCTGATTGGCCGAAATTTCTTATTAAGGATTGCAAGTAGGTCAATCCGTTTATAAATAGAATTTTCCCCAACGGACGACCTTAGCGTTGCACTTTAACAACAAGAGCACCGCCTTGCGGGTGCAGACCGCTCATCTATTATCTTTTTAAAGGTGAAGGGACTCTCATTTTTAGATGGTCGCTTTAGCGACCGTCTAATGTGCTTGATGTGAAATTCAGGTCGATACGGCCTAGGTATGATTAACCCAATACCCGATTGCGTATCCGCGCAAGAAAGAGTTGTATAATTTATGAAAGAGGTTTGAGTTCTCCAATTATGTGTATTCACAAATGGAAACATTATATTAATATCGTGTTACATTCAATATTTTCGAACGGTGTTTTATAGAAAAGAATCAATAAACAATGATCGTAATGTACGTGTCGCGGAGGAGATTGTTTATGAATGATTAAAATAGTCCACTTTCTGCTGCGTCTGCGTGACGTAGTATTTTCGCTCAGCTAATTCATAACTCTGCGGCTGGCGATAAACAAAGGGGAGTCCGGATGAGAATTACGCACTAGTATAAGGTTACGCTTGTTTATATTCACAGGTCTCAATTAATTGTACGTTGACCACGAGTTCAACAATTATTACAGGGATAGGATAGACAACATGAAAAATGTTTCATTATCGCTGAAACTGTTAAAAAAACATTTAAATATAACAAGAATATTCTCTAAAAAATGTAGTCATGCTGTTTTGAAATAAGGTTTGGAATTTTGGTTTCTAAATAACTTAATTCAAAACAAAAGTATAATTATAGTATCTTTTACTTGTTAGTCGCATATTTACCGCATTATAATGTGTGTTATAATAGGCAAACCATACATCAGTAAAATTCAATCTGCCTTCGCACATAGAAGGAATGGGTCAATTGGGTGCTGCGTTTCCTTTGCTTTCCTTTCCTTAGAGGTCAATTCTTTACGTAATAGCAAACACAAGGCTCCGGCTTCAAAGGAGCGACAATAAAAGTCGTAGTCACATGGTATTTGCGTTTAGCGTCCTATTTGGTTACGTGGTTCTTTTTTTGCGGGTGTTTTGGCATTCATGATATGAGGCTATTAATAGATGCGCCTGTCGATAAACAAAGGAAAGTTTACGGGTTATAACAACGCAATAGGTTACGCTCTCACATACAACTCAATTACGAAGTACAGGTCGTAAATTGAGAGATTCGGGAAAAAGTTGAAGCTTATTTATATTCTCAATTTATAAAACGCTGAACACAAGTCCAACAATAACTTCAGCGATACGATAGACAAAAACAAAAAAAATGTTTCATAATCGCTAAACCCGAATATAACAAACAATTTATAATAATAATACGAATGACCTGTTTCATAACCTCGTTCATGCTACTACAGCTTGTATTTTTAAAAATGTCTTTGGTTCTGAACAGATAGCGGCGATCTTTTGTATTTACGGGTGCTTGCAACGCAAAAGTAGAAGGTTTAGCTTGTTTATATTCAAAGTTCTCAATACATAGACAGTTGGATATGAGTTCATCAATTACTACAGGCATACTATAGGCAACCTCGAAAATGCTTTATAATCGCTAAAACCGAAAACAACTAAATATATTATATTAAATATATTTATAACAAGAAATGTCTTTTAAAAATGTAGTCGGCGTATACGCTGACTTTGAAATAAAGTTAGCAAGTTACTTTTCTAAATAATTAAATACAATTAAACAAAAGTTAAACTATTGTGTTGTGTTTTTCACTTGTACGCTGCATATTCACCGCATGAAATGTGTGTTAGCATTGTCAAACCACACATTAGTGTGAGAAAATAAAAAATATACTACGGGAGAGAACTTCATATGTGTCCTCATATGCCTTGTTATGAGTATCTTTCTTCTCTATCGAAATATATCGTATGTTTATATTTAATTTAAACGCAGTTTTCTTTCGACACATTTAAATCACACGTCAATAGCGCCGTCATGCGAAAATGGGTCTTATGCGTTTCGGCAAGCGTTTGTTAAACCCAACATGTGCTTTTGCGCAGTCAGGCCATAGGCGATGCTGTTCGCTTTAAAATCACTCAATATGCTATGTTTCTCCTTACCAGAAGGAGGGATAGCTGAGTGGGCTATTTATATGATGGGCGAATATGGAATAAGACCCATTTTCGCATGACGAGGGTCATTACAAATCTCATTGCGAATTGAAAATGCCACATTTAAGAACAATGCTTTTTGATACAAAATTGAATTCAAAATAGCAAACTTGTTAATAATGGCAGCCTATCCACACATTAAGGAATGATTTCCAGACGTGCTGACCTATACGGAAAACATTGTGGTATGATAATTAAACGATTTTCTCTTATCGTGACACTATACTATTTCGCTAATGATTGTTTACTCATCTTGGAGGCGAAAGTGAAATTCTGCGAGATTGATTGTAACGCGTAATTGTAACAGGGCCACAATTTGTGTCGTTTGAGCATACAGAGAGAAGTCCGGAATTCCTTACACTGAACAGTGCTGCATCCTTTGAATTGAGCACATACGCAGTGATTTAGCAAAAATTCAGAGGTTGTATCTCGAATCAGCTTATTAAATATTCGAAAATATTCATGCGTGTTTGTTGGCGTTATGTAAAAGTCACTAAGATGAAAACTGAAACAACTACGCCTAAAAGCGCATTAGTGCTCTATACCTATGTTTATGTTAGCGTTGTTGACACCGTGTGAACTGCTCGGGTAACAAGTAAAGCATAAACAGCAATGTTTATATACTTTTATTCCTCCATATACAAGATACGAAGATTATTGTATATTTTGAATTTGTATATGGTGTCAAAAATCTAAAACTTTGTACACGGAACTTTCATTATGAATTTATATTCTTGGTGAGATAGTCATTTGATATTAGAAAAATATTCCTTTAATATGATGGTGACTGCAAATTTTCTTTATATTAAGTTCGCATAACCATTTTCATCATACTTTCTATGCTTTCAGAACTTCCAAAAAGCATGTTGTTTTTATTTTGTCTTAGTTATTTCTATGAAATAATAAGGATAATAAAAAGTGCACACAAATTCGACCCGTGCGCTATGACACACACTTTATAAAGTTGAATGGCGTGTGTTCATTTTAAACTTGCGATTGATTTTCAAAAATTTATTGCGTCTTAAATTATGCAATAGCGAACATCTCCAGTGCCTTCAGCGCTTTGATTAATCACAAAGGAGAGAGGGGTGGAGTGAAGAGGGGTGTATAGTGTGGGGGTGTGGACATTTATTACATTATCTTCCAAAAATGCGAAAAAAATGCAAATAAAAAAAAAAAAATCAGGGAGGGGGGGGGGGGGGGGTATAGTGGTGGGTGGGGTGGGGGGGGGGGGGGATTCTTTGGTGTGATGGTTGGACGGTATTTCAAACATAAAATAATAAAAATAAATATTTGTGTTTTTTAACCGTTTCAAAAAAAAATAATTTGGGGGGGGGGGGGGTGAGGTGGGGGGGGGGGGGTATAGTGTGAGGGTATGGTGGTAATTTGTGAGATGATCTTAAAAAAAATAAAAATTGGGGGGGGGGTGGTGAGGTGGGGGGAGGGGGGGGGGGGGGGGGGGGGCACGGGGGATGGTTTGGGTGGAGTCTATTGTGGTATGTCAGGTAAGAGTAGTTTTGTCAAAGTATTAATCAAATCTAATCATAAATAAAGAAGTTATGGCAATTTTAGCAAAATTTAATAATTTGACCTTGAGAGTCAAGGTCATTCAAAGGTCATGGTAAAATTCAACTTGCCAGGTACAGTAACCTCATGATAGCATGAAAGTATTTGAAGTTTGAAAGCAATAGCCTTGATACTTAAAGAAGTAAAGTGGATCGAAACACAAAATTTAACCATATATTCAAAGTTACTAAGTCAAAAAAGGGCCATAATTCCATAAAAATGACATCCAGAGTTATGCAACTTGTCCTTTTACTGTACCCTTATGATAGTTTGCGAGTGTTTCAAGTATGAAAGCAATAGCTTTGATACTTAAGGAATAAAATGGACCTAAAGACAAAACTTTACCAAAATTTTCAATTTTCTAAGTATAAAAAGGGCACATAATTCTGTCAAAATGCACGCCAGAGTTATCTAACTTTGCCTGCCCAGTCCCCTCATGATAGTAAGTAAGTGTACCAAGTTTGAATGCAATAGCATTGATACTTTCTGAAAAAAGTGGACCTAAACGCAAAACTTAACCAAAATTTTCAATTTTCTAAGTATAAAAAGGGACTATAATTCAGTCAAAATGCACGCCAGAGTTATCTAACTTTGCCTGCCCAGTCCCCTCATGATAGTAAGTAAGTGTACCAAGTTTGAATGCAATAGCATTGATACTTTCTGAGAAAAGTGGACCTAAACGCAAAACTTAACCGGACGCCGACGCCAAGGTGATGACAATAGCTCATAATTTTTTTTCAAAAAATAGATGAGCTAAAAAGTAAACAATAATAGTTTCTATGTAGAAAATATAAATGAAAGAAAAGGATGAATTAATCCAAAAGAACTTGGGAGTTGTTTTATAGTTATAGATTACTATGTTTATGTTATGTTACTGTACTTATTATTAATTATTATCATTAATATGATGTTGTTATTGTATGTTATTGTTTGTTTTGTTTTTTAAGGAGGAGAGAGAGAAAGAATAGCCCAATTTTTATAAGTAAAGATGGTGAAAACACACATACTGACTACTGTTGTATGTGGCATCATCATTACCAGACCCAATGTTCAGTATATACTGCAATGGGTTTGTTGGAGTCTTTAGACTTTGTGATCTGTGTTTTAAATGTTAGAATCCAAATAGGATTATTTTAATATAACTCTTATAGAAAAAGGAATACACAGATGTGTAATATGTTTGAGTAACAAAATAATAATACTTGAGGGTTTTCCAGATCACAAAGTGGTTGAACATTGCCACAATATATTTACATACATAGTCAAGTTCCATTATTATGTGTATGTTTAAGGTTTAAACTTAATGCCACACAACAAGATCTAATCGTTGGGGAGATATGTTTATATCTATGAACATTAATTAGTAGGGATGCCAGAGCTCTCTCTCTTAACAGCTCTCAAATGTAAAGTGAAGTTGCATGTGTACATGCAATTATATGAAGAAAAAAAAAGAAAAAAGACAATATATGATAACACATAGGGAGTATAACTCTCAATTATATATTAATGTTGCAATTGAGTATTGAGTTATTAAAAAAGTCATGAGTATAAGTTTATGTATGTGGCTCAATGTTAAACACTTGCAGACAGGGAATATAGCCGTAATGCGCCAACATAAGACCCTGTCTGTATGGAACTTAAGGAGGATCATTTTTCCTTATATAGCTTTACTAATAATAGTAAAACCTTGTTAACACTCTATAAGCCACATTTATTGCCCAATCATCACACAAAATTGGTCAAAAGATTTGTCCTAAAGATAACTTGGACATGTTTGAAAATGGTTCCAGTTGCTTGAAAGACATGGCCACCAGGGGGCGGGGCATTTTTCCTTATATGGCTATATATGGCTTTTGTAAACAATGGGTCTATTGTTCTACCCCGCCCTTTCTAAATCAGGCCAATGGCATTGACCTGGTCTTCTTTATTTTAATACATTTTTTATGAGAGTATGACGTTAGTCCACCATTTACATTTTTCAGTTTTTTAATATAATCAGGTTTTATGGCATTTCTTACTACAAGAAAGGACGAGGCTGTCCAGTTACCTGGGATTGTTGGCTGCATTGCACCCCCTCTCTTCCCCTTTGACACCCCACCCTTTCCCCTTCAAACTCGAAGAACCATGTCGGACTGGAGTGCACGGTGCAGGGCCTTATACCATGATAAACACGTATTTAGTCCTATCCAGGACAAAGTATTGTCGACTTTGTTGATACTGCCAATTTTGTACCTTGTAGTACATTAAATATTGTTATAACTGCTATTTTGTGTAGCAAATTTCCTTATTTTTGTGTAAAACTGCTATCTTATATAGCAAATTGCCTTAATTTTTTTTCTCAATACTGCTATTCCTACACCATAGCAGCCATGTTACTCGGTATTGCATTAATTCATGTTAAAATTGCTATTTTCATAGCAAATTTCCTTAATTTTATATTAAATTGCTATTTTATATAGCAAATTGCCTTGGTTTTTCTGTTTAATTGTCATTTTACATACCATACAAGGTACTTTAGTACTATTTCCTCCATTGTTATCACCAATATATTAATAATATTGGTTGGATTAGAGCTTTTTGGGTCTATTTTAATGCATCTAGGTAATATTAGGTCTTTTTACCATTTTACATCTTACCTTTACCAATTTTCCTTCAACAGAATACAAACTATTTTTCATTTACCGTGCACTCCCTCTGGTCCAGGGGAAACAACCATTGTAGACTCCATCCCCACAATTACCTCCCTTAGTTCAACTGAGTGACATCACCCCTGCTGGCTTTTCTTTTCCCCCACTCACATCGGCCTACACTTCCAAAAATCTCTTCTTACAACTTTCCAGGGTGGCAACATGTATTTTAAATATATAAACACATATAGTTCTGTACATATGGTAAATAATGTACCTTTTGTACAAATTTAGCTGTTTTTGTCTCATTTTTAACTGTAAAGCACATTGTCTTACCTTTAATTTTTATGTGGCCCTATAAAGCTGACCGTTTGGAGACACGTAAGTTATTACCCTTAACATATAAGGGTTTTTTACTAAACCCACTTTTAAATATTGTTTTAATGCCACTCTGGGGGGACTTCTCTTCTCCATTCTCTTTGAGCAAAAGTTAAGTTTTTCCATTATGTTTCTTTCTTTAGAACAAGTAATTACGCATAGTTACAATTCATAGCAACCAATCATAAGGGGCGATACTATGAGACAATTGTACATGAAACAGATTACTACAGTGTACCAGGGCTCTAGCTTGGCTCAGAATTTAGGGAGAAGTCACTTCTCCCTCAGCTCACAGTAGGGAGAAGTTTTTAGAAATAGGGATGTTTTCAGAATCAGGGCCCCAGGGAAATGTAGTGATCAGTCTTAAATGGAACTTATTCTAGCAGACGACTTAAACATAAGGTTTTGTTAAGGCTGTTAATAACTTTTAAAGATAATCAGTCAGCTGTGACATCTTCAACTAAAAAAGAAAAACAATTAAAATAACATATCTGTATCCCTAATAAAAATGTTTGTTAGAGAAACAAATTTGCATTATCACTTTTATCTTCAGTGGATAATATTGATATGCGCTGCATCTCAGGACAATGACCATGAACTTTAAAACCAAACACTAACTTTTAACAATAACATGACCTTTTAACTGTTACCTTTTAATATGTTGTGCATCTGTATAATTCCTTTTTATTCACCGGAGCATTTACACAGGGCATATGACAGCCAAAACATGTAATATAAGCATTACAGCCCGTATTATTCACAGCCATTTTACACATAAACAATATTCTGGATGTACGCCTGTGGATTGTTTTATTTCTTATTCGAATTACTTATCCGAATTCGAGTGCCAGGGGACAAAAATATTTATAAATTGCACTCGTCCTGCAGGACAAGTGCATTAACATTTTCACTCGTCCTGTAAACACATGCACTTGTCCTTCAAATATGTGTGAAAGAAAGATTGCAAAGGACTGATATGACTAACAATGTTTCCTATATCACTGCTAAAATGCTGCTTACTTAGTTATTCATGCCAGCTGATCACAGAAGAAATGTTAACTTACTTTATTTATGAGGAACACAAAATAAATAAATGAAGACAAATTTGTTTTTTCCTTTTTCTAATGCTTGCGTGCTTTCCATTTCGGATGGTTGAACATCGCTCCTGCCCCCTTTACAGAACGCTCGTATGTCAGACATTTTTCAGATGAAATTCAGACTGGTTGAAAACGGTACTTCGCAGTAAAATAATTCTTTAAAAAAATCAATACTTACAGCGAATGAAGTCAGATGGTTCCCTGTCAACATGGACGCGCAAAGTTTACACCAAAAAGCCAATATTTACTCCGGGATACAGTCTCGCATAACAACGCGCACCTGCTGTATGAAATTTACAATTACGATTTCCGGTTCATTCACGTTCTACTTTCGGATAGATATGCTTTAAGAAATTATTTTATTTTATGAAAAAGAGTCTTACTGGTCAGAAAATACATATTTTAACATCAGTTTTTTTAACTCGTCCTGTAGGACGAGAGCTTTAGGGAAATTCACTCGTCCTTTCAAGATTTCAAGATTTCACTCGTCAATACGAGCGGACGAGTGGAATTTTTGTCCCCTGAGTGCTGTCACCTGCCTCGTAATTTGCACTGTTGTTATCGATGCATATTTATACTTTAAGCTCATCTTTAGTACTATGTAAAACATTTATATGTAAATTAGATTACTGCTGAGTAATAATGACCAGAGTTATATTAACAGTTATTTTACGATAAAACATAACTTGTCAATGAGACGCCGATTAATTGTCAGCCATTTGTCGCAGTGCTTTATGGTCGAATGAGTCATCTCTTTTAACCAATAGCAATCGTTTGCCGAAATACCTTTTTTTCATATAATATGAAAAAGGAACATTAAAGCAGATGACAATTAGCAGCCGCTGACTTTAAAGCAATTACGGCATCATTTAAGCAAAGTAAACCAAATAATTACAAAACAAAAGAAATCATTAGATATCACACATCAAGAAATGTTGAAGCAGACGACAAACAGACGTAATTACGAGGATAATTAGTTTATGGCGATTAAATAATTAATTCATCAAGCAATGTTCATCGTAATATAGTTGCAGAAAAAACGGCGTGAAAAAACCCCCAGCCGACAATATTCGCGGCAATTTTCAATAAAGACGATTTAATAATAATTTGCGAAAAAATAACGATGATCTGACAGTTACCGATATTTTGTAATGCATGGGGAGATTAAAGAAGTTTTCCTAAATATATCACTTCTGTCGGACATTGATTGAGTAAAACGCTCTAGGCAACGATGTCGCAGAAGTTTATTGACGCGTGACAATTCACAGCCAGGTCGAGTGTGTACACAGTAATCTCGTTTATATAGATTTTTCCTGCTGTGAAGGCCCGATTTACAAGTGTTTCGCACTCCCCGGAATACTTTTAGAGGTAGATCTACTTTTAGTGGATTTTTTTATGTCGGTGGATAAAATAATCGCCTTTTTTTTAGACAATTTTAAGAAATAATAGCCAGTTGGATAAAATAATCACCATTGGCGATAATGTCTGGCAGCTGAGCACTGATATTGCACAGCGTGGAAAACACTTAGCAGTTACCAAAAACAATCAATACCATCAAACACAATTAAATATACCCACCCTTCTACTCCATTAGTATATCGGCAAACAACAAAGGGCACATGCCCGCATTAAACGGTTTATTGTGTCATCTTGACACAATAATTGCTTTCAATTAGCTATCAATAAGCGGGATCATGTAATCGGACGTAATCCCTCGCTGGAAAAACGCTCCAATTGGCTTATCTCGCCAAGCGTTACACTCAACGGTGCATGTATCTACAATCAAGATACGCCTGGAGGCGTGGTTTCAATTCTATTAACAGGCGTTATGTATTCCTGGGGATTTTAAATGCCGCAAAGCGAAAAATTAAGGCGAAGTTTTTTTCGCTGTGAGGTCGGAACCGGCGACATTTTGAAACTTTAAGCAACTTTGTCGCCGAAGTCGCCCAGTTGCGAGAGCCCTGTGTACTGTGAGCTAAGACTAGCCAGTATTTTGACAAAACATTGCCGATATAAATGCACTTTTTTGTTGTAATGTCAAAGACTACTCATCTAATTATAGATTGACATATAATGCATGCGTGTTTTTGTATTTGTTCACTTCCAAAATTCATATGTATTCATTAGGAGGGCCGATAACACGGATAGACATGCTAGAAGGAGTGCTGTATCTAAAGAAGATAATCGCCAAAATTTGAAATGAATCTTTTTCAAAAAGTATTATCATACAGCAAATTTCTTACTTGATGTGAACACTTTGCACATAGTCAAATCAATTACTACTGTTAACGAGCCAATTGTCCTTTTCATGATAATAATAATTAATAGAGCCGTCATGGTTTAGGCGATCATGCCAAAGAGATATGGACTAAATATACATTAGTATACATATTGGAAATATATGTGTAATTAAATTCAAATACTAGTTTTATGTAAAGCCTAACGGCGAATATTGTTTAAATCTCATAGTATTCATCCACCTCATGTCTGTGTTGCTCATTTGAAACACTTTTCTTCTTTGTTTCGATTTCACCGGAAATCCATATTTCTTTATGGATCAATACGGTAACATTTCAAAACGGTAGCAACATACAATTTGGTTCCTGCGGCAAAGGTGAGATAACAATGTACTTATTCAAGTTTTATGTAATTAAATGTTAAAGCATCAGCTAAGTATCAAGTTCCAAGTATCAGTAAATTGATGTTTATTGACGTATCTTTCGCACATAAAAAGCCTAAATAGCTACATGTAATTGAGTCTGCAAATAAAGACTATATATATGTTGAAACAGAAGAACAAACGATACAAGAAATCTTCGTCATCGTGGCATAGTGAACCTATGTCAGCCTATTGACCGTGAGGTCAAAAAGCGGACATTTTTCAGCGCCACGAATACAACCTTTAAAAGCCGCAGACGCCGCAGACGTTGACGCAAATTTCTCAACAGTGCCAGAGAGGAGCATCGTCAAAAAGACCCAACATTCCACGAGTTTGAGGTGCGTTTTGATGTGAATTGCATTCAGTTAATTTCCCACTTACTTCTTATTTAAACAAGTATTTATTTTTCGTTTAGTCTAACAAAGAACGGTTCAGTTCGGTACCACTGAACAGCAGTCAAACAGCACTTTCGACTGTTGTATGTATACGCCTTATTGCTATTCCTTTAAGCATATACCTCCACTCTTCGTCATGATGTCACGAAAAAGATGGCAGACTATGTCGCTGTACTTACCAACATTTAAGGTCCCGTTCAAATCGTTGTGATGAACTTCGAGATTGGTTCGTGTTAAGACATGTAACAATAGTTGGACAGTAGGTCAAAACGTACACTTTTTATGTTGTATAATGCTAGTATGCAAAATAATATCATATAAAGTACATTCAAGCTGTAGTATGATAAACATAAATTCAGGTTAGTTTTTTTTGTTATTTCTTGGAATTCTTAAGTCAATATTACAAGTTAATCAATCGTAACATATAATGTCAACACGGTAACTCTGAAACTGAAACTAGAAAACAGATTGATTAATTGACGAGACGCTTTTCAATAGTTCCCTAGATCACTGTTCGCAGAAGCATCTTTTACCAATAGATGTTTTGTATTAATGAAAGTAATATTGTTAAATAAAAGTCCACACCTGACCATTGCATTGCTTTGCTATTTTGCATATCTGCCTATTGCCTATTGACATATTCCCATTATTCTATTTTTGCCAAGTATACGTTATTTCACTTTTGTCTCCGAGTATACAGTAGCGTCTTATAAACGATAGGCGACTTCAATCGGCAACGTCGAAGCGTTTTAATTTGCATATTATCTTGAACGTGAGTGATTCCATTTTGAAAGTATTTGGCGCCGATCAATATGGTACTGAGTTCTGCATAATCCTGTCTGGATAAGCCGCGTACCAGGGGCGATCCCTATGCGTTTTTGTAACATATATTGGTTGGTTGGTATAGGTTTGTAACAGTAACGCACCTTGACCTATATTTGCACGCTGAAACCTCTGAGTTGCGTTTTGATAAAGTTAATTTTGTTCTAAAAAATACTTGTTTTCTAGCGAGAACTTCAAGTCAGTTTTAATAATAACTTACTTCGGTCGTTTCTTTTATTTAGCGATGAATCTTGACTTAAAAAGACGCAATAAAGAAATAATTGAAATTATATTTCCCTCACTCCGCAAGACCCTCCTTTTTCCTACTTCCACTGCGCCGTAGCTAGTTCCCTACGACAATTGGTAAAATCACTCTGTTAATAAACTTCCATACATGTGGAAGATGCAAAGTGCGCAATTGGATCGTTCCTGAACCCCTAGTGCAACCCCTTATGATAGTGTACATAACGTTTGGATATTAATTTAATATATGTGAAAGATGTTAATGCATGTATGTATTAACCCAAGTGTATATACAATCTGTTGTCGAAAATAATAAAATATGTTGAGTAGGGCATACCAGCGGGGCTGATCCCACACGGTTCTGATGACATGAACAGTATTCTGGAGAATTAGGGCGATTACGTTGAGTTCAAGCAGTGCTGCCCGGGCTGTATAGTTCATGTTGCAAGTTTAGAGGTTCTTTAAAGGGTTGGAATCTATGGAAGTCGTTCGAGGTGGCGGACGTTTCACCCTGGGAATTGGGGTGACGAATAGCTACTGGTTCATTAAAGTGTGTAGACATTGAGCGTAGAAGCTTCGTTTAAGGCAACTCTCACATGTCTCGCATTGTATATTTTCGTGGCAACTCGATTATTTTTTTAGTTTATAATCATAAGGCCTGAGGAAAATTATGTGTTATATTGTATTGAATGTGTAATTGGCCTTCCAGGGGCTTCAAAAGGCACATTGTAGTGTTAGGTTGCACATAGCGCTCGGTGGCGGTCTCGCGTTACATAAAATTGTCATTTTGCCAAACTGTTGAAACGTCCCTTGAAATATGCATGATAGCATGTATGCGATGCGGATGTAATCTCTGAGAATCAGTCAAGTGCGTATATTTCTTTGATGCTGCATTATGTGAGAATCCTGGGCGAGTCCTAGCAATCTTTCCTAATTAATTTACCTGAGTAAAGCAAGTTGAGAAGAATGTTGAATTATAGCTGCAATTTCCAGCCATGTAGTTGTTTAGTTAAAGATATTTAACGTTCGGCACGGTCTTGTGCTGTAGGGGGTATACCCGGAGGAAACTACACCAGTCCAAAAACTAACATGCTTCCAGAACGGGAACTGAATCAGTCCAGTTGGGGTGTACCGTGATAACGAATAAGTCCATTTGGAGTGTACAGTGATGTTGAATCAGTCCAGTTGGGATGTACAGTGATAATGAATCAGTCCAGTTGGGGTGTACAGTGATAATGAATCAGTCCAGTTGAGGTGTAGTGATATCGCATCAGATGCTCACATTTCCAAAAGCAAGCATAGTGATGCTGCTTACAGCCTTGGTCGATCAAAGTCATACACTAACGCCGCAAAATAACATCATCGGACACACGTTTTGTCAAATTCATGACAATGCATGTGTATTGAGTGTTCACAATGCAAATGTTGACCACGAATTATGGGTGAAGGAAAAAATACGATCACAGAAGCCCACCATGAGCATGTTGTGCTAAATTGGCTGAAATTATAGAAAATGGTGAAAATGACTTTTTGGGGATTATTTTAATCTTAAAGAACATATTTCATTTGAAAAACAAATCATATTACAGATAAAATGTATATCTGCATTATTCTAATACAAAAACAGTTTTAATTTATGTAGTTGAAAAACAAACAACACTTTACTAACTGTGAGAACATAAATAAGTTTAAAACAATTCTAGCGCATCTGTAACAAACTAAAGCACATCATAGATGTCATTTTTTGCTAATTAAAATGCATCCTCTAAATAAATTGAGCCACATTATTCGAAAATGAGTCTTATGTTTTTTGGCCAGTTAGTTACATATCAGTCTGCGTACTAGCACAGTCTGGTCAGGAGCTACCCTGACAACTAATGAGATAACGAAACCTTGCCTGACTGAAAAGTGGACATGGTAGCGTGACCAGATTCCGCTTATGCATAAGACCCATTTCTGCATCACGAAGCTCAATTTCTAAATATTGTTATTGAGTGGATTCTTAATTGAAATTCCAGTGCATAAAGTGAAATAATAAATTGAACCACACAAGTGCCAGTTTTATACCAGCTCGGAAGGAAAAATGCTTACTTAATACCCAAGTTAACAGTTTATAATCAAGGCAAACATGATTCTCTTTTTAAAAAGAAAAAAAAAGACATCTTAAGTATGAAACAATTTAATGTACACTAAATAAATGCAACAACCTTTAAACTTATTACACTACTTTGAAAAGATTGAACTTGTTTCTTCCTTACAAACATATTACAAATCTCAAAATAGATGAAATTCTTAAAACAATTCTTTAAACTGACTGAACAATTTACCAAAATGAACATGATCACAATCTGATTTCCGGTGATGCGTGAACAAAGAAACAAAAAAAAACTCAAGTTCCCTTGCAAGTCTGGTAATATTCAGTGACAATGATAAAACCCAATTGACCATTAAATATTTTGTATCATACTAACTTTGGTAATATAAACCAGGAAAATAAACCTGTGACATTTCTACAATAGCTGTCAGTTACAATTTATTTGTATTCATTCCTTCCAAACGAGTTATACTTAATAACCACTTCTGTAATACATATTGACTTCTTTTTTTTAATTAATTTATGTTTTGGGTGGGGGTATGTCATTTATGAGGACACAGTTGTTCTGGTACATGGGGTGTTTTAAAGAACAAACGGTGGGTAATTAGCCTTAAAAATGCCTTACTATGATTAGTAATGAGTAAATTAACAAATAGAACATTTCCATTGTGCATATATACCTAAAATGGCCTTCACATGATTCTGGCATGGCGATTAAAGGGGCCTTTTCACAGATTTTGGTAGGTATTGAAGTTTGTCATTCAATTCTTTACTTTGATAAATGTAAACATTGGATCTAAAAAGCTCCAGTAAAAATTCAAGAATAAAATAAAAGAAATAAAAAAAGTAATCCTCAACTGGGCTCGAACCACTGACCCCGGAGTAAAAGTCTATCGCATAGACCACTTGGCCATCCGTGCTCATGCAATGATTGAATAATTTTATACTTTATATAAGCATTCCTCGTATAAGCAATCACAAAACGACAACAACAGAACTATCCAAATTTTTTAATCGTTTCGCGTTGCAACGTTTTATAATTTTAAGGTTTTTAAATCGTCAACGGATGCATATAAGAGATAATTTAGAGCATGGTAAATGTTCAGTAATTGATGCACAATATTTGAGTAGCGTTGCATTAATTATATTCTACAGCATTTCACAATAGCCATTTAAGGTAACTTTAACACCCAAGTCTTTAAACTACCACAACCACCTTTAAACTCTCCAGACATATAATTCAAACAAGTTAACATCAACGTGGGACCTATGTCTAGCACATGAACATGATTCGAATAAGCTTGGTTGAGGACCACAAAACGATGCTATTGGCAAAATACCAAACATCCGCGGTATGTGCCTTGCGGTTTAAGAGAGGCTTTGAACATTTTTAATAGTATATACAATACAGGAAACAAGTAACCAAACAGCGGGTCCAATATTGACCCCATAAGCATGTTTTGAAAAACTTGGTACTGAACTACAATTTGATGTTGAATACCAAAAACATATCTAAGGGCCTTATGGTTTCAAGAATAGGATAGCTCCAGTTCATAAATTGTTTTAACCAAAGCCGCATGATTCTATCTAACTTGGTAGAGGACCATAATATGATATGACATGTCAAATGTTACAATTCCTTTAAGAGAATATTTTTAATTCTGTTTACTATACAAGTCTATATTAATGATGAGATAACTGGGGTGTTGTTAGTTTTGACCACAGAGGCACGATATGAAAAATTAGTAAGCACCATTAGACGATGTTACAAACCAATAATTATATGAAGCCGTGACCTCGTGGTTTCGGAGAATTTTTCTATGTTTTCTTAAAAATGAGATTAATTCTCTAGTGGCCTACAAATACTGAAATGATGAGCCATTTTAGAACGAGGGCCACCCAATAATTATTCCTATGAAGTTTCAATAAAATCAGCCAACATTTCAGAAGTGTTAAGAAATAGTTAACATATGCATCCGATGCACGGAATTACAGATGACAGAAGACAGGGCTCTTAAAGCTTCCCATCAGCACAATGCGCTCTGGTGAACTATAAACATAATCTTATTATAAATTAACCATTTGTAGTTTTTACTTTCTCAAGATAAATATTGTATGGTAAAATGGCCACAACGCATATTGTTCTCTGTTATTTACAGTCACAATTCCAGACCTGGGAAGAGTGTAAAAGACATGGCGTTCTGAAGAAGGGCCTTTACACAACGCTAAGAATATTAACCACCTCTAAAACAGGGATTGAAATAAGCAGTGACCAATGGCCAATGACCCCATTAAATAAGTGGTGAGCCCCAATACTTTCTGAGAAAGCTAACAAGGCAAACAGGTGAATGACTGTCATGCAATATTGAACTATTAACCACAAAAAGAAAACTTTCTGATACACAAAATCAGGATCCAAACGCTACAGGACCTCCAAAGTTCCTGTCCGTAAGACATGCTGGAAACAGTTGTTAATTGTATTTAAAAGAATACTTTTAGTTAGGTTACGTTTTTGACAGTACCCAAATGTTAGTAAGACATTCTACTTTTTTGTCGAATTCGTCTGACAGGTTTCAGAAGAGTGCAGAATCAGAACTGGTTTATAGATGATTTTATACTTCTTTTTGTAAAAAAAATGAACCCGAATTGAAAAGATTCCATTTGGTATTAAATAACAAGTTTAACACTCTTTTTCTTACTTAGAATGCGATTGTGCAGTATAATTCAGTTACTGTGAAATCTTTATTATTCCCTGAGCATTGATTTTCTTATATTTCGTCTGTAGACCGATTGACAAATTTAAATTGTAATGAATAATTATGCCCAATATCAAATAACAATTAAGACTTAATTACCGTAAGCATGAAAGACATTCATATCCAACGTAATCCACACATCCTTTGTCTGTTTCGCAATCAAGCTAAATCCAGTTACTAGTATTTCACAATGTGGAGTAAATTATACTGTGTACTTAATTGACAAACGACAATTATTACAAGGAAAACGGCAAAATGACATACACATTTTTAAAAATCATGTAATCAAATTAAAGTGTTGGCGAACTAGTCATTTTTTAAATACTCCAACATTTCATAGTGACAAATATAAATGGTTTTACAGTATTCTTAAGCACTTCACAACATGATTTTCTTGCATTTTATTTGTTAAAGATTCATATTTGATTTCATTGTTAACCAATATTTCAGTTTTGGCATGAACACATATTAAACCTACTTAATCGAGTATGAAGAAATTTAAAAATGGCACTATGATCTAAACATAAATGTGTCAACATACTTTGCAAACTGAAATTAACAGGTATTAGTTATAGCATTTAATTTATTAAACATATACTCATTGACACACAGTATAATTATTTTAAGACAACTTTCTCTATGTATCCTCATGTGCGTCTTCAAGTCTCCATTCCGGTTACATCCATAACCACACAACTCACACTTGTAGGGTCGTTCTCCTGTATGTGTTCGCATGTGTGTCTTCAAGGTACCACTATTGTTACATGCATAACCACGCACTTCACACGTGTACGGTCTCTCTCCTGTATGTTTCTTTATGTGATCTGTCAAGTGACCACCCTGTTTGAATGCTTCACCACATGCCTCACACTTGAACGGTCTTTCTTCTGTATGTATCCTCATGTGATCTGTAAAGTGACAACTCTGTTTGAGTGCTTCATCGTTCACCTCACACTTGTACGGTCGTTCTCCTGTATGTATCCTCATGTGTTTCTTCAAGCTACCATTCTTGTTACATGCATAATCACACACCTCACACTTGTATGGTCTCTCTCCTGTATGTATCCTCATATGTATCGTCAAGTCACAACTCGTTTTAAATGCATAACCACATACCTCACACTTGTACGGTCTTTCTTCTGTATGTATCCTCATGTGTCTCGTCAAGTTACCACTCTCATTACATGCATAATCACACACCTCACACGTGAACGATCTTTCTTTTGTATGTATCCTCATGTGATCTGTCAAATTACCGATTGTTTTGAATGCATAACCACATAATTTACACTTGTATGGTATATCTCCTGTATGTTTCCTCATATGTCTCTTAAAGTCACTATGATAGTTACATGCATATTCACACACCTCACACTTCAACTGTCTCTCTCCTGTATGTATCCTTATGCGTGTGTGACCACTGTTTTTACTGGAATTACTGCAAAAGTTGTCGTATCTGATAAGGTCAAGTTCTCTGACGAATTCATCTCCGTACCAGACCAGCAGTTGCTCTCCTGTAGCAATAGAAATATGAACAAGTTATCTATACGAAATGAGGCAATTGTTAATCCTATTTTTAAGAAACACTAAAATCCTTCACTAGGCCTGTGTATATGTGTTAATTGTATTACATAACATTATTGGTAATTCTTTTTGTTCTCAAGGTTTAATTATGAGACTGAAATATAGGACAGAGCAAGCTAAACGTTTTGGTTATTTAAGTTTTTTCTTAATATATTTTTTTAATGTTGTGAAATGAAATGGTAGAAAGGCAGGACATGTGTTCACAATCGGTGCGACATCGCTTCATACCCAACCAGACAAATTGAGAAGTGGGTTTTTCAATTTCTTGGATTCAAATGACATTCAGTGTTGTGTATATGTCTACGTGTATACGGTCTTTCTAGACCTGAGGCTGCATTAGGCAAAAACTTTGAGTGCGTCTTAGAAAGCACTCAGACTTGGGAAGAAGTTGGAAAAATAGCTGCAATGTCCAACTATGTATTTAATTCTCTAAGGTTTTTATTTTTGGTGAGGACTTGTTCAAAGGTGAACAACATTGAATATTAATATCTTTAGTCATTCAATATGTATGTACCTGATGAAATTAGCTTCAATGTACAGTAGAGATGCCTCCTTTGTACTGGAATGCTACAAGGTTCTTATCTGCCTCCTTCATTGCACAGAACACATATCTCATCCAGTTAGAGGTGGCCTTGTTCTGGGCATCCATAAAGTGGCTCGCTTTGCCTGCCTTATAGATCTTAATTGCATAGAATCTTACTATAAACAACCAACATATAAGTAAGATTGATACACAAGAAAACATGTTATCTTATATACTTGTTATTAATGGCAACATCCAATTCTTACAATAACATTTCAAAGAATGCATCTATAAACTAACTAGCTGCAATGATCATACAATATTTTCTACAGCTTAAACAGACTCAGCAATTTGTTCTTAATGTTTAAGTTTCATTTAGTTTAAATAGTACAGTACTAAACACCCTTGAAATGCTCACAAATGTTAAATAATAACTCTATCAGTTTCACAAGATGTGAGAAATCTATACATACCAGCATGATTATAATGAACACAGAATATTTATGTCAATAAGAAATGTGTAACTTATCAATAGTTCATTCTTCAGCATACAAACTGAAAATATGCCAAAATTCAGCCAAAACAGTTGTAGTTGAAATCACTCTTCTAACAGTCATCTACACACTTATGACAATCGGCTCTTCAAGTCTTAGCACAATCTGCCATGCACTATGAGGTATTAAAAACTCGAGATTGGGACTATATATTCTATAAAAGAAAACCAGACGGTGATTTCTGCTGATCAGCATCTGCCTATTGACCAATTCATTGTTATTGTTTTGATTCCGAATTTTCGCGCATGCGCGATGCGCTGGTAGGCAAAAGCACTGGGTACAGCTTCGATATTTACATTATGCAAAGACCTATAGGTCTTTGCATTATGTCATATAGATAACGGCACGTGTTTAGTCAATTTATCGAAAACATTAACAACAACATCATAACACCTAAATACTATTAAAGATATTGCATTTTTAATGTCAATATTGTTTAATTAATACATGTATTCTTATCTATAAAAAAATATATACTCGTTAGTCATTAGCATCAAGGTAAAGGTGGTCTGAAGACTAAACACCGACAATTTCACAAAACAAAGCTATGCATTAGCCGTTTTATTTCTTGAAGAAGGACTTCAAAAATTACAAAAAATAATAATGCATCCCATTATATAATTATACTTATCAATTATATGAGTATGAAAGTGTGATAAAAAAATTTGAGTGAAAGAAAAGGGGTGCATTAAAATCTGACATACCGGTACAACAAAGCCTTATTAAAAGCGAAGTGCATGACAGTATTTAAATGTTATGATCATTTTCGTTTAAATTTGATGATTTGTTTTTTAGGTGAATAACACTATAGATGAATCGTAACATACAACTGAAAAACACAACTTCACATGATGCAAATTAACCTGTGAATTCATGTATATTGAAATTTCTTTACTAGTGTATATGAGTGATTAATATCTTACATTTTATAATATATATCTATATTGTTTTTTATTTTTCGTAAATATTATTTACCCCGGTAGTCATACGTAATTATCCCCACGCTTTTTGAAAAAAAGGTGGGGATATTGTGGTTATCTCCGCCGTCCGTCCGTCCGTCCGTCCGTCTGTCTGTCCGTCCGTCCTGGCCACTATCTCCTCCTACACTAAAAGCACTAGAACCTTGAAACTTACACACGTGGTAGCTATGAGCATATGTGCGACCCTGCACTATTTGGAATTTTGATCTGACCCCTGGGTCAAAAGTTATAGCGGTTGGGGTGGGGCCGCGTCAGAAATTATCACTCATTTTTTTAGGTTATTTTACATTTACTTCTTTATTTCTACACCGATTCACTTCAAATTGATACTGGACCTCTCTTATGACAATACAGTCAATCTCAACCATGCATGGCCCCATTCCCAACCCTGGGGCGCCCCGCCCACATAGGCCACACCCACCAAAAATTTCCATTTACTATAATTTTTTCATTTCTACACGGATTCACTTCAAATTGATACTGAACTTTTGTTATGACATTAGGGTCAATCTCAACTATGCATGGCCCCAATCCCAACCCTGGGGCGCCGCCCACATAGGCCACACCCACCAAAAAATTCCATTTACTATAATTTTTTCATTTCTACACGGATTCACTTCAAATTGATACTGAACTTCTCTTATGACATTAGGGTCAATCTCAACTATGCATGGCCCCATAACCAACCCTGGGGCCCCGCCCACATAGACCACACCCACCCAAAATTGCCTTTACTATAATTTCTTCATTTCTACACCGATTCACTTCAAATTGATATTGAACTTCTCTTATGACAATACAGTCAATCTCAACTATGCATGGCCCCATTACCAACCCTGGGGCGCCCCGCCCACATAGACCACACCCACCCAAAATTGCCTTTTACTATAATTTCTTCATTTCTACACCGATTCACTTCAAATTGATACTGAACCTCTCTTATGACAATACGGTCAATCTCAACTATGCATGGCCCCATTACCAACCCTGGGGCCCCGCCCACATAGACCACACCCACCCAAAATTGCCTTTTACTATAATTTCTTCTTTTCTACACCGATTCACTTCAAATTGATACTGAACTTCTCTTATGACAATACGGTCAATCTCAACTATGCATGGCACAATTACCAACCCTGGGGCGCCCTGCCCACATATGTCACACCCACCCAAAATTGCCTTTTACTATAACTTCTTCATTTCTACACCAATTCACTTCTAATTGATGATGAACTTCTCTTATGACAATACGGTCAATCTCAGCTATAAATGGCCCCATTACCAACCCTGGGGCACACCTAGGTCAAACATTCGGCGTGGGGATACGCGTCGGCCTCTGCCGCGCCATTTCTAGTTTCTTGTTTTCATGATGTCGTTTGTGTATGGCCGTAACATTCAATCTTCAAACGGAATGACGTTGTCTTAATTAATCGGTACCCGCTAAATACGTTTAATGATTATATGTACATTTACCAATTATTAAATACGATTTGTTATAAATTACCGGTAAACAGGCTAGCATCTTCACAGCGTACATTTTCTGTTAATATATACTGGACAAATTACTTAATAATTTTTTTTACAATGGGTAGCATATCTAATGGAACAGTTGAACTTTGGCGGTATATTACTCAACCCAAATAACTGCTCAATACTACTAGAAAGAGAAGACATGGTGGTATCATCAATTGTGTTTAATGACCAGACTTTCATATACCACCTGCGGTCAGGGACCTATTGTTTGTATAGGTCCCTGCTGTAGTTTATGACACTTTGCTGTTAGTTAAGTAGGGACAATATCTGATCAAAACGAGATAATCGGCTTGTGCCGAACAAAGGGGGGCAATTAAACACAGGAATACAAAGGCTAACACGATTTTAAGATTGATGCAAAAAATCAAATCAAACCAATTAAATTAAATTAATTTATTTACCGTGTCAAAGTGTTAGTTTTTCTAGACAGACAGACAAGACTTTTTTTTAGTAATTTCCTTTTTTATTCCCATCGTCAACATAATATATTTTGTATATAACATATTATGTTTAAAAATACACAAAAGTAGTATATATGTTGTCTTTTTTCCCGATATTAGATATGGTACATAGCATCTATAAAGACTATGGATGGTGTGAAAAATATGTTTAAAGCAGTGTCAATTTCGATATATATATATATATATATTTATATGCATACAAGGGGAAAAGTGTATATATGTTGCTTTAAGGTAGGTGAAACTATGTCACACAGTATATTTACATTTTTTTAGGGTAGGTGTACCCATTGAGCATAAAAGCGCACAACGAATATACAATATATGTAATTTATTTTGTGTAGTCGCGATTAATTCCTCTTGTTAAATTATATTATTAAAAGGACACAATAAAATCTATTTATTATGGTGTTGTTTTTTTCCTGTTTGCATTAAAAAACAAAATATTTTGCCAATAATACAACCGAGTTTATAATGTGTGCATTGATGTAATCAAGTATGGACAGATTACAGAATGATATAATTGCAAAATTTAGTTCAATGTTTTGGAAGACTTTTTTTAGTTGACTTGCACAATGTACCTCGTCAACATCACAGTCATGTGGTTGATATTGATACGCGCCAGAAAACACATTTCAACAAACACGAGTATGAATAAATCAAATGTATATTGGGGTACATATGATGAACAATGGGTAAATTACGTTATACGATTTAACAAATTTGATCTGATACTCAAAGATTCCTTAACACATAAACAAAGTGTTATTAGTTCAGACCCTTTTCTTTAGTTGCAGCAATTGTACATACTTAATAACAGATGGATTATGTATTATCATAGTGGTAAGTTAATATATGCTGTGAACATGGAATCGATCTATTTATTGGTTGTTTTCATTCTTATTTGTTTGAGTACAGTACAACAACTTTTGGGATGTTTAAATCTAAAATCTAAAAATGATTGTATACTTTTCAAAATATATTAAATAATGTATTTAATATAGATATAGAGCGTGACAATAAACGTCATGCTCGATATCTCCCCTTTGATCGTGTCTTTCTTTTGCCTACCAGAGTAGCACGGATCAAAACACGCAGGTGCGCGTGACGTCACGCGTGAATTGGTCTATTGCAAGCAATTCATCTCTGCGTACATATGCGAGCGCTTGCACTTCAAATGTCGAAACAATTCCATCCTTCCAACTGAGTCCATCAGGTGTTTCAAACACGGTCACATGTATTTGAGCCTGACCCGTTTTCCTCATACTTCAGAAACACACAGCCATCATTGCAAAGGACAGCGCATGATATGAGGTCCATGGCAGATCTGCGTGATATTTCCAGATACTTCATGTTGATCGCGTTAGACACTCTCATGAATTTTGATTCCTGTGATGCGCCCCTAAATCTCGCAAATGCGTGCACCAGAAGCATTACTCTCAACAGTTTTCCACACATGTTTATGCTCCGGTTGCTGAAGTTAAAGTGAATAGCTCGCATTTTCAACAATGCGACATGCGCACTTTGAATAAAGTTACGTAAGGCAATGGGAAGGTTTCATTGGACAAATCAGACATCATTGTTTTTCACGTCACGTGACATGGAGCAGCATTTTTATTGGACTAATGAAAGTTGTAATGCGCATGTACGCTATATCTGATACATAGATTAAAATAAGTCTAAAATTGCCGTGGACAAACATATAAGCTCCAGTATCGACCTGGAAATTTCAAAATTGGGGATTAATTTATAAAAAAACAAAAGTCTTATAGATACCGTATAGTTATGAAAAATCCATTGAAGCTATTTTCTGTGAAAAGGGGTTTAATGCATGTGCGTCCCAGATTAGCTGTGCAGTCCGTTGGCCAAAGTCTTATATCAAAACGTTTTTAAGAGGATCTTTTAGTCATTCATGACACTTCAACTATTTTCGGCGGTGCAAATACGCAGTTTTGTTTGGCATTATTTTTGTTCTATTTTCTAAAAAGAAATTAATGTCGTTATCAATTGATAAATGTATGTTGTTGTATTTTCTTATAGTATTATCCGAAAGGTTACAAGAAAGTCCGTATTTTGTATAGTTACAAAACAATCAATCATTCCCTATTCACCAATTCTAAAGACTATACTACGATTGGAAAGGCTCTTCATACGCATACAGCATACGTGTTTTGTAAATGGTAATTCTTAAAGAGGCCTTTTCACGTTTTGGTAAATTGACAAAATTAAACAAAATAGTTTCAGATTCGCAAATTTTCGTTGTAGTTATGGTATTTGTGAGGAAACAGTATTACTGAACATTAACCATGCTCTAAAATATCCACTATATGCATATTTTGACGATTTAAAAACCTGAACATTATAAAGCGTTGCAATGCGAAACGACTGAATAATTTGGAGAGTTATGTTGTCGTTATATTTGTTATACTACGAGGCTTGCTTATATGAAGTATAAAACACACCACCCATTGTATAAGCACGGATGGCCGAGTGGTCTAAGCGATAGACTTTTATTCCAGGGTCAGTGGTTCGAGCCCAGTTTAGGGTTACTTTTTTTTCTTTTTCGAATTTTATTCTTGTTTTTTTACTGGAGCTGTTTAGATCCAATGTTTACATTTATCAATATAAAGCATTTAATGACACACTTCAATACATGCCAAAATCTGTGAAAAGGTCCCTGTAAAATATGCGAAAGTATATTGCATAAAACTTTCAATCAAAAAGAGAGGTGGATTAAAAAAATTCTTTATGGTAGTGGTTGGAATATTTTAAGTGAAAGCCACATTAATTCATTACTACAGGTTTATTAATAATCCGTTAAGATCGATATAAATATATCGATTGCGAAATTGACGATTTAAATGATGACCATGTATTTGACGTTCCGAGTACTGAGGTTTTTAGCGATTTGACATTTATACTAACAACTTATTTACTAGTAAAGTGAAAGTTGTATCGTGATAAACAGGCCGGAATCATATTAGCTTCGCTATAAGACACTGGGATTAATGCATGTGCGTAAAGTGTCCATCCAAATTAGTCCGTGCTTGCTAATCAGGAACGACACTTTCATTTTGTATGGATTTTTTTAAAAGGAAGTCTCCTCTTAGCAAAAATTCAGTAGAAGCGAAGTGTCGTCCCAGATTAGCGTGCGGACGCACAGGCAAATAAAAAAATGAAAATAATGAAATAAAAAACGCGCACAGATCAATTCAAGAGCATTACAAAGTGTTTTACATTACATTAGTGTTTTAATAATTTCTTTGTGTTTTTTAAAACTATAACATGTATATAATTTAGCGTTTACGCAACAACAGTATAGTTGATAGAAATGCACAACATGATTAACAAGAGATTCACTGATGCAAAGATAAAGGGGCGCAATATTTTATTTATTAAGTGACACGAGTAAAACAAATTAGAAGTAATCATGTTTGCACATAAATTAGTAATTACAGTAATTAATAACTCTTGTAACCAGGCTCAGTTTCCATTCAACTTTTTCTAAATTTTAAACGTAGAAATATTCGTAAAGTCACGATAATTTCTGTGATGCAAGTAAAAATACTGTTTGCTTGTGCATTTTAGCATGAATTTTATACCATGCCACGGAGAGAATAATGAAAAGTTAGCGTTTAAAAATAATATACAGTTTTCAGTAAATTACAAAATTGATTTCTGCTTCATAAGAAATAAAGAAATCTTACTCACTGAAATAATTCAAGTGTCAGAGGTTTAACAGTTTGTGTGCAAGGTCGCACCTGGTCTATTACGTTTTTCAAATCATGCCTCTATGGCCAAAGCCGGCAACGTCCCAATTGTCACATGGTATATATAGACATATAGAACATAACTTAAAATATATTATTGCACGCAGATAATTGTGATCGTGATTGAATATTTGTTGGGTTACTAAGTATAGTGGACCTCTACTAAGCTTGCTCAAATCATGCCCATTGGCAATTCACTGTATTGACCATCCAAAGGCGGTGATTAGAATTTTAATTATTGAATGTTTATAATAGGGGTTACGTTCTAAAAGTATTGATAAGGACAATACGTTCTCTCCTTAAACTTCCAGGAGTTCATTGTTTGCTATATTACATAAACTTATATAGTTAATAACTGAAAACATCTCTGAAACCACAAGCACTAGAGCTTTGGTATTTGGTATACACACATATCGCTTTAGCTCTCGCCTGGGAAACAATTGGGCAGTATCAAGAAATGCATGTTGTTCATTCAATACGTCACTGGTTAATTTCATAGAACTGTGAAAAGTTTTAGCCTGTTTAATGAAATAAAGACGTTTTCATGACCAAAACACTACTGCATGTCAATTTTGTCGATGAAACGCAACCAACTATGTGGTTTCAAATCAACCGACTTGAGGAGTTGTCCTTCAAGATGGCGCCTTTTTTGTTTTGTTTAGAAGTGCCTTGGATTCGAAGGTTATGTTTGCCATTGAATTCAAAATTGTTGCAATTAATGTAATGCTTAAATTAATGTTAGCAATTCCACAATGGTACCCGTTGGTAGATCCCATGCATGGGAAACATTGGACACACAAGATCCTCAAACGGACACCTTAGTGGCATTACGTACATTAATTTTTGGAATGCAAGAACTGTATTGCATTGTATGACTCGTTTATTCTTCATTATGATTCATTAAAATATATCAACATAGTTTTATATGAGCACGAAATAAATATTTAGATTATCTTTTTTAATGTCGTAACTAGCATTTCAACTACGACACGCCTTAAGCAAATGAAACAAGAGGGCCAAGATGGCCCTAGTTCGCTTACCCGAGAGTAGTCGGTTCATTCAATATTTACCAAACGTCAAACTTGACCTAGTTATTGTCAAGACAAACAACCTGATCAAGTTTCATCATTATTGAACCAAAACTCTGGCATATGGAGTGTTTACTAGTTTTTTGTAAGATTTGACCTGGTTACCTATATTTTGACCCCTCATGACCAAACATCAAACTTTGCTTACAAAAATAAATATTATGACCAAGATTCATAAAATCTGAAACAAATTTGTGACCTCTATAGAGTGTTTACAAGGATTTTATATAATATAAATATAGGATCTTTCATGAGTGGTCGTTTTGTATTGAATTTATTAAACAAGTCATCTAAATAAAGATAAAAACTCGGTTTGCCGAGTTTTTATCTTTATTTAGATGACGAGTTTAATAAATTCAATACAAAACGACCACGAATCTAAGATTCTATTTATAACATGACCAACAAATTTTATTTTTATTTTATGCTCTTTTCGCCGTTAATTCACATTGTAAAAGAGTTTAACTGAAGAAATTCGCTGGAATAATGACGCCATTTCGTCAAAAAATGACGTCATTTCACAGTTATACAAGCAAATTCGTACAATTGATATCCCCCGCAACATATGCTTTGTTTGAGAATGGGTGCAAATCGGACGGATGAACATACTGACAGATGGACGGACGGAGGACAATAACTCAAAACTAAGACCAAGTTTCAATGAAATCCGCCAAAGCACTTCCAAGATATGGCTCCGGACACAAAAGTGACGGACGGATGGACATTCGGACAACGCCAAAACAATATCCCTCCGCCTCTGGCGGGGGATATATACTCATACCAAGTTTCAGTTAAATCTGCCAAAGCACTTCCAAGATATGGCTCCGGACACAAAAGTGCCTAAAGTAAAAAGCATTTTTTCAAGATACAAAGGGCCATAACTCTGGTTTTAACAGATGGTGTACAATGCCATTTGGCGTGAATCATCCTCTTATGCATATATATACTCATACGAAGTTTCAATGAATACGCCAAAGCACTTCCAAGATATGGCTCCGGACACAAAAGTGACGGACGGACAGCCGGACGAACAGCCGGACAACGCCAAAACAATATCCCTCCCCTCTGGCGGGGGATATATACTCATACCAAGTTTCAATGAAATCCGCCAAAGCACTTCCAAGATATGGCTCCGGACACAAAAGTGCCTATAGTAAAAAGCATTTTTTCAAGATACAAAGGGCCATAACTCTGTTTTTAACATATGGTATACAATGCCATTTGGCATGCATCATCCTCTTATGCATATATATACTCATACCAAGTTTTAATGAAATCCGCCAAAGCACTTCCAAGATATGGCTCCGGACACAAAAGTGCCTATAGTAAAAAGCTTTTTTTTCAAGATACAAAGGGCCATTACTCTGTTTTTAACAGATGGTGTACAATGCCATTTGGCGTGCATCATCCTCTTATGCATATATATACTCATACCAAGTTTCAATGAAATCCGCCAAAGCACTTCCAAGATATGGTTCCGGACACAAAAGTGCCTATAGTAAAAAGCATTTTTTCAAGATACAAAGGGCCATAACTCTGTTTTTAACAGATGGTGTAAAATGCCATTTGGCGTGCATCATCCTCTTATGCATATATATACTCATACGAAGTTTCAATGAAATCCGCCAAAGCACTTCCAAGATATGGCTCCGGACACAAAAGTGCCGGACGGACGGACGGACGGATGGACGGCCGGACAACGCCAAAACAATATCCCTCCGCCTCTGGCGGGGGATAATAACTAGTGTAATAACACCTGTGTAATAAACAAAATTAAGCATTACGTTATTTCACTCCTGCAGCGTAAGTCATGTTATAATTACAATTGTGACAATCTAAAGGCAATAATTATGCCATTTATTATGCGATTTTGCTCATTATCAAATTTGACTGATATATGTAGCCGTATAGCTTCTCAGCAACTTTGATAAACAATGCTTGGGAAATGTGAATGCTAGAGTGTTAACAAACCAAATGTGGACGGACAGATGGACGACAGACAAAGACCTCACCTAAGCAATGAGGTGAGCTAAAATAAAAATTTTCACCGATCTGAGCCATTTTCGAACTTGTCTGAGATATCAATAAAAACCAATGTATTAATTAATTTTCACTATGATTAGGCAAAAAATGTGACTTCTAGAGTGTTCACAAGCTCTTTTTACTATATAAATATACGAAAAATGCGCCCCCTCCCCCTGGCAGCCATGTTTTTCAACCATTTTTAAACTCAACTCTCGTATCTAGAAAACAAATGTTCTGACCAAATTTCATGAAAATTGGACCAAAAATTTGACTTCTAGAGTGTACACATGTTTTCACTATATACATATAGAGAAAACTGCCCGCCCACTGCAATCAAGATATATATAGTTACTAGTATTACACAATGGTACTATAACAGTGTGCATAATCAATGGGGTTTTCAGGAGGTTACACATGGGCTGTACAGAATGTAAACACATGTAAACTGCCCCGCCCACTGCAATCAAGATAAATCCAGTTACTAGTATTACACAATGTGGAGTACATTATACTGTGCATTTAACTGACAAACAACATATCCTGTAAATGACTTATGCCGTAAAACTGTAGCGATAGCGTTTACTTCTTTATGTAGAATGGTAAGGATAAGCGCTAATTGTTAACAACTTTATTACCAAATTTTGCAGACTTAAGATAATAATTTTCTATCAATAATAATACTAAGTACAACCCGTAATGTTCGCATCTTTACAAGCATATGTACAAAGTTAAAACATCTAATCTGTCAAATGCATTCTATCCCAACCAGTAATGTCAACTCGACACACAGCACAGCTTTCCCCATACATCAGCATGCAACAGTTTTCACAAAAACTATGCATGCACTTTGTCCACGCACAGTTTTTCTCTTCGTTGTAGCAGATGGTGCATGTCTTTAAGGCTTGAATAGCCTCTTCTTTCTCTTCAGTAAGTTTTCTTTTCAGCAAATTCAAAGCTTGTTCCTTCTCCTCTTGGAACTGAGATTATAAAAAGTCCCTTTTCACAATTATGTTGGTCCTTTAGTGGGCGTTCCTGTTTAGACCACTCTTCATTGAAATAGCGCTCTTGATCAATAACTTAATTGGCGAAAATAAAGACAAAATAGTAGTCAGTTTGGCGATGATTGTTATTGAATAAAACTCATTGGAAAACAGCTTCGACACATCAAGCACTCCTGTACAGTCTTTCAGTCCCACTTACTAACAAATGATAACAATGAACTAGTTAATTGGCATCATGCAATAAGACAATCCAGTTACTATAACCTCATAACAAAAGACAAACTTAATTGCGTAACATCATAAAAGTGACTACCAAATTACCTGCCTCTCTCCACCACGATTTTTTGCAGACAAGTATAACATGAAAAACGGAAAATGACCGATGAAAATTCCTTTTTTTTTCAAAATCATAAACCAGAAAAATAAAGTATTAACAAACTAGTCATTTTTTTAAACACTACAAACATTCATAATGAGGAATATTAATGGTTGTACAGTATTATTAAGCACATTACAACATTATTTTCTTGCATTTAATTTCCTAAACAATTTTCAATCATATTTGATTTCATTATTCTATCATTCAATACTTCATTCATGGCATGTAAACGTTTATAACCTTCTTAATCGAGTCTGAAAAATGTAAAAAAGACACTATGATCAAAACATAAATGTGTCAAAATACTTTGCAAACTAAAATAAACAGGTATTAGTTATAACATTTAATTCATCAAAAATAAACTTATGATTTACACGCAGCATAATTAATTTAAGACCACTCTTCTGCAATTATCCTCATGTGTGCCTTCAAGCTAGCACTATGGTTACATGCATAACTACACACCTCACACTTGTACGGTCTTTCTCCTGTATGTATCCTCATATGTGTCTTTAAGTAACTATTATGGATACATGCATAATCACACACCTCACACTTGTATGGTCTTTCTCCTGTATGTATCCTCATGTGTTTTTTCAAGTTACAACTCTCGTTAAATGCATAATCACACACCTCACACTTGTACGGTCTTTCTCCTGTATGTATCCTCATGTGTGTTTTCAATTTACCTCTCTCATTACATGCATAACCACAAAATTCACACTTGTGCGTTTTTTCTTCTGTATGTATCTTCATGTGTGTCTTCAAGTTACCTACTCAGTTTGAATGCTTTACCACACACTTCACACTTGTATGGTCTTTCTCCTGTATGTATCCTCATGTGTGCCTTCAAGTTACCACTTGTTGTACATGAATAACCACACGCATCACACTTGTACGGTCTTTCTTCTGTATGTATTCGCATGTGTGTCTTCAAGGTACCACTAATGTTACATGCATAATCGCACATCTCACACTTGTATGGCTTTTTTCCTGTATGTATCATCATGTGTGTCTTCAAGGAACTACTCTGATTACAATCATAACCACACATCTCACACCTGTACGGTCTCTCTCCTGAATGTATCCTCGTGTGTGTCTTCAACGAACCACTATTGTAAAATGCATAACCACACACCGCACACTTGTACGTTCTGTCTCTTGTATGTTTCCTTATATGTCTTTTTAAGTCACCACTATGGTTACATGCATAATCACACAGCTTACACTTGTACTGTCTCTGTCCTGTCTCTATCCTCATGCCTGTCTTCAAGTGACCACTGTTTTTTACTTGAATAACTGCACAATTTTTCGTCTCTGATAAGGCCAAGTTCTCTAGCAAATTCATCTCCGTACCAGAACAGCAGTTCCTCTTCTGTAGCAATAGAAATATTAACACTTATACGGTCTTTCTCCTGTATGTATCTTCATGTGTGTCTTCAAGTTACTACTATGTTTACATAAATAGGCACACACCTCACACTTGTACTGTCTTTCTCCAGTATGTTTCCTCATGTGTGTCTGCAAGGTATCACTTCTGTTACATATATAACCACACATCTCACAAATGTACTCTCTCTCTCCTGTATGTATCCTCATATGTCTCTTTAACATATCACTACGTATACATTCATAGCCACACACCTCCACACTTGTACGGTCTTTCTCCTGTATGTATCCTCATGTGTGTCTTCAAGGTTTCTCTTTGTTTACAAGCATAATCACACTCCTCACACTTATACGGTCGCTCTCCTGTATGTATCCTCATGTGTCTTTTCAAATCACCACTATATTTACAAGCATAATCACACTCCTCACACTTATACGGTGTTTCTCCTGTATGTATCATCATGTGTCTTTTCAAAATACCACTTTGTCTACAAGCATAATCACACTCCTCACACTTATACGGTCTTTCTCCTGTATGTGTCATCATGTGTGTCTTCAAGTTACTACTATGTTTACATAAATAGCCACACACCTCACACGTGTACTGTCTTTCTCCAGTATGTTTCCTCATGTGTATCTTCAAGTGAATACTGTTTTTACTGGAATAACTGCACACGTTTTGGTCTCTGATGAGACCAAGTTCCCTGGCGAATTCGTCTCCGTACCATACCAGCAGTTCCTCTCCTGTAGCAATAGAAATATGAACAAGTTATCACACAAAACTCTCCTAGAAACAATTAATATCTTAACCAGACCTTGTCACAAATGTGAATTATACCACACATTTATTTCTGGAAACGAACATGTGCTTTAATTTTATAACATTAAATTATTAGTAATTGTTCATTATTTGAACATATTCTATAGCTTTGATTCTAAGACTGAAATGTAGGACAGGTTTTAAGTCAAGCATATTTGAGTGATTTATGTTTTTCTTGCTATTTATATGTTTTAAATGGAATGGTAGAGTAGAAAGGCAAGGTGTTAAAACAAACAATTGAGCCTCAATCTGTGAAAAGGGGGTTTAATGCATGTGCGTAAAGTGTCGTCCCAGATTAGGAAGGGAAGACACTTTCCGCCTTCACTGGAATTTTTGCAAAGAGCATACTTTTTTTTAAATGAGAAATATCTTAAAAGAGGAAAGTGTCATCCCTGATTAGTCTGTGCGGACTGCAATGGCTAATCTGGGACGACTTTTTACGCACGTGCATTTTTCACTAAGCACAGCCCAATTATTTGTTTATATGTTCACAAATTAAATAGCCTCATATCCAACAAGACATAGTTAGAAGGATTGCTGTGTATGTGAGCACGTTCTTTTCTGGCCAGACATTTTTTGTTTCATACCTTATCTCTTTGTTTCCAACTTTGGTTGAAAAATAAACATGCATTGATTTGATAAATTTCTACTGCGAGTCTAAGCTCACGTCAATTACTTAAATTTTTAGAAAGAGAAAGAAAAACTTTGCAGAAGTTTTGAAACAAGAGGGCCTGAAAGACCCAAAGTCCCTCATGGCCACCTGAGATTCAAAGGAACTGACCTGCTCTATACAGCCCAAGATGTCATTACAACAAATGTTCTAACCAACTTTTATGAGTAGTGAACACCCTTGCGGTCACGTTTTTCAACAAACAAGGACCATTTTCGTACAAGATAATTTTCTAACCAATTTTTATGAAGATTGGATAATAAATGTGACATTAATGAGTGTTGACAAGTTTTTACAACAGTCAAATAAAGAAAAATGCACCGTTCTCTGGTGGCAAGGTTTTTAAACCAACTGGAACAATTTTTGAACTCGTCCAAGATATCAGTGGGACGAATCTTCTGACAAAGTTCATGAAGATCAGACAATAAATGTGGCCTCTAGAGTTTTAACAAGGTTTTACTATATATATGAAGCCATATAAGGAAAAATGTCCCGACAACTGATGCCCATGTTTTTCAACCAACCAGAACTATTTTCATTCTTGTCCAAGATATCATTAAGATAAATCTTCTGACCAAGTTTCATGAAGATCGGACAATAAATGTGGTTCCTAGAGTGCCAACAAGGTTTTACTAAAGCCATATTTAGCCATATTAGGAAAAATGCCCCGCACCTGTTGGCCATGTTTTTCAAGCAACCGGAACCATTTTCAAACTTGTCCAATATATCATTGGGACAAATCTTCCGACAGAGTTTCATGATGATAGGAAAATAAATGTGGCTTCTAGAGTGTTAACAAGGTTTTACTATAGCTATATAAGGAAAAATGCCACGCCCCTTTGCGGCCATGTTTTTCAACTAACCAAAACCATTTTCAAACTCATCCAAGATATCATTGGGACAAATCTTCTGACCAAGTTTCATGAAGATCGGACTATAAATTTGGCCTCTAGAGTGTTAACAAGATTTTACTAAACCCATATAAAGCCATACGGAAAAATGCCCCGCCCCCCTGGTGGATACGTTTTTAAAGCAACCAGCACCATTTTCAAACTCGTCAAAGATATTATTGGAATAAATCTTCTGACCAAGTTTCATGAAGATCAGACAATAAATGTGGCCTCTAGAGTGTTAACAATGTTTTACTATAGCCATTAAAGCAATATTAGGAAAAATGCCGCGCCCTTTGGCAGCCATGTTTTTCAAGCAAACGTAACCATTTTCAAACTCAACCAAGATATCAATAGGACCAATCTTCTGACCAAATTTCATGAAGATTGGACAATAATTGTGGCCTCTAGAGTGTTAACAAGGCAAATGTTTACGCCGCACAATGCACAGTGCATTACGGACAAAAGGTAATCACAAAAGCTCACCATGAGCATATTATGCTCATGTGCGCTAACAAGAGCACCGCATAACAGGTGCAAATGCTCGGCTGCGGGTGCAATTTTTTAACAAGAGCACCACCTTGCGGGTGCAGGCTGCTCATCTATTTTTCTTTTTAAAGGTGTAGGGACCTATCTCAATTTCAATCACAAAGGAGAGAGGGGTGGAGTGGAGAGGGGTGTTTAGTGTGTGGGGTGTGGTCATTTATTACATTATCTTCCAAAAATGTAAAAAAAATGCAAAACCATTTTTTTTTTGGGGGGGGGGGGATTCTTGGGATGGTTGGACAGTACTTCAAAAATAAAATAATAGAAATAAACATTTGTGTTTTTTAACCATGTTTGAAAAAAACAAGAAATGTGTTTGTCAGAACACAATGTCCCCTATTGCGCCGCTTTGAAATATTTTTTTTGTTGTTTTTTACCTTTGACCTTGAAGGATGACCTTGACCTTGAACTTCCACCACTCAAAATGTGCAGCTTTATGAGAACGCTGCTTTGAAATATATTTTTTTTAACTTTGACCTTGAAGGATGATCTTGAGCTTGACCTTGAATGATGACCTTGACCTTGAATTCCACCACTCAAAATGTGCAGCTTCATGATAACACTGCTTTGAATATTTTTTTTTGACCTTTGACCTTGAATGATGACCTTGACCTTGAAGAATGACCTTGACCTTGAACTTCCACCACTCAAAATGTGCAGATTCACGAGAATGCCGCTTTGAATTTTTAAAATATTTTTTTGGCCTTTGACCTTGAAGGATGACCTTGACCTTGAACTTCCACTACTCAAAATGTGCAGCTTCATGACAACGCCGCTCTGAATTTTTATTTTTTTTACCTTGAAGGATGACCTTGACCTTGAACTTCCACCACTCAAAATGTGCAGCTTCATGATAACGCCGCTTTGAATTATTTTTTATCTTTGACCTTGAAGGATGACCTTGATCTTGAAGGATGACCTTGACCTTGAACTTCCACCGCTCAAAATGTGCAGATTCATGATAACGCCGCTTTGAAATTATTATTTTTTACCTTTGACCTTGAAGGATTACCTTGACCTTGATGAATGACCTTGACCTTGAACTTCAACCCCTAAAAATGTGCAGCTTCATATGAACGCTGCTTTGAAATTAAAAATATAAATGACCTTTGACCTTGAAGGATGACCTTCTTGACCTTGAAGGATGACCTTCTTGACCTTGAAGGATGACCTTGACCTTGAACTTCCACCACTCAAAATGTGCAGCTTCATGAGAACGCCGCTTTGAAATAATAATAAAAAAATTGACCTTGAAGGATGACCTATACCTTGAAGGATGACCTTGAACTTCCACCTCTAAAATGTGCAGCTTCATGAGATACACATGCATGCCAAATATCAAGTTGCTATCTTCAATATTAAAAAAGTTATGGCCAATGTTAGAGTTTTCAGACGGACAGACGCCATATATTAGACATTTGACCTTGAAGGATGACCTTAACCTTCACCACTCAAAATGTTCAGCTCTATGAGATACACATGCATGCCAAATATCAAGTTGCTATCTTCAATATTGAAAAAGTTATGGGCAGTGTTAAAGTTTAAAAGACGGACAGACACCATAAATTTGACATTTGACCTTAAAGGATGACGTTGACCTTGACCTTTCACCACTCAAAATGTGCAGCTTCATGAGATACACATGCATGCCAAATATCAAGTTGCGATCTTAAAAAGTGAAAAAGTTATGGCCAATGTTATTTTTTTTCGGACGGACGGACAGACTGACATACTGACGGACAGTTTCATATAAAAAAAAATAATGGGGGGGGGGGGGGGGGGGGGGGGGAGATTCGTGGGGGGATTCGCGTGGGGGGTCGTATAGCATGAAAGTATGTGAAGTTTAGAAACCTTGATACTTTAGAAGTAAAGTGGATCAAATCACAAAATGTAACCATATATTCAAAGTTAATAAGTCGAAAAAGGGCCATAATTCCGTAAAAATGACAACCAGAGTTATGCAACTTGTCCTTTACTGTCCCCTTATGATAGTTTGCGAGTGTTCCAAGTATGAAAGCAATATCTATGATACTTTAGGGGTAAAGTGGACCAAAACACAAAACTTAACCGAATGTTCAAGTATAAAGGGCCCATAATTCTGTCAAAATGCCAGTCAGAGTTACATAACTTTGCCTGCACAGTCCCCTTAAGATAGTTAGTAAGTGTTGCAAGTATGAAAGCAATAGCGTTGATACTTTAGGAAAAAAGTGCACCTAAACAAACCTTAACCAAATTTTGAATTTTCTAAGAATAAGAAGGGCACATAATTCTGTCAAAAGGCCATCAGAGTTACATTACTTTGCCTGCACAGTCCCCTTATGATAGTTAGTAAGTGTTGCAAGTATATAAGCAATAGCTTCGATACTTAAGGAATAAAATGGACCTAAACACAAAACTTAACCAAAATTTTCAATTTTCTAAGTATAAAAAGGGCACATATTTCTGTCAAAATGCATGCCAGAGTTATCTAACTTTGCCTGCCCGAGTCCCCTCATGATAGTTAGTAAGTGTACCAAGTTTGAATGCAATAGCATTGATACTTTATGAGAAAAGTGGACCTAAACGCAAAACTTAAACAGGATGCCAACGCAGACGCCAAGGTGATGACAATAGCTCATAATTTTTTTTCAAAAAATAGATGAGCTAATAAATGAAAGCTTGTCAGAATTTTTTGAGAGGTCACAGTGACCTTGACCTGTGACATTGTGACCCAAATATGGGTATGGCGTGTAAAACTCAGCAAGGTTCAACTAAATATTAAGTTTCAAAGTTGTAGGTGGAAGCACTTTGATTTTAGAGCCATTGCTCAAAACCTTGACAAAATGTTAAGGTTTTAGCATGACGCCGACGTGGACATGACGACGGACACGACGGGTTGGCTATGACAATACCACGGATTTTCTCCGAAAAATATGCAATATTATATCCTCATAAACTAGCGATGTTACACTTGAAGGCACACTGAAAACATGAATGTTTACAAAAGTATTCACATTTTCTACTTTCAATACTTACATTTGACGCATACCTCCTTTTATTATCATAAAAACCTAGACAGCAAATACTTATTATCACAAAAATTAGGGCATGTAATATTTTTTGTTTGCTAAACATATTTTGTTTTACATAGCTCATAATAGGAAAGATATTTTAACATTCAAACAAGAGATGTGTTTGTCAGAAACACAATGCCCCCTTCTGCGCCGCTTTGAAGCCATATATTTGACCTTTGACCTTGAAGGATGACCTTGACCTTTCACCACTCAAAATGTGCAGCTCAATGAGATACACATGCATGCAAAATCAAGTTGCTATCTTCAATATCTTCAATATTACAAAAGTTATGGGCAATGTTAAAGTTTTCGGAGGGACGGACAGACTGACGGACATTTCAACTGCTTTATGCCAACCTACCGAATAAAATTATTGGCAATGGAACCAAAAGTGTGAAGGACAGAAATAAACGTGCTCATATCTTGACGTTTAAAAGGTCTTGGGCTGCTATATACAAGGTCCTGGAGTGAATCCAAGACAGATCTCAGACTTCAGAAGAAGTTTGAATCACAGCTCCAATTTCTAACTATTTATATAATACCCAAGGAATTTAACAATTGGTGCGGCCTTGTGCCGTGGGGAAACTCAAGAGAACACAGAGGAAACCACACTTATCCTGTATGGGGAGGATTGAGCAAACTCATATGCTCTGTTACAGGGAATTGAACCCGTATTGCCAATGTGACGCAGCTCTAATCAGGCAAAAGGTCATTGAATATCACATATTTTTAGTCATACAACATGCCTGTATACCTGGTGAAATTGGCTTCAATGTACAGTAATAGATGCCTCCTTTGTACTGGAATGCTACAAGGTTTGTATAAGCCTCCTTCATTGCACAGTTCACGTATCTCATCCAGTTAGAGGTGGCCTTGTTCTGGGCATCTACAAAGTGGCTCGCTTTGCCTTCCTTACAGATCTGAATTGCATAGAATCTTACTAAAAACAACCAACAGATAAATAAGATTGATACACAAGAAAACATGATACCTTATACATCTTGTTTTTAAGAGCAAAATTAAATTTTTAGACAAGAATACCAAAGACAGCAGTTCTAAACTTAACAGTGGCAGTTACCATACACTATTTTCAACAGCACAAACATACTTAGTAATTTGTTCTTAATTTGAAGTGAAGTTCATTCATGTAAAATAGTATAGTACTTCACATCCTTGAATTGCACACTCATTTTAAATAATGACTGAATCTATTACACAAGATGTGTGAAATCTATTCATGCCAGCATGAAAATCGTTACATCAACTTGAAATGCGTCACAGATACTAATGCCAAAACAACATATTTGGGACGGACAATATTTAATTCCACAGCAGACAAACATATTTTTTTTCATAATTCAGCCCAAACTGCCACAGTTGAAATTTCTCTTAATTAACAGTCATATACACACTAAGGATAATCAGCTCTCAAAGTCTGAGCAAAATCTGCCAAGCACAACAAGGCATTAAAGACTTAAGTTTGGGACTATATATTCTATAGTGGAAAACCAGACAAAGGTCCCTAACTCTGCCGAAACATTGTTGCAGAAAAAGTTCCTTTCATTACATTATCATCATCAAATAAAGATGACTCAACTGTGAAAACTTGAACAAGATCAACCCAGTAGTTAAAGAGGAGTAGAAAACATAAAACTGTGTGCCTATATATTCCATAATGATTAAAGAGACGAACAGTCATAATTCTGTGTAGTAAATTTGTCACAGTTCCTTTCGTTGTAATCATCCATGCATTAAGTTCATACATCTTCGAAAGTTTTAGATAGATTAATAAAATATTTAAATATTGAAAACACAAGCTTCATTACTTGAAAAACAAACAAATAACCATAATCCTGCCCAAACACCTTTAAATTCTTTTGTTTACGATCATCTACACATTATAGTCATGGAACTGTTAGAGTTTACATGAGATCCACCCAGTAGTTTAAGTGTACTGTATTTGAAATTACAAGGTTTGGGGTGAACAGTAATGCAGAGGGACAGACGGACAAGTACCATGTTTAATTCCTCCCAGTCTGTGGTGGGGTATTAAACATAACATTCTCTTATCGAATGTTTGATAGATAATAAATTTGTTGCAAATGCAGATCTTTATTTTCAAAAATGTATACTTTGTTACATTACTCTTGCATTTCAAACTAAAACAAGGGCTGTTTGCAAAACATGCATGCCCCCCATATGGGCTGTCCGTTTTAGTGGCAGCCATCGTGTAAATACGTTTTTTGTCACTGTGACCTTGACCTTTGACCTAGTGACCTGAAAATCGATAGGGGTCATCTGCGAGTCACGATCAATGTACCTATGAAGTGTCATGATCCTAGGCAAAAGCGTTCTTGAGTTATCATCCGAAAATCATTTTACTATTTCGGGTCACCGTGACCTTGACCTTTGACCTTGTGACCTCAAAATCAATAGGGGTCATCTGCGAGTCATGATCAATCTACCTGTGAAGTTTCATGATCCTAGGCATATGCGTTCTTGAGTTATCATCCGAAAACCATTTTACTATTTCGGGTCACCGTGACCTTGACCTTTGACCTAGTGACCTCAAAATCAATAGGGGTCATCTGCGAGTCATGATCAATCTACCCATGAAGTTTCATGATCCTAGGCGTATGCATTCTTGAGTTATCATCCGGAAACCATTTTACTATTTCGGGTCACCATGACCTTTGACCTAGTGACGTCAAAATCAATAGGGGTCATCTGCGAGTCATGATCAATCTACCCATGAAGTTTCATGATCCTAGGCGTATGCGTTCTTGAGTTATCATTCAAAAACCATTTTACTATTTCGGGTCACCGTGACCTTGACCTTTGACCTAGTGACCTCAAAATCAATAGGGGTCATCTGCGAGTCATGATCAATGTACCTATGAAGTTTCATGATCTTAGGCCCAAGCATTCTTGAGTTATCGTCTGACAACCACCTGGTGGACGGACTGACCGACAGATCGACCGACCGACATGAGCAAAGAAATATACCCCCCTCTTCTTCGAAGGGGGGCATAATTAAGTATAAATGCATTTATCTAAGCATCTTTTTGAATTAATCTATACCTGCCAGCAATATCCTGACTTGGGGTTGTCTGTGATTATATCGCCCCCATACGGTCCAAACATAATCCTGGATTCCAGTCCCACCTTGGAAAACACTCCAAGACCAGCTCCAACTATTGTAGAGTTTTTGATTTCAAGGCATTCTGGCAATGTATGGTCAGCTTTCAGAGGGTCCCCTGATGACACCTGCAGTTTATAATAAGGAACAAGAGAATGTTTTATTAACATAATAAGTGTACTATTTAAGTTATTTCTTAAATGTATTGGTATATATTAATCTAAACACAAATTTAAACAAGAGGCCCATGAGGGCCTGAATCTCTCTACTGCTATAAACAATGTGTAATTTTGGAAAGAATAAGATGGAAACTGTTTACTTAATCGCGCAAACAAGGAGAATTTTCTCAAATTCAAGGGGAGATTATTGTGTACTTATTTCTCCGATACTGCTCCTATTCAATAGGGTTCAAGTCCTCATTCATATAAAGATACTGTGCAAATTTGGAAATAATTGGATGAAAACTGTAAAATTAATTGCATTAACAAGCGGGATTTCAAAATTTTCTCATATTCAAGGGGAAGTAATTTTGGACTTATTGCTTGGATATTGCTCTTTTAAAAAAAGGGCTGTTTGTAAAACATGCCCCATATGGGCTGTCAGTTGTAGTGGCAGCCATACTGTGAATACGTTTTTTGTCACTGCGACCTTGACCTTTGACCTAGTGACCTGAAAATCAATAGGGGTCTTCTGCCAGTCATGATTAATGTACCTATAAAGTTTCATGATCCTAGGCCTTATTATTCTTAAGTTATCATCCGGAAACCATTTTACTGTTTTGAGTCATTGTGACTTTGACCTTTGACCTAGTAATTAATAGGGGTCATCTGCCAGTGATGATCAATGTACCTATGAAGTTTCATGATCCTAGGCGTAAGCATTCTTGAGTTATCATCAGGAAACCATTTTACTGTTTCGAGTCACTGTGACCTTAACCTTTGACCTAGGGACCTGAAAATCAATAGAGGTCATCTGCCAGTAATGAGCAATGTAACTATGAAGTTTCATGATCCTAGGCCTAAGCATTCTTGAGTTATCATCCGGAAACCATTTTACTATTTTGAGTCACTGTGACCTTGACCTTTGACCCAGTGACCTGAAAATCAATAGGGTTAGAGTCCTCATTAATATAAAGACACTGAACAAGTTTGAAAAGAATCGGATAAAAACTGTGGACTTTATCGGATAAACAAGAAAAAGTAACCATTTTACTATTTCGAGTCACTGTGACCTTGACCTTTGACCTAGTGACCCGAAAATCAAAAGGGGTCATCAGCCAGTCATGATCATTGTACCTGTGAAGTTTCATGATCCTATGCCTAAGCATTCTTGAGTTAAGATCTGGAAACCATTTTACTATTTTTTGTCACTGTGACCTTGACCTTTGACCCAGTGACCTGAAAATCAATAGGGTTCGAGTCCTCATTAATATAAAGACACTGAACAAGTTTGAAAAGAATCTGATGAAAACTGTGGACTTTATCGGATAAACAAGAAAAAGTAATCATTTTACTATTTTGACTCACTGTGACCTTGACCTCTGACCTAGTGAACTGAAAATCAAAAGGGGATCATCAGTCAGTCATGATCAATGTACCTATGAAGTTTCATGATCCTAGGCCTAAGCATTCTTGAGTTATCATCCGGAAACCATTTTACTATTTCGAGTCACTGATGACCTTGACCTTTAATCCAGTGACCTGAAAATCAAAAGATTTTGAGTCCTTATTAATATTAAGACACTGAACAAGTTTGAAAAGAATCGGATGAAAACTGTGGACTTCATCGGATAAACAAGAAAAGGCTAACGCACGCACAGACAGACAGACATGCATCATGCCATCCCATAAGCTCTTCTGCCTTTGGCAGTAGAACTAACAATAGTCAAAGTTACTAAGTGAAAAAATGGCCATAATTACGTCAAAATGCCAACCAGAGTTATTCAACTTGTCCTGTACATTCCCTTTATGATAGTTAGCGAGTGTTCCAAGTCTGAAAGCAATAGCTATGATACTTTAAGAGTAAAATGGACCAAAACACAATACTTATCCAAATTGTCAATTTTCTTAGTATAAAAGGAGTCATAATTCTATCAAAATGTCATTCAGAGTTACATAACTTTGCCTGCACAGTCCCCTTATGACAGTTAGCATGTGTTGCAAGCATGAAAGCAATAGCGATGATACTTTAGGAATAAAGTGGACCTAAACACAAAACTTAACCAAATTTTCAATTCTCTTAGTAAAAAAAGGGGCATAACTCTAAAAATAATGCTGACAGAGATTTACACCTTGACCTTCACAATTGTCTTGCTGCCATAAAGAAATATACAAAGTTTGAGTTAATTATCTTTGATAGTGTTAAAGTTATTTGAATTAAAAAAAAAAACTTTGACCAACGCCAACACAGGGGCGAGTAGTATAGCTCTCATTTTCTTCGAAAAAAGGAGCTTACAATTAAAATTTTATATATGCATTGCCAGCAATACACTTTTTGAGTAACAGCCTCATGTGCCCATACTAATAAATTTTTTCTTTACAACATGTAATGTATGCTTTAGAAAGAACACAGCTTCACCTCTTTGTCCTGTATGTAGTTGTAGGGTCTGTGGACAGGGCATTCCCCTTCAAACTCCTTGTTGCATTCTCCACAGTCTAAGACAGCAAAATAATCTCAAGCCAACAATCGAACCATGTCAAAGACTGATATCAGCTACTAGTACATCAGAATTAAAGAACCCATTTATATTTATTAAGAAGAAACATGTCTGACAAGACAGCCTTTGTGTCCGACTACCCTGTATTATTACTATTCCCAGGGTAAACAGTTCACATTTCAACGTTCATATCGTTTATTCAAATGTTATGTTACCTTCTGAGTTATGTGCTACACATAATCTGACAAAAAAGCAGATATATCCCCATCTAAATATAGGAGCATAACAAGTAAGCCTTGATAACTTTAAAGCACTCACCGGAGTTCTAGGTCAAATTTTAAAATTAGGTCCATCCTTTGACCTTGTGAATACGGTCAAATTGTTACTTAATGTAACACTGTTTTAATTTAGGCCTAGATATGGTCCAGAAAATCATAAACAACAATTTTAATTCAAACAAAAGCTGTCTCCATAGGATGACATATGTCTCTGATAAACGCTTTGATAGAAGTTATGAGCAATTTTCAAAACCTCAACGCATTTTTCGAGACCTAAACACGGACCATAAGTTCAAGGTCAAAGAAGTATTTGAGTGCGTATGGAAAGGCCTTGTCCATATACACATGCATACCATGCCTTGAAGAATCCACTCGACCGCCCCCATATGTGAATGAAGTTGACGGTCGGGCGAATTAAGTTTGTTAAATACTCGACTCACCGGGTGATTGCTGTTTTTCAAGTTGAGAAATATAAATTCAGTTCCAGAACTTCTGCTACATCGATACAAATTGCGAACAATTTTTCGAACAAACAAAAAAAAGTTTAATACACAAAGAAACTGCACTTTCGTTTTGACAATAAAAAAAGGACGTCACGGGCACAGATAAAATAGTTCTCAAAATCGGCTGAGCTCTTTTCGTAGGTGTCAGTGCTCTTAGCTATCGATTAAGAGTAAAAAAAACAGTTTAATATATGGGTAATTCCGTGAAGAATAAAATGTCATTTTAATGTAAATATGAGTAAAAAAATAATATATAACTGTCTAATTATAATACTTCTTATATTTCATTTAAAATAAACAGAAACAAGAGATGTGTTCATCAGAAACACAATGCCCCCTACTGCCCCACTTTGAAATAAAATTTCTATTTAACATTTGGCAGGTATATAAATCATCTCCCTTTAAAGCTTTTTACTTCCCTTGGATTTTTTCCAATCCAACGGAGGGGGAGGTCTGTAGACAGTCAAAGTCAGACATCACTGACAACTAAGGCCTGTGGTTTATCAAAGAGATTATAGCCAGAGTTCATCGTGTATCTATGGATATAGGTCCACAGGTATGTAATGAACACTACCATTCACAAATTAGTACAGGAAAGAAATGATAATTATATCATTTAAACCCTTTGACAAATCAATCATTTAAGTTATAAAAAATCAAAATAACAAATCTGTACAGTAACTGTGAAAAGAACTTAAATTCTTGGTAAGGAAATATATAATATGAGATTTATAATTATATAATTTACTTCCCTTGAAAATAATTGTCTCTAGCAAATCTCTATTTTTAGTAGCAAATAATTAAAAGCCACTACTTCGACTGTAGATTCACCACTCAAAATGTGCAGCTCCATGAGATACACATGCATACCAAATATCAAGTTGCTATGTTCAATATTAAATAATTATCTTCCTTTAAAGCTTATAACTTCCCTTGGATTTGTATTTTTGAACTTAGACCTTGAAGGATGACCTTGACCTTTTACCACGATGTGTTTGTCAAAAACACAATGCCGCCTACTGCGCTGCTTTGATTTATTTAACAAAAATATATACGTTGGCAGGTCAGATAATTATGTCCATTTAAAGCTTATAACAACCCTTGGATTTGTTTTTTCGACCCTAGACCTTGAAGGATGATGTTCACCTTGAAATTTTACCACTCAAAATGTGCAGCTCCATGAGATACACATGCGTGCCAAATATCAAGTTGCTATCTTCAATATTTAACAAGAGATTTGTTTGTCAGAAACACAATACTCCCTATTGCGCTGCTTTGAAAGAATTTATTTTTTTTTTTTTTTGACATTTGACCTTGAAGGATGACCTTGACTTTGAACTTCCACCACTCAAAATGTGCAGCTTCATGAGAACGCCGCTTTGAAATAATTTTTTTTACCCTTTGACCGTGAAGAATGACCTTGACCTTGAACTACCACCACTTACAATATGCAGCTTTATGAGAACGCCACTTTGAAAAAAAATAATATTTTTTTACCTTTGACCTTGAAGGATGACCTTGACCTCGAAGGATGACCTTGAACTTCCACCACTCACAATGTGCAGCTTCATGAGAACGCCGCTTTGAGAAGAATTTTTTTTTTGACCTTGGACCTTGAAGGATGACCTTGACCTTGCACCACTCAAAATGTGTGGCTCCATGAGATACACATGCATGCCAAATGTCAAGTTGCTATGTTCAATATTTCAAAAGTTATTGCAAAACTTTACCATAATATTAAAGTTTTAAATTTTTGACATTTGACCTTGAAGAATGACCTTGACCTTTCACCACTCAAAATGTGCAGCTCCATGACATACACATGCATGCCAAATATCAAGTTGCTATCTTCAATATTTCAAAAGTCATTGCAAAATTTTACTATATTAAACTTTTGAATTTTTGACCTTTGACCTTGAAGGATGACCTTGACCTTTCACCACTCAAAATGTGCAGCTCCATGAGATACACATGCATGCCAAATATCAAGTTGCTATATTCAATATTTCAAAAGTTATTGCAAAACTTTACTGTAAGGTTAAAGTTTTGGGACAGAATGACAGACAGACAGGCCAAAAACAATATACCCCCGATCTATCAATCCGGGGGCATAAAAAGTTATGGCCAATGTTAAAAGTTTTTTTTCGGACGGACGGACAGACTGACATACTGACTGACGGACAGTTCAACTGCTATATGCCACCCTACCGGGTGCATAAAAATAATTATTAATAAACAGAATATTCGTAATCAGAAGCCTTAACCAAAATTTACCATATTGTAACCATTTGTCATTTGTCTTTCAGTAAAAGTTCGTCTCAAATATTAAAACTCAGCATGGAAAAGGGTTCTATTTTAAAATATCTGCAAGGTGGTGGAGACAGGCAACAGAAAGAAAGGTCATCAAAACGAGAAGCGGAAATTATTGACAAAAGGAAACAGGTGCAGAAAACGTAAGGAAAGCAAATAAACTCCATCAGATGTTGTTAATTTGTTTGCAGCGTAGTGTCACTATGTTACGTAGGTTAAAAAGGTTCTGGTTGATTATAACTATTTTTTTTAATGCATGGCGAGTAGATTAAAGTGAAGGGCGTGTGGATTGTCAGGCCTACTCGCCCTGCAGGGCAAGTGGCTCTAGATTTTTTTTCAAGGCCTGCATACCAAATATAAATGTTACATCTGAAGCGACATAGAAGTCAAGAGCATTTTTCGAAACCTAAACGCAAAGTGTGACGGACAGTGCAATCACTGTATGCCTTCCTTCGGGGGCATAAAAAGCCACATGAGGCCTTTGAATTTGACTACTTTTCTAAGATTCGACCTTAGGACCTAATTTGTGACCAAAACTGACAGAAATTCTAACTAATTATTGTCAAGATGAACATTATTTTACCAAGGTTATTCAATAGTTACTATTTATGCATCTTGGCATATGGTAACAAGGTTTTTTGAAATTTGACCACACTACACCCATAGTCATACTTATAGATATTGTTTTTTAAACATTCTGACCAAGTTTTATCAAGATTGACTCGTAAACATGGCTTTGAACGATAACAATGTCTTCAAAATTTGACAAGGCAACTTAGTTTTCACTCAACTTAACCCAATTATAATTTTCCAAATATTGCTGAGTTAACCATTTGCCAAGTTTTATAAATTGTGATTCATAAATGAGCCTTCTAGAGTAGTAACACAGAACTTGTAGGTTTTGACCAATTTTCCCAGTTTTTAACATACATGACCAAGGTTCTATCTTGGTTTCTTTATTTCTAATATAAACACATTGACACAGATTGATTTAACTGTGACCTGCAGAGTGGTAACAAGCCAAATGTTGAGCATTCACAACACTTGACGCCAAACCAGCTCAATTGTTAAGTAAGAACTCAGGAAGCTAAACTTATTATTATGTTTGTTAGTCTTTAGTAAGACTTTCTATTGCAAGGTAATGAATGTTTAGTTCTAGAGCTTACAGAGAAAATGGTCATTATCTCGAGGTTCCAAATTCATACAGCTGGCAAGGTTCCTCTCTTGAAGACTGCACTCAGTCTTGTCCTTTTCCGAATTCTTGGCCTTCTTCATTCTCTGCAATAGTGTGTAAGACAAAAAATATTGCTTATATTTAACACAATAATATATTCTGATAAAAGTATTATCTGTTTAATCAAAACAAAAAGTACCCCATGCAACAGCTATGAAATTTATAATTCACAAACAAACTCTTTATTAAAATCAGAGTTTATCTTGCGAGATATAAAAATACCAGCATAGCCATGTACTGGAAAAAAATCATTGCGTTCTTAGATATTGACATGTTCTTTTTTTCAAGTAATAAAATACAAATGTAGGCTTCCTTGTTAAAAGATTTCACTTGAATGGTAAACTTAGATCGCGTTATTAAAAGCTGATGTACCTTAACAGTCAAGGTCACATTTTAAGGTCAAAGGTCAAATTTAACCTTTAAGTTGCTTTTTGGTGACACAAGTTGAGTTTTGAGATAATAGTGGAATGCGGAGGCGTCTGTACCCTATGGACACATAAAAAATTACATTTTTAGCTCACCTGAGCACAACATGCGCATAGTGAGCTTTTGTGATCAATAGCCATTGCTGTATATGTCCTATGAAACACCTAATTTTAGGTTTGATCTATGTATTTGTCTAAGTCATTTAGCGTAGGAGACTGGTTTTACACTTCACATACCATCTTAAGATGGCTTACAATGGTGCCAAGTACTCCAAAATATGTCAATACATGGCAAAGTCATAGCAAAGACAGGAATTGTTATGATTAATATGCTCTTTAACGTCTTAGTGTAACCTTGCCTTATAAGACAAGGACACAAACAAGAGGGTCTGAAAGGCCCAAAGTCGCTCACATGAGAATCAAAGGAACTGACCTGTTCTGTGCAACTCAAGATGTTATAAGAACAAAATGTTCTAACCAACTTTCAAGACTAGTGAATAACCTGGCAGCCATGTTTTTTTACCAGACCAGAACCATTTTCATACACATCCAAGATATCATTTAAACAAATATTCTGACAATTAAGTTTCATGAAGATTCATGAAGTCATATGAGGAAAAATGCCCCGCCCCCTGGTGGGCATGTTTTTTAAGAAACCAAAACAATTTTTGAACTCATCCAAGATATCATTGGCACAACTCTTCTGACCAAGTTTCATGATGATCGGAAAATAAATGTGGCCTCTATAGTATTAACAAGGTTTTACTATAGCCATATAAGGAAAAATGCCCCGCCCCATGGCGGCCATATTTTTCAACCAACCGACAACATTTTTGAACTCGTCTAAGGTATTATTGGGATAAATCTTCTGACCAAATTTCATGAAGATCGAACAATACATGTGGCCTATAGTGTTAACAAGATTTTACTATAGCCATAAATAGCCATATAAGGAAAAATGCCCCGCCCATTGGCAGCAATGTTATTCAAGCAAACATTACCATTTTCGAACTCATCCGAGAAATCATTGAGAACAATTTTGTGACAAATTTTCATGAAGATTGGACAATAAATGTGGCCTCTAGAATGTTAACAAGGCAAATGTTGATGCCGCACAACGCACGCTGCACAACGGGCAAAAGGCAATCACAAAAGCTCACCATGAAAACCTTGTGCTAAGGTGACCTAAAACACCATGCTGAATGTTAAAAAACTCACTAAGTGACCCCGTGACCTAGTTTTTGGCCCGGCATGGCCATGTTCAAACTTGGCGTAGAGATCATCAAGATAAAACTTCTGACCAAGTTTGGTGAAGATATCGGATGAAAACTACTTGAATTAGAGAGGGGACAACATGCTGAATGTTTAAATCGCACTAAGTGACCCTGTGTCCTAGTTTTTGACCCAGCATGACCCATTTTCAAACTAGACCTAGACATCATCTAAATACAACTTCTGACCACATTTGGTGAAGATGGGATGAAAACTACTTGAATTAGAGAGCGGACACCATGCTCAATGTTTAAAACGCAATAAGTGACACTGTGACCTAGTTTTTGACACTGCATGATTCATATTCAAACTTGACCTAGACATCATCTAGATACAACATCTGACCAAGTTTGGTATAGATCGGATGAAAACAACTTGAATTAGAGAGCGGACACTTAATACGGACCAACCGACAGACAAGCTCACTCCTATATCCCCCCCCCCCATAACTTCGTTTGTGGGAATTTAATTTTTTAGTTACGGGCAAGAAGGAGTCATATCTCTAAATCTGTCAAAAATATCCAAACCAAAATATGGAGGCGCACAAGTGCACATGTTGGGTCAGTCAATGGCGAATCTATATGCCTCCATCACTCTCCTCATACAGTGTGTGCATAACAAACAAAGGCAATTATTCAGAAAAATACTGGTCAGAATAAAAGTTTATTTTTAATCATCATTTTTAGATAAAGGTTAATTCTGAAGTGAAAGTTTGAGCAAATTCTGCAAAGCAGCTAACGACAAAAATAATATTTCGGACAATATATTATTTAGCCAGAAGACCATGGGCCATAAATCTGTCAAAACTTGTTGCAGCCAATATTCCTTAGTTTATGATCATCAAACAAGAAGTTTATTAATCTGTAAAAGTTTGAGCAAGATCCACGCATTAGTAAAAGATAGGTTGAAAACACAAGCTTCAAGACAGACAAACCAATGCAGAACCAGTGCAATGATTAATTTATATAAGTTAAGGTAGAGCCACTGTAATGGGCACCTTTCCAAATATAATCTAATGTATTATTTTCTTAATCAGCATCATTTCACTGAATTACATGCAAATTTTAAGGTAGGCTTTCCTTGCTTTTCAAAAAAAAACAAACAGATTTTTTCAAAACCAAACCCACGCTCAGCTTTTTCCAGTTTATTTGCACCCCTGGGGTATATGAAAGTTTCATAATTCATCCAGATTTCCAAATATGGGCATGCAGTTGGTGTGTATAGTTGCAGTAAAGGTGTCTAAAGTTTAAACAAGATGAAACAAGAGATTGCCAAGCAATATGGTTCCCTACCAGTGAAAAACTCCACCATTGTCAGTATTTTTTTTCCATATATTTCTTGCCATAGCAACCAGAATTCTTGACGTAGGAATAAAATGAAATGACGTGCATAATCTCTATATTGCCATCCATCCATGTTTTCATCCAAAAATATGAAGAACTTTTAAAGTTTTCGCAGGATCCAGAAAAGTGTGACGGACTGACAGACAGACAGACAGAGCGAAAACCATAAGTCCCCTCCGGTTTCACCGTAAGGGGACAAAAATTATTCTTTTACAGACATTTATTTTTATAACTTGTTATCTATGGAAGAGCGCCATGAAATGTAAGTGTAATAAAATTCTAAATAGTATCAATTGAGTAATATTTTGAACATATTTTTAGATACGCTATATACAGCAAAAATACCAAGAAATAGACAGATTTACCGTTTACTTTTTGAAATACAAATAAAAATGCAACATGCATGATTTGTTTTTTCAGCAGTAAATCACCCAAAGCTTGGTTTATACAGGCATTTATTACAATTTTGTGTTATTGCTGGAAAACCGGACTACTATTTAACAAAAACATAGCTTATATACTATATTAAACCAAATTACGTTGGAAAAGAAATAAAACGCGTTGCAAAAAGTATGCGTTGTCAGCAAGATTCGATCCTGCGCGGGAAGATCCCTAAAGATTTCTAGTCTAACGCCTTAATCACTCGACTAAGACAACTTCACAAAGGCTCTTCAATCTTCAGGGAAATCGCGGAAAATCATTACAGTGGCTCTACCTTAATACCCCCTTTCCATGTTTTCCATTAGAAGACAATAAAAGCCACACACCTTGAAATGGCAAAGTTAATTTAAGTATATATAAGAAACATATTTTATCTATGCCAATTAGAATATATATGGTGGTTACAAGGTAGAAATCCGTCTCTTTTGCGCTTTAGAGCTGATAAAATAATTGTGTTTGTCGAAATGGACGTATACGTCTTGAAATCCTAATTTCGGTGAAAAATGCAGTACGGTTTGAAAAACAAACAAGGGTTGTTTGTAAAACATGCATGCCCCCCATATGGGCTGTCCGTTGTAGTGGCAGCTATTGTGTGAATACGATTTTTGTCACTGTGACCTTGGCCTTTGACCTAGTGACCTGAAAATTAATAGGGGTCATCTGCGGGTCACGATCGATGAACCTATGAAGTGTCATGATCCTAGGCAAAAGCGTTCTTGAGTTATCATCCGAAAATCATTTTACTATTTCGGGTCACCATGACCTTGACCTTTGACCTTGTGACCTCAAAATCAATAGGGGTCATCTGCAAGTCATGATCAATCTACCTATGAAGTTTCATGATCCTAGGCATATGCGTTCTTGAGTTATCATCCGAAAACCATTTTACTATTTCGGGTCACCGTGACCTTGACATTTGACCTAGTGACCTCAAAATCAATAGGGGTCATCTGCAAGTCATGATCAATCTACCCATGAAGTTTCATGATCCTAGGCGTATGCGTTCTTGAGTTATCATTCAAAAACTATTTTACTATTTCTGGTCATTGTGACATTGACCTTTGACATAGTGACCTCAAAATCAATAGGGGTCATCTGCGAGTCATGATCAATGTACCTATGAAGTTTCATGATCCTAGGCCCAAGTGTTCTTGAGTAATCGTCTGACAACCACCTGGTGGACGGACCGACAGACCGACATGAGCAAAGCAATATACCCCCCTCTTCTTCGAAGGGGGGCATAAAAATACATGCTAACTAGGCTATAGATTTAATTTAATCTATCTCAATTAGAATATATCTGGTGGTTTCAAGGTAAAAATCCGTCTTGTTGCGCTTTAAAAATTAAAAATAATCGCGTTTGTCGAAATGGACGTATAAGTATAGAAATCCTACTTTCGGTTTTAAAATTAAAAAAAAAAAAATTACTTGCTGACTAGGCTATGGATTAAATGACAATTTTGCACACTTTTAAATAGCATCTATATGTATTGATTAACATGTACTTCATTTCAAGGTGTGTGGCTTTAAATAACTGAAAGTTATACATGTACATACCTTAACTTTCTTCACTCGGACACCCTCTCCGTCCAATTTTATCTTAGCTGGTTTCAGAAAAATGGAGTCAGTCCTTGCCACAGCATTTTCTGCAAACATATCAATAAAATTAAACTACCATTATTGCTATATAAGTTGTCAGACACCCTCTTTTTTGCCAAAAATAATACCTTTTTGAATACCGTATTTTTGGAAAAGTATCGATTATCATTAATTGACACACTATAGAGGTCAACATACTGTAAAACAAAATCTATAGTGTGTCAACTAATGTTGGACGCTAAGTTTGGTAAATTTGTGGTGATTCTCTCAACCATGAAATAAAATGTCAAACAAATATTCAAGTGTGAAGTCTTATATCAGACATTATAAAATATCCAAGAATATAAGAGGGAAAGAAAATACCAGATTGTGTGAATCCACGAGAAATCATGTAAACATAAATAAATAAATCTACACTACCTCTTGCTGAAAGACTCCTTGGCTGGACTACACCTCTGGACGAACCTTGACATCGAATCCTCTTCAGCGACGGATGAGTTGGCTGACAGCTCTTGTTTTTCCTTTTGTTTCTTTCAATGTAGTCATCAGAAGATTCAACAGATTTTGCTGCTAGCTTTGAATTGATCTCGGATGTCACTGCAAATTCTGCCATGTTTGAACTTACAAACAAAGGCATTCCATTGCTCTGACTTTCCGATATGTCTTGTGATTGATTTGACTTTGAATCACAACTGATTAAAAACATTGGCACATCCACAGCATTGACAGGTAATTTTGCAACTTTTTGGTAAATACTTTCCATTACATCACTTGACAAACCAATAGATTGATTTGTAGGAACGTCCTTTTTAACTGATTTACAAGCCCTTTCACCTAAAGCATCAGTAGATTTACGACTGCCAGCTGTCACTGAACTGCTAACAACGGAAGGGATGTTAACACTCGTTGGCAAAACCTGAACTGGCAAAGTGCATACAAAAATTGCGACAGTTTTGGAAGCACAATGAATGACAGGAGTCACATCAGAGACAGAATGTGGTACACAAGTTTGCATAAACTTCCCATTTTCAGAATCTAACAAAACTTCTTGAGAACAAATCTGGCTCAGTTGCAATTCGTTTGAAACCAAATGCTTGTTTTCCTTGAGGTTTTGATCACCAGTTTCCTGTTTTTCATCAAACACTGGTTCCGCTATGGCCTTTATTTGCGGGGTCTTTACTCTGGTTACAAGTTGTGGCTGCTGTTGCTGGTTGTATTGGGGCTGTGAACTCTGAGGTGTACAGCTTGGCAGAGGAATATTACCTTCCTTGGCAGAGTCAGTAGGTTGGCTGTCAAATTGAGGCACCAATGGGGATACAACAGACGGCACAAACCCTGAACTGGTGCTTAAAATACTCCCATGCTGTACATTGTCGTGTAAAGTGTATGTATCCAGATTGGCTACTGGCTTAGCATCGATTATACTTCCTTCTATTGCATGAACACTATGATTCTTGGAGGGCAGGGCATACCAGCTTTGCAACGAAAGTCGGTCATCAGCTTCCTTCAAAACATCTGATGGACTTAAATGGTAGGACGGAACTGTTTTGACATTTGAAGTGGGAGCACTTGCTTTTGCATGAAGATATGACTTGCTTGGAATCGGCAGATGCAGATCAGCAGAATTCCCAGTCATAATATTCTGAAGTAAAGAACCACTTCGTAAACGACTTGAAGGTGCAGTCCGAACACGCAGTATGTTGGGTCTTTTAAAACGATAAGTCCATGATCTTTTCCCACATAAAGAATTGTGATCATTTGATGTTCTATTTCGATTGTCTGTTTCTGTATTTTTATTCTGTTTAGCTTTACCACACACAGAATTGGGGTCATGTGTTGTTATATGACTCTGGTCTGTATTTAGATTTAGAAAATGTTTTGTCTCCCCACATACAGTATGGAGCTCATCTTGTGCTGTATATGCTTTTGAATTTGCGATTGTGTTTTTGTTGGCACATACAGAATTGGTGACATCTTGATGCAGAACTTCACATTCTGTCTGTTCTGATTTAAGACATTTGAAGGTGAAGCCATCTTGTTTGGTGTGATCTTGATCCATCTGTAAACATCCTGTTTGTGCATGTATTAAATTGAAGCCATCTTGTTTGTTGCAATCTGGATATATCTCGTCCAATTGAACCTGTTCTAATTTGGCAGACGCAGAATGAAAACCAGCAGCCGCAGTACACCATTCATCAGTCTCAATTTTGACACAGCCAGAGTGATCTAGTGTTTGGTGTGAATTTAAGGTCTCCACACTTACCCTAGCCGATAAAGTGTTACCGCTAGTTTGGGTTGTGGAATAAAATGCCGTTCTAATTGCACTCTCCGTTTCGGTGTCACTTTCAATGGTTTTGCATTCTGCCTCTCCTTTTCTTCTCTTGTACTTTTTGGAGACCGCCAAAATAGGACTTTTCTGTGTCCATGTAATTCTGGAAATAATAACAGATAAAATTTGAATAAATATATTAATTCACATGCAGATTAATGAGACAGATATGGTCAAAACTAGTTATGTTATGTTGTATGAAAAACAATATCTTATACTATACCTTCAGACCCTGCATGGTGTTACTCTGTAGAAAGTGTAATATTGACAAATTGGACTCTAAAGCAGGGTTTTCAATTAGAATTGTTTAAAGAGGCCAACTTGTATTTGAACAATAATTGCACATGCTGGATTGTTTTGCAAGGTCTGTCCCAGTGTTTGTTTGTGATGGTTTTTTTTGAGGCGGTTAGTTGATGATTTTGGGCAGTAATTGCTGGTGATTTTTCTTTAATAGCATAACACTTTCATTATTTATCAGATATATATAGAATGCGAACAAGATTTGTAAATTGCACCTCTTGAATGTGGCAGCGTTAGTTAAATGTACAATGTAACACATAAAAGCAAGTGTGTTTGAGTAATTTCCCTTGTGACTTTATTTCCAATTTTCCATTTAAAAAAAAATAAATTTGTTTCGTAAAATAATTGTTGATGAATGCAAAAACTTATACGACAAAAATAATGAAATAAGATGTTTAAATGAATTTGTAAATCTTACGGAAACTAAAATCATCAAAAACTTACCAGTCAATTAATTTCCACATAAATCCAAGGTGAAGCAGACAACGGTACCCCACTGTTTTATTTATCTATTATATTATGTATAGTTGATAAACATGAAATGATGGCCTCAGTTATGCAGATAGTAGTAATAACTAAAAAACAGTAAGAACTGTATGTTACAATATAAAGAAGTGAAACTCCAGCTGCTGGAGCAGTATTGAATTTTCATTAAAAACAATTAGTTGGTCCTTTATTTAAGGCAAGTGACCGATTGCCAAAACAGTACAGAACAGCACAATACAGCACAATACAAACCAACATAAACACAAAATATGAATAAAGTCTTCTTTAGGATGATTGGAAAAAAAATGTTGTCATGCGCCGCCAGCACAAATTTTTCTATTAAGAAGGAGTGCTGTATCTGAAGAAGATATTCGCCAAAATTTGAAATAAATCTTTTTCAAAAAGTATTATCATACGGGCAAAAGCCCGCGTAGTGGGCGTTTACCGTTCATACATATGGAAATTTCGACAAAACAATATGCATAGGAATGCATCTCAAAAAAATTTGCCACGCGACATATAATTTCACGATGCAATTATCTCCCTTGAATACTCATCTTGTCCATATTCTGCCTCCGTTTGTTTAGTTGCGAATTTATTTGATCCGATTATTTTAATATCTTAATGTTATTATTTTCCTCACAATTCAATAAATACAACTATTTAAACAATTGATTCGCTGAATTCATGAACATCGGCGTTGATTTCGAGCTCTCAATTTTTTATGGGAGCTAGCCACTGCGCATACAGCGTCCGGTGAATAACGACACTCTACTGTTTACTTGTCAGAATTCGTGACGCATTTACCATTTGCTCTCAGAAAGCAGTTTTACCCGTGATCATGAGAAATACTTTGTGAAGTTGCGGTTGTTATCCACAAGGAACACGTCTATTTACCAAGTTTAACGTTATTCTGATTTAACTTTTCAGCATTTTAGCTATTTTTTTTACTGGTTTTAACTTCGTCTACACTCACTTTCTCAAGTCTCGTTTATTTTCATATAAAAGGTTACACATCACTATATAAAGATTAGGCCTCAAGCCACTTAATTGATTAAAAAGCGGTTGGTAATTATTGTATTTGGTTTCATAAAATATCAATGTATTGTTAAAGATTACCTTTTATAAAACGGAAACTTCTTTTGTAACATAGCAATTTTTCGCCGGTTTTGAAATTAGTTCTATCTATGGCTATTAATTAAAACTATTTAAACAAAAATGTATCCATGTATTTAACGTTTTGGTTATATGTCTTAAGTATACTTTACATGATTATTCAAAGATCCTCTCTCTTTGGTATGTAAAGATATGCTGTGATTGTTAACAATACTTCAACTTGTACTCAATTATTTTCGTACCAAACTGTGAATGATTGTAAACAATATTTCAACTTGTTCCCGATCATTTTGTACAACAGTAAACGGGTTCATACTGTAAATAACTGTGCTTATATAAACATAGGATATTGCCTTATTAAAATGTGTATGGGCGCTGGGCATCACACACTCCATACATTATTCTGTGCAGCAAAACTGACTGGATGCTAAATACTCAACAACGATGCATTTCTGGGTCTATCAAACTTGCCAGTGATGGAAATTATGCAATTGTGGCCTTGAAATATTCAATAGTTCTGTTGAGTGTTATAAAACATAAGTAGACTGTAAAGAAACTGCAGTTATTATGAAGAGTGTCTGTATGTCATAAAACAGCAGTTTCTGCATAACAAATATCAGATGTGCAAATAATATTTAAAGAGAAGTGAAATAAACAACTAGCAGATAGCAAACATGTTAAATTTATGTTGATACTAATAGTGTCCATGCATTTATATATTGTATATGTAAGTCTAGTGGTTAATAAAAAGCATGCCACAAGCAACGAAGCGTACTCTGAGTTTTTTGGATCATTGTGTTTTGAAGACTTCTAGCAAGACATTAAACTTTTAAACAATATTAACAAGCATGTTTTACTATAGAATTTGTTATATATTGTGTAATTGAATGTTAATTTTTCTGTCCCATGATATAGTGGAAAATTGTGAATATTTTAATTGCAAAAATGCCTGTTGATCTTCGACATATACTTGTTTTTATTCTAGCATAAATAATAATTGGACACAATTCATCATGCTGTTTTTGTATGTATATGTTTTATGTTTCATTAGTTTATGCCATGAGCAATCGCTTTAAATTCCTTCTTCTTCTTCCCATAAAGTGCAAGGACTAAAGGAGCATTGATACACCTTAGGGTAGAGAAAAAGACCACTTTCAAGCTGAATGCAAACAATCCGGGAATCATTGTTGTGTATACTTTTTTGGCTTTAATTGAATACAAATAGTTTTCTGATTTACTTATGCAGGGTTTTCATTTAGATATGCAAATAAAATAAGGTAAACACTCGGCTCCTTTTTTAAAGCTAAAACCGAATAAATACATTCGTTACACTTTTTAACAAGAGCACTGCCTTGCGGGTGCAGACCGCTCATCTATTTTCTTTTTAAAGGTGAAGGGACTCTCATTTTCAATCACAAAGGAGGGAGGGGTGGAGTGAAAAGGGGTGTATAGTGTGGGGGCGTGGACATTTATTACATTATCTTCCAAAAATGCGAACAAAAATGAAAAAAAAAAAAAACATTCGGGAGGGGGGGGGGAGTGGGAGGGGATTCTTGGGTGCGATGGTTGGACGGTATTTCAAACATAAAATAACAAAAATAAATATTTGTGTTTTTTAACCGTTTCAAAAAAAAATGGTGGGGGGATGGGGTTATAGTGTGAGGGTGTGGTGGTCATTTGTGAGATGATCTTAAAAAAAAAAAAAAAAATTAGGGGGGGGGAATTCGGCGGGGGTGGGGGGGGGGGGTATTCTTGGGTGCGATGGTTGGACGGTATTTCAAACATAAAATAATAAAAATAATAAATATGTGTTTTTTAACCGTTTCCAAAAAAAAAAATTTGAGGGGTGGGATGGGGGGGGGGTGTATAGTATAGTGTGAGGGTGTAGTGGTCATTTGTGAGATGATCTTAAAAAAAAAATTAGGGGGGGGGATTCGGGGGGGGGGGGGGGCACGGGGGATGGTTTGGGTGGAGTCTATTGTTGTATGTCAGGTAAGAGTAGTTTTGTCAAAGTATCAATCAAATCTAATCATAAATAAAGAAGTTATGGCATTTTTAGCAAAATTTAATAATTTGACCTTGAGAGTCAAGGTCATTCAAAGGTCAAGGTAAAATTCAACTTGCCAGGTACAGTAACCTCATGATAGCATGAAAGTATTTGAAGTTTGAAAGCAATAGCCTTGATACTTTAGAAGTAAAGTGGATCGAAACACAAAATTTAACCATATATTCAAAGTTACTAAGTCAAAAAAGGGCCATAATTCCGTAAAAATGACAACCAGAGTTATGCAACTTGTCCTTTTACTGTACCCTTATGATAGTTTGCGAGTGTTCCAAGTATGAAAGCAATATCTATGATAGTTTAGGGGTAAAGTGGACCAAAGCACAAAACTTAACAAAATTTTCAATTTTCTAAGTATAAAGGGCCCATAATTCCGTCCAAATGCCAGTCAGAGTTACATAACTTTGCCTGCACAGTCCCCTAATGATAGTTAATAAGTGTTGCAAGTATGAAAGCAATAGCTTTGATACTGTAGGAATAAAGTGGACCTAAACACAAAACTTAACCAAAATGTTCACTTTTCTAAGTATAAAAAGGGCACATAATTCTGTTAAAATGCAAGCCAGAGTTATCTAACTTTGCCTGCCCAGTCCCCTCATGATAGTTAGTAAGTGTACCAAGTTTGAATGCAATAGCAATTATACTTTCTGAGAAAAGTTGACCTAAACGCAAAACTTAACCGGACGCCGACGCCAAGGTGATGATAATAGCTCATAATTTTTTTTCAAAAAATAGATGAGCTAAAAACAGATCAAACCTTGATTAATCCAAAACTATAATTAAAGTTCAGAAGAAGTAGAACAAGAAAAATAAATGAAAGAAAAGGTGTATTTAATAGTAAATAAATTTCTGCTGTACAAAAAACGCCTTCCGTATGCGTGTTTACTTGCTTGTTTCACTGTAGTAAACACAAGTTTATTTATGGTACCATATGAGGATTGTGAATTCATTTAATTTTACATTCTACGGTCATATTAATATGCTGGGTTAGGAAGGAAGAATACTATGTTGACATTGAAATCATATAATATAATCGCTTCAAGTAAAAATTATCATTTTCCCTTTCTTCTTCATCCTCCGTCTTCAACTTATTGAAATCCCTGCATATGTTCAAGAAACATAAAACACAATTTTAATAATAGAATACATACCGGTAATTTATATTTTGAATGTTTAGAAATAATTTTCTTTTTCGGTGGACAACAACTTCGCATATGCATGTTTGTCAAAAATGTCATTCAGTTATTCGTTTCTAGCAGGGTCTAGATGAAAGCATGGGTGTCACACTGCTGTAAATAGACACATGTAAAAATAGAGAATACTATGTTAGTGTGATTGTGTACTTTAATTTATCCCACAAGTGAAGAGAGGTTTACATGGCGAGGCTTGCCGATCTGAAATTTAATTTATTTCTGATGCAATAAAAATAGTAGTCTTTAATTTATAAAATATAAGCAAAAACACATTAAAATAGCTGAATCTAACATTGCGTAGTAATATTAATTGCGATCTTTCTCGTTTATGGAACTCGAAATAGTCCTTAAGAATTCCACGCAAAAGAAGAGTAACGAGACAAGATCGCTATACGCCTCGATTCAAATTTAATCAGCGTTCCAAATGTTACACATTCAAGTAGAACACAGACGGTTGTGTTCAAACTACAATTCTGGTTTTATCACTGTAAAATACCGAAAACAAAAATGGCTGCCATTTTGAAATTTGCAAAATGTGTAGAAACCTACGTGAAGTTGTGTAGATCTTCTAACCATGTTTATTTTCGTAAAGTTTAATTTGCTTCCATGACGAGTTAAAATTCTGGACACATTTCTTCATCGTCATCCATCTTTTCCATTTTAACGCACTGGATGCAAGCAGGCAATTCTTTGTGAATAGACATTCTTTGATCGACTGACAAAGGAACGACTTATTCATCAAAGAAATTACCCTTTTAACTCAACATCGATTTCCTTCGAACAGTTAAAGAACAATTCACTGATACTCTTCTTAAATTTAATCCATCAATTGTTCAACAAAACATCGCGTTATTCGAGTACATTAGACATTTTAACGAAATCGAAAATGCAGTCTCACCAGTTTTATTCCAGTTTTATATCCCAACACTGTTATTCACATTCATAATCCATCGTTAACACACACACTAATCGTTCTATGCTTAAAAAATATTAAACTGTTAAATAAAAACCATCCAAGTCCGAATTGTTGTTGTCCTTAAATCCAAATCGTCTAGCTTGTTTCGTCATTTTAATTACGTCACATGAGATACGTCATAAATTGCGTAATCAATTCAATGAAAATATAAGTACGGAAAGCTGGTTCTTCATAAATTTTAGTAAAGGACCAAAATCGTATGATTGTATGACTCAAAACCTGTGCCAATCTATGATGTAGTATATAAGTAAGATATATATTATAGACGTTAAATACCCGGCTGAGCCGGGCCGGGCAGTGATAATCTGCCCCAGGTCGCTAAAGCCCTCGGGCCGTTATGCTTCCTGCGGGCCGATTATCACTGCTTGGCCCGGCTCAGCCGTGTTTTATCATCTTAATAATCCATCGCAAACAAACACACACTCGTTAAGTCGTCCAACGACTGCGTACCCAATGACCTGAATGACGCAATCAGGGGTAAAATGCCAAAATAGTAGTCCCTATGTTCTAAAAATAACTGTGGAATAAACCTTATCTAAAAAATAACCGTGGAGAAAACCTTATCTTTTCTTTATGAGTCGTATTTGTTCTATAAAATCATTTAGCTGTGGGATAAATGTTGTTATGGAAGTGATTTAAAGATGCCCAACAATTTATAATAAAATTTATCCTGATATTTAAACAATTATTTTTCTTTAAACAGTTACTTTCATCTATTCAAGAGGTTTTTAAGATTGAAATTGTAAATATTGTTTATTTAAAAAGTGAACAACCATAAAACTTGACATTAAAACGTTTGTAAACAAGCCTAGTGGTTGCTATATATATATATATATATATATTGCCTAAATCTTAAACAATGTTTTTGGTTTCATTTCTCTTAAAATGAATTACCTTTTGGTTGCTGGGTTATGTTTTATTGTGTTGTTCCATTAAAATGTGCAGGATTTTATTTCTAATCAATATGCAAAATAAAATAGACATCTTTTGAGCTTTTGCCTGCAAATTAGGTAGTCCCTATAATCACATTTCCGCAAATTGCTTATTTGTTTGAAACACTTTGAACATGGTCAAATCAATAACATGTACTACTGTTAACGAGCCAATTTTCCTTTTCATGATTAATAATACGGACAAAAGCCCGCGTAGCGTGCGTTAACCGTTCATACATATGGAAGTTAAGACATAAAAATTGACAAAGGGACATCTCAAAAAAAAAAATTGCCACGCGACAATATAATTTCCGATGCTATTTATGACCTTGAACAAATCAAAAACAATTTGACATATGCTAAATCACATGTAAATACATACCTCAGGAAAAAGTATACAAATGACATCATAGTTGTGTAGCGAATTGCACTTAATATTCTCGCATTATTTGTTTTTCTCCGCTACATATAGACCGTTTCAGAATTAAGAGTACCTAATTATCTCCTCTGAATACTCATCTTCAGTGGGTATAAGCCATAGACTGGTTCACTACATATGTTGACAGTCTTTAAAAAACACAATTTGGGTAAACATAACCCGTCTTAAATATATTGCCCGAATCTCAGATTTTTTTCGAATGTATTTGCTTTGATCTTTTCGATATCTTATTGTTATTATTATCCTGACAAATCACAAACCCTTGTTAAAACAAGATGTGTTTGAGAAACACAATGTCCCCCTATATGATGTTTGACCTTGTAGGATGACCTTGACCCTTCACCACTCAAAATGTGCAGCTCCTTGAGATACACACGCATTTCAAATATAAAATTGCTAGCTTCAATATTGCAGAAGTGACATTACATGCGCAATTATGACCCATATACTTGACCTTGAAGGATGACCTTGACCTTTCACTACTCAAAATGTGCAGCTCCATGAGATACACATGCATGCCAAATATCAAGTTGCTATCTTCAATATTGCAAAAGTATTCATAAAATAAGCGATTTGGGCCACATATATTTGACCTCTGACCTTGAAGGATGACCTTGACCTTTCACCACTCAAAATGTGCAGCTCCATGAGATACACATGCATGCCAAATATCAAGTTGCTATCTTCAATATTGCAAAAGTATTCATAAAATAAGCGATTTGGGCCACATATATTTGACCTCTGACCTTGAAGGATGACCTTGACCTTTCACAACTCAAAATGTGCAGCTCCATGAGATACACATGCATGCCAAATATCAAGTTGCTATCTTCAATATTGCAAAAGTATTCATAAAATGAGCGATTTTGGCCACCTATATTTGACCTCTGACCTTGAAGGATGACCTTGACCTTTCACCACTCAAAATGTGCAGCTTCATGAGATACACATGCATGCCAAATATGAAGTTGCTATCTTCAATATAGCAGAAGTTATTGCAAAATGTTAAAGTTGGCGCAAACAGACAGACCAACCAACCAACAGACAGGGCAAAAACAATATGTCCCCCACTACTATAGTGGGGGACATAAAAAGTATTTGTTTTAAAAATTATAGTTGGCATCTTTATTTTCCCAGTATTCTCGCGGTATTTCAATAACGACATCCTACTGTTTACTTGTCAGAATTAGTGACGCATTTTCCATTCGCTCTCAGAAAGCAGTTTTACTGTGGTCATGAGCAATATATTGGTAAGTTGTCGTTGTTATCCATCAGTAACACATTTATTTACAAATTTTAAAGATATTCCGATCTAACTTTTTAGTCTTTAAGCTTTGGTTTTTAACGTATTTACACCTCGTCTGCTCGCACTTTAGTCTTTACCGAAATCCCGAAAGGTTACATACATGTATCACTCTTATAAGTTTAGGTCTAAAACCACAAAATCTAATACCGTTGGATTTTCGTACCAAAATCTTACGTAAAAAATCTTCCAGATTCGAAATCAACAAAAAAACAAGACATGTATAAATTGTCTGCATCATTTATCAAATTTTAAGATATTTGTTGGTTTCCCGTTTTTAGAAGCTGTTCTGCCAAGGCAAGAGCTGGGCATCACACAAGCCATTCTATCGAGCAAAACAGTTTTGGTGTCCAGAAATCAACAAAGGAGACATTACTGACCTATCAAAATTTCCAAGCTATACACACAGTTATATCTGTGGTGATCTTATGTATTTGTTCTGATGGTTTACTTGGATGGAACATGTGTGAACTTTAAAAAAACTTTGAAAAGTCTATATCTGTCTATCTATAAACACATATCATCTATGGCATAATAAGATCAGAATTGCAAACAATGTCAAAGGGTTGTTAAATTAACAATTTGAAGGCAATTATGCTGAAGAAATATGAAGGTTCCCATGCAAATTTATTCTGTATATCGACAAGTGTCTGCCAATAAATGTCAAACTAGTAATACAAAACTTACCACAAGTATGTAAAAGCACTAAGTACCTGTTGTGATAATTTTTAGTAAGATAGTTTAATTCTAAACAGTAGCAAATAGCTTGTTTAGTTAATGCATAATGCCATTAATATGATTTCCTTCCTATAGTGCAATTAATAAATTGGTTGTTACTTGTTGTTCCATGATAAATGTTTTATGCGCTAGTACAAAACCAGCAGTGTTAATTTTGTAAAAGATAATACAATGTCACTGCATTGATTCCTTAATTTTTCAAAGATAACATCACTTTGTAATTTCATATACGTAAATATTCTTGTACTGTGGGTTGATGACAGTGTTTTAGTATTACTTATTGTTTAAATATTATTTTATGCGAAAATACATGATGTGAAGTGTTTTGTATCTCCACACAATACCATATACCTTTTTATATATGTACTGAATATATATATATATATATATATATATATATATATATATATATATATATATACTTACATCATTTACATGCTTCTGCTAGCGGCATAGCCAAGAAAGACAATGACTGACATTAATAAGCTCATATGATTACTGATGATCTATGTTTTATTGTATGTGTTATTTGAATGTTTAAATAAAAAAATATGGATAACATTATGCATTCTAATATTTGCATTCAAATTGTAACTATAGAGCTACAAACTAAGTGTATGCAGTTTAGACTATCATGTGTGATTTTAGAATTGCTATGAAATGGCTAGCTTTTTAGTGGCGACAAAATTTAAACTATTCAACAATAGTTTGCGAAAGAAAATTAGAACCCTGCAGGATACATGTACCTGTATTTATTAAATATTTTAATTGCAAAACAAGTATGCTGTCATGCTGTTACACATAATTATACATTGATAATAAAAAAAGACAATTAGCGGTGTAAACGTTTCCAAAGTTGCAACAGTAGAAATCATTCTGCTGATGAAGTCCGTAGTAAACGGACAAAAGCTCCAGGTATGCATTTCAATACTTAGTGTGGGTGTTTTTCCCAGGAGGGCAAAGGGGCATGGCGCATTACTTTCAAAAAGGGCATTTTAGCGCGCAGTTTAGGCAAAAAAGGGCAAAAACATTCCCTGAATACCTGAATTACAGGGCAACATGTAATCACATCTGAAGCAGTTGTGGAAAAAATAACATATAAACAAGCACATTTAATGGTAATTGATGAATTTAACTTACTACGATTTATATTAATATGTTTACATTTAAGTTCCATGCTGTTTCAATAAACTGTACAGCACGACAAACATAATAAAGCAATATATATGCATATGAATCTAATTATACACAGATCCACTAACATATAAATGAAACCATGTTTGTCTTATCCCATTTTCTAACAATAATCTTGCCAGATGTTTAAAATAACATTGCGAGTAAATTGATTGATTACAATATGCAAACACTCGTTTCCGTGACATACATCCACCAAGTAGATTACAAATAAATAAATAGTGTTGTTGCTATCTAAAACATTTTTATGCATCGTTGATTATCACAGACATTTCATAAATTCCTTCTAAATGTATAATCTCCATCGTTAATTCGAGCGTTTACGACATTATTTGCCATTTTTGCCGAGTCGCAATTTAATTCTGTATAGTCTGCCATGTTGTTCAAATGTCAAATGATGTAAGCGACAGGTGCGCATAGCAACGTTAAAGCGTATACGCGATTCGCATTTTGTTATATTAGTATACGGCTCAGTAATTATTTCAATAATTAGCTCTAATTATCTTAAAGACGAAAGCGATAAAGAATAAATTTGTTTGTGTTTTTAAATGTAATTATGCGTAAAAATATATGTTTTGATATAACTGAATAATGCATGCAATGCACAATTGCCACGAGAGTAACATCGAGTTTTTCATCAAAAGTCTCCGAAGTAACGATTTTATCGTGGAGGAGTACACATTGTCAGAGACGATCTGCCTACGTCTCTGACATTGTCGACCGAAAAGTGCGCTTGGTATACCATAGCCTCTGGCATTATCGATTGATACTGACATGGGGTTATTCACGCATGACTAATTCACAGCTTTGGAGCAGTCTATCTATAAATCGAGCACTGTAATAGATTAAATCTGCTCAAATATAGTCGATTAGACGTTGACGTCTCTCGAGTAAATCAAGCACAGTCAGAGCGTCACAGACAATCAAGGACGCTGATTTTATGGACCAAGTTAGATCGTAAGGCGATAAAAGATGTTATCGATAAGGGCGCGTGGTGAAATTTGCCTTTGAAAAGAAGGGCGCGTGACGAAATTTGCCTTTGAAAAGGGCAGCGTGGCGATCCAGGAGGTGGCGTGGCTTTTTCGCCACGCTTAAATGGCCTGGGAAAAACACTAAGTGTGGGTAATTTGACAGTTTAAAACTTATTGGATTAAAAAAATCCTGTCAAATTTGTCAAAGTTGCAACAGTAGAAATCATTCTGCTGATTAAGTCCGTAGTAAACGGATGAAAGCTCCAGGTATGGCTTTCAATACATAGTGTGGGTAATTTGACAGTTTAAAACTTATTGGATTAAAAAAATCCTGTCAAATTTGTCAATCAGAATTGATTTGACACATCAAGTGTTTTTGATTATGTTAAATAAGAGTACAGTAAGCTAAAATCAACTGCTTTAGCAAGCTGTTAAGTTGAATTGAGACATTTGATGAAACAAACTCGATCTTTCCTAGGTAGGACCAGTACTTAGTGTCTTAAGGGTTATCAAAAGAATGCTACCACATAAGGGATCAATACAGAGACCTCCCAGTAACTAAGCCAGTAAGCAGACACCCTATCCACAACACCACAGCAACAGAACCAGCTTTAAATTCCTGTGGCTAGAAAACACAAAATTATAAGCTGCTAGATCTTTAAGCTAGAAACATGTTACTTGTTTTAAGATTTATTTTTTTGATGCATTACTTTATTATTGAAACAGTTATAATATTTTGAACACAATAATGTCCATATATTTTATTAAAAATAAATGGTTGTCAAAAAACTTAAAAAGCTTTAGCCCGTAAACTAGGTAGCACCTATAATCATATTAATTAATTGAGCCTTCATGGTCTAGGCGGTCAAGTCACACAGATATGGACCGTCCTGACCCACATAAGTATGCATCGTTCGCTTTTATATTATTATACATATTGGAAATATATATGTTATTCAATTCAACTACTTGTTTTATGTAAAACCTAGCGGCGAATATTGTTTAAATCTCAAAGTATTCATCCACCTCATGTCTGTGTTGCTCATTTGAAACACTTTTTTCTTCTTTATTTCAATTTTACCGGAAGCAGTATTCCTTTATGGATCAATACGGTCACATTTCAAAACGGTAGCAACACACAGTCTAGTTCCCACGGCAAAAGTGAGATGACAATATACTTATTCAGGTTCCATTTAATTAAATGTTTAAGCATCTAAGTATCAAGTACCAAGTATCAGTAAATTGATGTTTATTTACGTATCTTTGCTTTTCAAATAAACGCATTTTTTCCGGTATGACTAGATACCGACCAAAAACAGTACTGTTTTCGCGAAAACAGTCAAAATTACCGAAAACAGTGTTTTATTATATGAAAACAATGAATATTAAGACAAAAATATCCGTTTTTCCTATGCCTAGTTACAAAAAAGTAGACCCCATTTTTTCGCACATAAACAACCCATATAATTGAATCTGAAAATAAAGACTATATATATGTTGAAACAGAAGAACAAACGATACAAGAAATCTTCGTCATCGTGGCATAGTGGATATTATGTCAGCCAAGCGACCGTGAGGTAAAAAAGGTCACATTTTCAGCGCCACGAAAACAACCTTAAAAAGCCGCAGACGTTGACGCAAATCCTCAACTGTGCCCAAGAGAAGCATCGTAAAATAGACCCAACATTCCTCGAGTTTGAGGTGCGATCTGATGTGAATTGCATTCAGTCCATTTCTCATGTAATTCTTATTTAAAAAAGTATTTATTTCCTGTTAAGTCTGACAAAGAAGGTACAGTTCGGTACCACCGAACAGCAGTCAAACAGCACTTTCGACTGCTGTCTGTACACGTCTTATTGCGATTCGTTGAAGCAGATGCCCTCACTCTTCGTCATGATGTCACGAAAAAGAAGACAGGCTATGTTGCCGAACTTACCAACATTAAAGTCTCGTTCAAAGCGTTGTGATGGACTTTGAGATTGGTTCGTGTTAAGACATGTAACAATAGCTGGACAGTATAGTGTGTTGAAAGGTGTGTACACTAACTTAACGGTCAAAACGCAGACTTTTATTTTGTATGATACTAGCATGAAAACAATATTATATAATGTACATTTAAGCTGTAGTATCATATATATTAATTCAGGTTATGTTTTTATTATTTCTTGGAATTCTTAAGTCAATATTACAAGTTAATTAATCGTAACATATAATGTCAACACGGTAACTCTGAAACTGAAACTATAAAATAGATTGATTAATTGACGAGACGCTTTTCAATAGTTCCCTAGATCTATGTTCGCTGAAGCATCTTTTACCAATAGATGCTATGTACTAATGAAAGTAATATTGTAAAATAATTGTCCACGCCTGACCATTGCATAACTTTGATATTTTTGCATATCTGCCTATTGCCTATCGACATATTCCCATTATTCTATTTTTTTCCAAGCATACGTTATTTCACTTTTGTCTGCGTGTATAAAGTAGCGTCTTATAAACGATCGGAACGACTTCAGTCGGCAACGTCGAAGCGCATTAATTTGTAAATTATTTTAAACGTGAGTCATTCCATTTGAAAGTATTTGGCGCCGATCAATATGGTACTGAATTCTGCATAATATTGTCTGGATAATCTGCGTACAAGGGGCGATCCCTATGCGTTTTTGTTACATATATTGGCTGGTTGGTACAGGTTTGTTACAGTAACGCACCTTGAACTATATTTTCACGCTGAAACATCTGAGTTGCGTTTTGATAAAGTTAATATTGGTCTAAAAAATGCTTGTTTTCTTGCGAGAACAGCGTCCGATTTCGCAAACCAACTTTAAGACAGTTTTAATAATTACTACAGTCGTTTCTTTTATGAATCTTTTTTGAAATTATTTTTCCCCCACTCCGCAAGATCCTCCTTTTTCCTACTTCCACTGAGCCGTAGCTAGCTCCCTAAGACAATTGGGGAAATAACTCTCCAAAATAAACTTCCATACATCTGGAAGATGCAAAGTGCGCACTTGGATCGTTCCGGAACCCCGACTGCAACCCCTAATGATAGTGCACATAACGTTTGGATATTAGTTTAATATCGTTGAGAGATGTTAATGCATGCTCTTATAAGCCCATGTGTATATACAATTTGTTGTCGAAAATAGTAAAATATGTTGAGTAAGGCATACCAGCGGGGCTGATCCCTGACGGTTCTGATGACATGAACAGTATTCTGGAGAATTAGGGCGATTACTTCGATTTCAAGCGGTGCTGCCCGGGCTGTAGAGTTCATGTTGCAAGTTTAGAGGTTCTTCAAAGGGTTGCAATCTATGGAAGTCGTTCGAGATGGCGGACGTTGCACCTAGGGCCTTGGGGTGACGAATGGCTACTGGTTCATTAAAGTGTGTAGACATTGAACGTAGAAGCTTCGTTGAAGGCAACTCTCACTTGTTTGTCGCATTGTATATATTCGTGGCTACTCGTTTATTTTTTAGTTTTTAATTATAAGGCAGGAAGCCTGAGGAAAAGTATTTGTTATACTGTATTGAATGTTTAATTGGCCTTCCGAGGGCCTCGGAAGGCACAATATAATAGCGCTCGGGGGCGGCCTCACGTTAAATAAAATTGTCATTTTGCCAAACTGTTAAAAAAGTCCCTTTACATATGCATGGTAGCATGTATGCCATGCGGATGTAATCTCTGAGAATCATTCAAGTGTGTATATTTCCATGATGATGCATTATGTGAGGATCCTGGGCGTGTCCCAGTTTATTTAACTGATCTATTTGCCTGAGTAAAAAAGTTTAGAAGAATGTTTTATTGACAGATATTTAATGTTCGGCATGGTCGTGTGCAGTATACCAGAATGACCCGGAGAAAACTACACCAGTCCAGAAACTCACATGCTGCCGGAACGGGCACTGAATCAGTCCAGTTGGGGTGTAGTGATATCGCATCAGATGCACACATTTCCAAAAGAATGCACAGAAATGCTGCTAACAGCCTTGGTCGAGTAAAGTCATACAATAACGCCCATAATAACATCATCGGACACATGTTTTGTCAAATTCATAAAAATGCATGTGTATTGAGTGTTAACAATTCAAATGTTGACCACGAATTATGGCTGCAGAAAAAATACGATCACAGAAACCCACCATGAGCATGTTGTGCTAAATTGGCTGAATTGGCTGAAATGATAGTAAATGGTGAAAATGTCTTTTTTGTGGTTATATTAATCTTGAAGAACATATTTTATTTTAAAAGCAAATCATATTACAGATAAAATGTATATCTGCACTTTTCTAATACAGAAACAGTTTTAATACATGTAGTTGAAAAAAACTTTACTATCTGTGAAAACAATTCTAGCGCATCTGTAACAAACTAAGGCACATCATAGATGCCATTTTTCGCTAATGAAAATGCATTTACTAAATAAATTTAGCCACATTATGCGAAATTGGTCTTATTTAATTTGGCCAGTATATCTACATACCAGTCTGCGCATTAGCACAGTCTGGCCAGGAGTTACCATGGCAACAAATGAGATAACGAAATCTTGCCTGACTGAAAAGTGAACATGGTAGCGTGACCAGATTGCGCATTTCTGCATCACAAAGCTCAATTTCTAAATATTGTTATTGAGTGGATTCTAATTTTCAGTTCTGTGCGTTACGGGGTATAGCACAGAACGTATGTCTAAACATAACGCACCGCACAAAACAGGTATATGTGCGGTTCGTTCATGCGTGTGGTTGTCACGTGAGTGATGGTCACTTAGGTGGACATAGGCGGGAATTTGCACGGGGTGTTCATTGTTTGGTCAGTTCTACGCTAGACTTCGATCAGTAAACTTGTGTTCGTGTACAAATCCTACATCGTGTTGTCGACTTCAGCAGAACACAGGGTGTCCATGCTGCAAGATTTGGAACGCATCATAGAAAAGATAAGTGCTAAAAGAAACGTAAATCTGTAAAATCCGTTATACTGAATCTCGAGCATAGTATCGAGTGTTACGAAGAGGTAACAGAGTTGAAACGATGTATATTTCAAGTAACAATTTCAGCACTAGAGAAAGCCGATCAATTTACAAATAGAAATATTGATGGCACGTGACCAAAAATTCACAGGTCATTAATGGTAGAACACGACAAAAGCTTTCGAACTTATTGGGGAATAAATTGCTATTCTTTGTGGTGTTGTATACATTCTATATGTATATGTGTAAATGTTTTACGAGTCTGATGACGTAATGTTATTTGCAGAAAAATACAAGGCGATTGCATATAAAAATCGGAAACATAACGCCACGCGGCGCTCTTGACGGGTCATATCAGAAGCCGGAAGCTTCATCTAACATCGCAATACAAGGGGCTGAAACTCAATTACAATTGAGACGCAAGGACTATGTTTCGCATGTGGCGAACCGGGTCATCGGAAAGGAGCAGCTGGATGTTCAGCAAACAGCTCGACCAATAAGTTATGTTAATTATGTATAGAACCCCGTTATCAGAAAATGGGTAGTTTCGTGTTCGTCGGAAAACGTAACGTACAGAAAGTTCCTAAAGTCGAACGTGATCAAAAGGATCCAAGTATAGTTCGCCGGTAAGTTGAAGGAAGGCCCACGCGGTTAAGAAGCAGGAGACTACTGATAGTAAGTACATTTTCGATGTAGTAAATGGCGGTTATAAGTTTATTTTTTCCGTCGGAAAACGGTAACGTACAAAAAGATCTGTCTAAATGTATCAAAAGGATCTTAGTATAAAACTGGATCAAAAGGATCATAGTATAGAAATTGATGCTAGAAGCTCGCCGGTAAAAAGAACGAAAGCCCATGTAGCCAAGCTGTAGCAGGCTACGGATGGTTGTTACATTTTAGATGTAGTAAATTGCGGTAAACGGTAACGTACAGAAAGAGATAAAAGGAGCAATTGATCAAAAGGATCATAGTATTGAAATTTATCAAAAAGAAAAAATCATAGAATAAAAAATAAAAATTATTACCGGAAGTTTGTCGGTAAGTAGACTGAAAACCCACGTGACATTTATCATGTTGTTAATACGCCCGTTAATACGTTTATAGTGGTATTTAATAAGAATGGGAGGCCTCGATATATTTAAAATTATTATTTATTTATTTGTTCTACTTTCGATATTAGAGGAGCGTATCATGATATTGATACATTAACGAACGGTGTGGTTTGAGCTATCAAGAGAATAGCAGGCAGTGTTAGGTTGTTATAAGCTTATATTTGGCACGATAACGGCCGATCGTATATTTATTTATTTGTTCTACTTTCGATATTAGAGGAGCGTATCTTGATATTGATACATTCACGAACGGTGTGGTTTGAGCTATCAAGAGAATAGCAGGCAGTGTTAGGTTGTTATAAGCTTATATTTGGCACGATAACGGCCGATCATATATTTACTAAAACTCGTTAAAACTAAAATGAGGTGTACTAGCATTCTTACGTCAAATTGACTTAAAATAGTTATTTGCTTTTGTGATGATGGCATACATCACAGTGTAGAATATGAAAAAACATTATATGCTAGTGACTAGACGAGTTTGATGTTAACTGGCTGAAGAAACAGTATTTTGATTCCTTCTCAGAGAGTAGAATGGCTCGGGGATGTGATCGATATGCATACAATGCAGTTTTTCATAATTAAAAATTGAGTAGCTAGGCTAGAAAAAAGTATTGATTCGATGATCTATCTAATTTATCAAACGAAAGAAAAAGTAGTACCAAAAGATAAATTAATAGCTAGTCTTGTAGGGCAGACAATTTCCTTTCAGAGTGTGGTTGTAAATAAAGTTTGGTGATAACAATGCATATATACAATTGCATAAATACCAGAGCTAGTTGGAAAGCTCCCCTTATTGTAACGTTGCAGATATTTCCAAACTTAGATTATGGAAAGAAAGCACTAGGCAGTTAATCAACGGTGGAAAAGATTTCAAACACAATCAGTTGTTTTTGTGTAATATATTTGCTGATGCAAGTACCACAAGTGATGGTTTATGGAGGTTTTATAGAAAGTTGTAGCTTGAATGTAGATATAGGCGAAATGACTGTCAAGCTAACGATTTTCATAAAAATAAAAAAGCAAATTTATTTTCAATTTGTTTTATTCCATTGACGAAGAGAGTAAAGGTATGTACTCGTGGTCTTTGAGACCCGAAAATGAGAAAATTGGAATGTACATGATCTTAATAAAAAGAGCAACCTGTTCCCGGAAGTGAACAGATTATTGACGAAAAGAGAAAAGTTATTCCTGGAAGTGATTACTATATTACACTGTTAAAATCAAGGAGGTACACTGCCAGTGTTTCTATAAACGAAACAGGTAATGCATATTGTGATTTAAAATGAAGTCAATACATTAAGCCACCGGAAGTTGGTTTTCAAGATAAACCGGATAAGTATTCCGTCGTTCAACATGACGTAAGTAAAATTTCTTATGATCAAGAAAATGCCTTGCATACGGCTAGAAAAGGTATGTTATTGCTCCCGGAAGTGAGCAGAAAGAGTTTGCTATGGTCCCCGGAAGTGGACAAAGAGCCCAGTAGATTGCTCCCGGAAGTGAGCAGAAATTGTAGGCTATGGTCCCCGGAAGTGGACATAGAGCTCAGTAGATTGCTCCCGGAAGTGAGCAGAGATGCTCCATGAAGAGAGCAGAGAGTATGCTATGGTCCCCGGATGTTATATTATATGAAATGTTTTAAATGCTTTGCAAAATTCGTCCATCAAAGTGTATTCAGACAATAAAATGTAAAATCTATATTATTGAATGGTAGTCAAAAGAAATAGCTTTAGATTTAAATATGTTGTGTGGATACTGGATTCAATGAAAAGAGGCAGTGGGTGCCTTAGTTCAATATGGGGAAACAATGTAAACTGGTTAGTTCAGAAACTAGGTTGGTATTAATCTGTATCAATAAGATGATATCAGAGAAAGCAAAATGCATCCTTATTGTTCCAAAAAGGGGCAGTTCGCCTTATTGGCTAATATTGATTTGTCATACGGACATTTTAGAGATATTGTGAAATATTGCAAAAAGTTTGCTAGAGACTGTATGATTCCAGGTTGTTTTGGTAACACTAGATTATCATTAAATAAGATAGCGTTAAGATGCATATCACAATACAGTTATTGATGTATAGTACATATGTTTGACAGGAAATGTTTTGAGAGGTACTCTGAAGGAGCGATTAGAGGGCTCGGGCTTGCATGGGCTTCGAAGAGATAAGATGGCGGACAGAATGGCTAAGTAAATACTTAGAACAATCAAGAGCAGACAATACGGTGAAGAAAAGAATTCTTCATGTGCACATTTCATATACTGTGAAGAAAATGTAGTCGCCATGCCAGCCTTACATATATCAGTAGTAATGTACATGGCTCAATTGATGGATCTGTGTTTTACAGTATTAAATGGATCCATTCTTTAATAGTGTACATGATCCAAAGAAAGATTTAACAAACTATTATAAGAAGCTTCAAAGCGTGTGTGTTTCAAACCATCTCACAAGAAAGATGTATCATGTACATGTGCATTCATTAGAGATGATACAAACATTGTGTTTGATATAAGGAGATTCCACTGTTTTCATTGATTGATCATTTTTGGGTTATGCATGTACATGTATCATGCATATTAACAAATTAAGTGAGTTTGATTGTAATGACCTACAATTGAAATCTGATCACTTTGTTATTAATGTACGCCATTATAATACTGGCATGTTTACGAATGGTTCGGATATTATAATTGCAAAATGTACAACTACAACTTCCCATATGGCGTTTTATTAACAAATATGTAATTAGGAAATTGGTCAGATGAATCAAATGATTTTTTGTTCAAACCAGTTTTTGGTTATATATATGTAATTATTTAGACTAGCTAACGCCGAGGGCGTGTTTTAGAGATGTTTGAAGCGACATGGTCGATGGAAGTCTGATAGGGCTTAAGATGGGTACATTGATTATTCTCTAGACAAAAAAGCTTTTTATCACTAGACAATTGAAATTATAATTGATTTGCGGTTCGAATTTAAAAACTTACTAACCTTTGTTTTTGTTCTATCGCAAGCCTTGCCTAATGCAAAACGGGTTGTGTTTTTTGCTTAGTTGTGTGAAGACTTTTCCGTTCTGTGCGTTACGGAGTATAGCACAGAACGTATGTCTAAACATAACGCACCGCACAAAACAGGTATATGTGCGGTTCGTTCATGCGCGTGGTTGTCACGTGAGTGATGGTCAATCAGGTGGACATAGTCGGGAATTTGCACGGGGTGTTCATTGTTTGGTCAGTTCTACGCTAGACTTCGATCAGTAAACTTTTACTTTTTTAAATTCGAACCGCATTAGTAGTAAATTGGCTCAAATGGCATGTTATGTTTGTGTTACATAATGTTTAGTATTGGTTGTTTTCAGGTACAGTTTTCCAGAGTTATTTTACATGCGGTATCTGATGAATTTTTATCTCTGGTTTTTACCCTGGTCTTCAAAACACCAATTAAGGACACAATACTAGAAGTGATGTATACACATTATACAGTCCACTCTCGTTATCTCGACATCGGATATCTCGATATTCTCGATATGTCGAAGTAAGCTCAATGTCCCATTTTTTTCCTTCTTTATCTATATAAATAAACATCGCTTATCTCGATTTTCGTTATGTCGAATAATTCGATATGTCGATATAAAATTTTGTCCCGAGTCCCGATTTAACATGTTTTTACCGCGGTTTATCTCGAAGTGCGAATAACTTTTCCAGTGTCGGCAAAAGGTGAGAAACTTTTTCTTTGATACCTCACCGTCCCGCTACGCCCGGCTGCTCCCGATACTATGCGGTAGGAAATTGATCCGATTATTGCATCAATGATCACACGTGTGTAATGTCGTTAGCTATTAACACTTGATTAAGGCCTGTCACTTTAAGTGTCACTTTAATATCAATTAACTGCAATTAATACACAGCCTGCCGAAAGGCCGAAAGACTAATTGTTTTCACAAACAACATTCCAAAATGCATTGAGTTATATTTATGCGTATATACACCGTCGTTTACTCGACAGTTTAAAAAAATTATAACTGCATGTGTTCATGCAATTCTGTAATACTTAAAACGTCATTTTAAGCATTTAAATAGCAAAATTAATCGTGCCTCGTAAAACGCGTATATATCAGGAAGAGAGTATTATGCCACACGGTGACGGCTTTAGTAAAATCACTTAGCAGGTATTAAGATGTTAAAAACAAGGTAAATTTTCGTCTCATTTTTCTTTGAAAACGCCTAATCGGATATCTCGAACTTATTTTTCTTTGAAAACGCCTAATCGGATATCTCGAACTCTCGTTATCTCGATATGTTTTCTTGTTCCCGCCGACTTCGAGATAACGAGAGTGGACTGTAGTTATAATTTGTTATATAATTTATAGATCGAAAATTGTCCTGTCAAGGTTGTACTACGATTGTACTTGATTGCTATATGATACGAATATGTAATATTCGTGGATGTGTGTTGTCAATAAACTGATCGCAAGCCTTGCTTAATGCAAAACGGGTTGTGTTTTGTGCTTAGTTGTGTGAAGACATTTAAATATCAGTGCATAAAGTTAAATAACAAATTGAACCACACAAGTGCCAGTTTTCTACCAGCTCCGAGGTAAAATGTTAATTTTATACTCAAGTTAACATTTTATAATCAAGGCAAACATGATTCTCTGTTTATAGAATGGAAAAAAAGGCATCTTAAGTATGAAACACTTTAATGTACAATAAATAAATGAAACAACCTTTAAACTTATTACAGTACTTTGGAGAGATTGAAATTGTTTCTTCCTGATAAACATATTACAAATCTCAAAATAGATTAAATTCTTCAAACAATTCTTAATATTTTCTGAACAATTAACCAAAATGAACATGATCACAATCTGATTTCCGGTGCTGCATAAAACACAAACAAGAGGGCATGAAAGGTCCAAAGTCGCTAACCTGAGATTCAAAGGAACCAATATGTTCTGTGCAGCCCAACATGTCACTTGAACAAATGTTCTTACCAACTTTCATGACTAGAGAACACCCTGGCAGCCTTGTTTTTCAACAGACCAGAACCAGTTTCATACATATCCTAGATATCATTTAAACAAATATTCTGACAAAGTTTCATGAAGATTCACGAAGCCATATAAGGACAAATGCCCCGCCCCCTGGTGGCCATGCTTTTTCAAGCAACTGGAACCATTTTCGGGACAAATCTTCTGACAAAGTTTCATGATGATCGGACAATAAATGTGGCTTCTAGGATATTAACAGGGTTTTACTATAACCATATAAGGAAAAATGCCACGCCCCATTGGCGGCCATGTTTTTGCCACCAACCAGAACCATTTTTGAACTCATCCAATATATAATTGAGAAAATTTGTCTGGCAAAGTTTTATGATGATCGGACAATAAATATGACCTCTAAGGTGTTTAATAAGAAGGTTTTACTAAATCAATATATAGCCATATTATGAAAAATGGACCACCCCCTGGTGGGCATGTTTTTAAAGCAAACGAAACCATTTTTTTAAATCATCCAAGATATCATAGGGTCAAATATTCTGACCAAGTTTCATGACGTTCGGAAAATAAATGTGGCCTCTAGAGTGTTAACAAGGTTTTACTACAGCCATATATGGAAAAATGCCCCGCCCCATGGCGGCCATGTTTATCAACCAACCGGAATCATTTTAAAACTCGTACAAGATATTATAAGGATGAATCTTCTGACTAAGTTTCATGAAGATTGGACAATAAATGTAGCCACTAGAGTGTTAACAAGATTTTATTAAAGCCATATATAGCCATATAAGGAAAAATGCCCAGCCCCTTGGCAGCCATGTTTTTTAAGCAAACGTAACCATTTTCGATCTCATCCAAGATCTCATTGAGACCAATCTTCTCACCAAATTTCATGAAGATTGGAAATAAATGTGGCCTCTAGTGTTCACAAGTAAAATGTTGAAGTCGGACGACGGACAAAAGCTCACTATGAGTACATTGTGCTCAAGTGAGCTAAAAACTCGAGTTCCCATGCAAGTCTGGTAATATTCAGTGACAATGAAAAAAGCCAATTTACCATTGAATGGTTCGTATCATACTTACTTTGGTAATATAAACCTGCAACATAAACCTGTGGCAATGCGCCAATAGATATCATTTACAATTTATTTGTATTCATTCATTCCTCCAAAACGAGTAATACTAAATAACCACTTCTGTAATATATAATCTCTTTTTTTTCATTTATTTATGTTTTTGGTGGGGGTATGTCATATATGAGGACACAATTGTTCTGGTATAATGGTGTTTTAAAGAACGTACGGTGGGTAATTAGCTTCAACAATGCCTTACTATGATAATTAATGAGTAAATTCACAAGTTGAACATATCCATTGTGCATATATGCCTAAACTGACCCGCCATGTGATTCTGGCATGGTGATTAAGGGTCCTATTCACAGATTTTGGCATGTATTGAAGTTTGTCATTCAATGCTTAACTTTGATAAATGTAAACATTGGATCTAAAAAGCTCGAGTAAAAAAAACAAGAATAAAATGAAAGAAAGAAAATAAGTAACCATCAACTGGGCTCGAATCACTAACCCCGGAGTAAAAGTCTATCGCATAGACCACTAGTCCGACCGTGCACATGCAATGATCGAAGAATTTTATACTTTATATAAGCAATCCTCGTATTAGCAATCACAAAATATAACGACAACAACAGAACTCTCCAAATTATTAAATCGTTTCGCGTTGCAACGCTTTATAACTTTTAAGGTTTTTAAATCGTCAAAGGATGCATATAATTTAGAGCATGGTTAATGTTCAGTATTACTGTTTGCTCACAAATAACACAACTCAAAACGAACATATGCGAATCTGAAACAAGTTTTATTTATAATTTTGTCAATTTACCAATACGTGAAAAGGCCCCTTTAATATAAACAATTGATGCACAATATTTGAGTAGCGTTGCATTTATTATATTCTACAGTATTAACTATGTTTCACAATAGCCATTTAAGGAAACATTAACACCCTAGTGACCATGTTTTTTTAACCTACCACAACCACCTTCAAACTATCCAGACATATAATTCAAACATGTTAACCTCAACAAGGGACCAATGTCTACCACATGAACATGATTTGAATAAATATAGTTGAGGACCACAAAACGATATTACTGGAAAAATACCAAACCTACCCGGTATGTGCCATGCGGTTTAAGAGAAGCTTTGAAAAAATTTAATATTATACATATACAGGAAACAAGTAAACACACAGCGGGTCCAAATAAGCATGTTTTGCAAAAACAGAACCACAATTTGATGTTGAATACCGAAAAACATATCTAAGGGCATTATGATTTCAAGAATATGATAGCTCCAGTTCATGAAATGTTTTAACCCAAGCCGCATGATTCTTAAAAACTTGGTAGAGGACCACAATATGATATGACATGTCAAATGTTACAATTCCTTTAAGGGAATATTTTTAATTCTGTTTACTATACTAGTCTATATTTATGATGAGATAACTGGCGTGTTATTGGTTTTTCTTTTTTTTTTACCTAGTTTTTGACCCGGCACAACCCAGTTTCAAACTCGGCCGAGATTTCATTGGGACAAAGCTTCTGACCAAGTTTCATGAAGATGGGACAAGAAATGTGGCCTCTAGAGTGTTTACGAGCAAATGTTTACGGACGGACGGACATACGACGGACAAAGACTAGTCACAAAAGCTCACCTGAGCAATCAGGTGAGCTAAAAATTTAGTTAGCATCAGTAGACGATGTTACAAACCAATAATTATATGAAGCCGTGACCTCATGGTATCGGAGAATTGTTCAATATGTTCATAGAAATGTGTGTTAAGCTCTAGAGGCCTACACATGCAATAGACTGAAATGATGAGACATTTTAGAACGAGGGTCACATTTACATGGTTCAAACAGAAATCTCAAACCTAAATTCAAGCACTTTTCATTGACTTTTTAAGGCCAAATTTTCATTTTTAAGGCCGAGAACGGTACGTTAGTTTCCTTAAAAAAAAGCATTTTTCATTTGCTCTTAGATTGATTTTCTTGTTTACCGTACATTCCTTTGTATAATGCGCAGTTTTTACCTCCAAATTTCAAATTAAAAAGTTGCTGCGCGTAAAACATTGATACAACGCTTTCCTTGCTGTTAAATTGTGAATAATTCATTTCGTAATCGTAAATAATCATAATAGCCGCCATTTTTGTATTTCAGAAAACTACACCCTATAATCTAACAGACTGAAGGGGCCGTTGGCGAAACAACAAAAAGTCGCTAACGGCATATATGAACGGTGAAGCATTAGTTATTTACAATTAAATAAAATGTTGGAATGAAGTATGCAAACATTTATTTGTCTGTGTTTGTGCACTTCTATATTGGAAACTTATGTTGGACTGGTTAAGGTATTTGGTCATTTTTGCAGGTAACCGTAGGTTTGAACAGGGACTTCTTAAGTTTTTTCCGGTTTGGTCCAGGTTTTATTCGCATTCATTTTTCATCACATTCACGCGTGTGTAACGCGACAAACAATAACCCAACTTTTCCAACATAATAGATTTACAGTTTTACGTCAATACTGACATGTCTTAATAACTATTCCATGCCCCACAAAGTTTTATTCAGCATTCAAATTTACAGTACATGCTTTCCCCGAGGAAGAATGACATGATGTACATGAATTCTTATTTTCTCTCGTTTTACACGAAATGCACGCGGACTGTTAATCTGTTGCTAGAAAATTACAAAATTGTCAGAAAAGTACAGTGCTGTGCTACCCATGCTCCTAATCATAATGACGCTTCCTATTTTAATGCTTACCTGTAATTAAGCTTTCCAATGCCCCGGATTATTGGATTGCGCAAGCCAATAGTAAAATGGCGGCCATTTTCGGTCTGATTTGGTCGTAATATTTCCCTTAAGATTGATTTAAGTTTATAATTAAAGCGGAGATAAAAGTAATTTTCAGCAGAAATAAACATTTTCAAGGCTTTTTCACATGAAATAAGCACTTTTCAAGCACTTTATCAAGGCCAACCTTTGTTCAAGGGCTTTTCAAGCCTAGGACTCGTTTTCAAGAACTTTTCAAGCCCTGTGCGAACCCTGATTTAGCCAACATTTCAGGAGAAGTGTTAAGAAAAAGTTAACAGATGCATCCCATGCACGGAATTACAGATCACAGAAGACAGGGCTTCTTAAAGCCTCCCACCAGCCCAATGCGCTCTGGTGAACTAAACACATAATCTTATTATAAATGAACCATTTGTAGTTTTAACTTTCTCAAGATAAAAAGTGTATGGTAAATGGGCCACAATTCATTTGGTTCTCCTTTATTTACAGTCACAATCTCAGACCTGGAAAGAGTGTAACAGACAGACACTGTGAAGAACAGCCTTTTTACAACGCTTAGAATATTAACCACCTCTAAAACAGGGATTGAAATAAGCAGTGACCAACGGCCAATGACCTCTAAAATTAGTGGTGAGCCAAAATACTTTCTGAGAAAGCTCAATCTTTAAAAGAAGTATTGACAGGAGGCTGGGCAACCATGGCCAAAACTGAAAAGGTTAGTTTCTAACAAGGATTACAAGGCAAACAGGTGAATGACTGTCATGCAATTTTAAAATATTAACCACAAAAAGAAAATTTTCTGATACACAATATCAGGATCCAAACGCTGCAGGACCTCCAAAGTGCCCGTCCGTAAGATATGCTGGAAACAGTAGTTAATTGCATTTAAAGAATAATTTTAGTTAGGTTATGTTTTTGACAGTACCCAAATGTCAGTAAGACATTCTACTTCCACTGTCGAATTCGTCCTACAGGTTTCAGAAGTGTGCAGAATCCAAAACTGGTTTATATATGATTTTATACTTCTTTTTGTAAAAAAGTATGAACCCGAATTGAAAAGATTCCATTTGGTATTAAATAACAGATTTAACACTATTTTCTTACTTAGAATGCAATTGTGCATTATAATTCAGTTACTGTGAAATCTTTATTATTCCCTGAGCATTGATTTTCTTATATTTCGTCAGTAGACCGATTGGCAAATTTAAATTGTAACAAGGGCTGTTTGTAAAACATGCATGCCCCCCCATATGGGCTCTCCGTTGTAGTGACAGCCATTGTGTGAATATGTTTTTTGTCACTGTGACCATGACCTTTGACCTAGTGACCTGAAAATCTATAGGGGTCGTCTGCCAGTCATGATCAATGTACCTATCAAGTTTCATGATTCTAGCCATAAGCGTTCTTGAGTTATCATCCAGAAACCATTTTTTATTTCGGGTCACCGTGACCTTGACCTTTGACCTAGTGACCTGAAAATCAATACGAGTCATCTGCCAGCCATTATCAATCTACCTACGAAGTTTCATGATCCTATGCATAAGCGTTCTTGAGTTATCATCCGGAAACCATTTTACTATTTCGGGTCACCGTGACCTTGACCTTTGACCTAGTGACCTGAAAATCAATAGGGGTCATCTGCTAGTCATGATTATTCTACCTATCAAGTTTCATGATCCTAGGCCTAAGCGTTCTTGAGTTATCATCCGGAAACCATTTTACTATTTCGGATCACTGTGACCTTGACCTTTGACCTAGTGACCTGAAAATCAATAGGGGTCATCTGCGAGTCATGATCAATCTACCTATCAAGTTTCATGATCCTAGGCCTAAGCGTTCATGAGTTATCATCCGGAAACCCTTTTACTATTTCGGGTCACCGTGACCTTGACCTTTGACCTAGTGATCTCAAAATCAATAGGGGGCATCTACGAGTCATGATCAATGTACCTATGAAGTTTCATGATCCTAGGCCCAAGCGTTCTTGAGTTATCCTCCGGAAACCACCTGGTGGACGGACCAACAGACCGACATGAGCAAAGCAATATACCCCCTCTTCTTCGAAGGGGGGCATAATAAATAATTATGCCCAATATCAAATAACAACTAGAAATGGCGCGGCAGAGGCTGATGCGTATCCCCACGCCGCATGTTTGACCTAGGGGCGCCCCAGGGTTGGTAATGGGGTCATGCATAGTTGAGATTGACCGTATTGTCATAAGAAAAGTTCAGTATCAATTAGAAGTGAATCGGTGGAGAAATGAAGAAGTTATAGTAAAAGGCAATTTTGGGTGGGTGTGGTCTATGTGGGCGGGGCGCCCCAGGGTTAGTAATAGGGCCATTCATAGTTTAGATTGACCGTAATGTCAAAAGAGATGTTCAGTAGAAGTGAATCACCCCTGGGTCAAACATGCTTCGTGGGGATATGCGTCGGCCTCTGCCGCGCCATTTGCTAGTTACCAATTGTGTTTTTATTGAATGTTGCCTGCTTAACAATATATACTGTTCTTACACTTACACTTATAATAGTCATTACAACCTATAATGTTCACACCTTCTCTGATTGGTGCCAATTAAGATAAGATTGTAGTCTGTTTGGCCTTGGTTGTAAATGAATAAGACTAATTGGAAATTGTCTTCATCGCTTTAAACACTCCTTAACAGACATTCAGTACCACTTATCCGCAAATAAATCAATGAAGAAGTTAATTGGCATGCAATAAGTAGATCCTGTTACTATAACCTCATAACAAATGAAAAAGTTGATTTTGTGACCTCATGCAAGTGTCTTCTAATTTACCAGCCTCTCTTCCATCGCGATTTATCGCGGTCAATTATTACAAGGAAAACGGAAAAATGACATACGCATTTTTAAAAACCAAAAACCATCAAATTAAAGTAATGGCTAACTAGTCATTTTTTGAAAACTCCAACATTTCATACTGACAAATATAAATGGTTTTACAGTATTCTTAAGCACTTCACAACATGATTTTCTTGCATTTTATTTATTTTAGATTCATATTTTATTTCATTGTTTACCATTCAATATTTCATTTACGGCATGAAATCATTAAACCTAATTAATTGAGTTTGAAGAAATGTAAAAATGGCACTATGATCTAAACATAAATGTGTCAAAATACTTTGCAACCTGAAATAAACAGATATTAGTTACAGCATTTAATTTATTAAACATATACTTATTGACACACTGTATAATTATTTTAAGACAACTTTCTCTCCTGTATGTATCCTCATATGTTTCTTCAAGTAACCATTCCGGTTACATGCATAACCACACACCTCACACTTGTAGGGTCTTTCTCTTGTATGTATCCTCATGTGATCGGTCAAGTTACTATTCTTGTTACATGCATAATCACACACCTCACACTTATACGGTCTTTCTCCTGTATGTATCCTCATGTGTGTCTTCAAGTCACCATTCCGGTTACATCCATAACCACAAACCTCACACTTGTACGGTCTTTCTCCTGTATGTGTTCGCATGTGTGTCTTCAAGGTACCACTATTGTTACATGCATATCCACACACTTCACACTTGTGCGGTCTTTCTCCTGTATTAATCTTCATGTGATCTATCAAGTGACCACCCTGTTTGAATGCTTCACCACATGCCTCTCACTTGAACGGTCTCTCTCCTGTATGAATCCTCATGTGTCTTGACAAGTGACCAATCTGTTTGAATGCTTCACCACACACCTCACACTTGAACGGTCTTTCTTCTGTATGTATCCTCATGTGATCTCTCAAGTGACCACTCTGTTTGAATGCTTCATCACACACCTCACACTTGTACGGTCGTTCTCCTGTATGAATCCTCATGTGTTTCTTCAAGCCACCACTCTCATTAAATGCAGAACCACACACCTCACACTTGAACGGTTTTTCTCCTGTATGTCTCCTCATGTGATCTCTCAAATGACCACTCTGTTTGAATGCTTCACCACACACCTCACACTTGAAAGGTCTTTCTTCTGTATGTATCCTCATGTGTCTCGTCAAGTTACCTATCTCATTACATGCATAACCACACACCTCACACATGAACGATCTTTCTTTTGTATGTATCCTCATGTGATCTGTCAAATTACCGATTGTTTTGAATGCATAACCACACACTTTACACTTGTATGGTCTTTCTCCTGTATGTTTCCTCATATGTCTCTTAAAGTCACTATGATAGTAACATGCATATTCACACACTTCACACTTCAACTGTCTCTCTCCTGTATGTATTCTCATGCTTGTGTGGCCACTGTTTTTACTGGAATAACTGCAAAAGATATCGTCTCTGATAAGGCCTAGTTCTCTGACGAATTCATCTCCGTACCAGACAAGCAGTTCCTCTCCTGTAGAAATAGAAATATGAACAAGTTATCTATACGAAATTAAGCAATTGTTAACCCTGTTTTTAAGAAACACTAAAATTCTTCACTAGGCCTGTGCATATGTGTTAATTGTATTACACAACATTATTGGTTATTCTTTTTTTCTCAAGGTTTTATTCTGAGACTAAAATATAGGAGAGGGCAAGCTGAACGTTTTGGTTATTTAATTTTTTTTCTTAATATTTTGTTTTAAAGTTGTATGCTTTAAATGAAATGGTAGAAAGGCACGTGTTCACTATCGTTGCGACATGACTTCATTCCCAACCAGACATAATAAGAAGTTAGTTTTTTTAAATTTCTTGAGTTCACCTGACATTCAGTGTTGTGTATATGTTTACGTATATAAAGTCTTTCTAGACCTGAGGCGAGGACTTTGAGTGCGTCTTAGACAGCACTCAGAATTGGGAATAAGTTGGAATAATAGATCCAATGTCCAACTATTTATTTAATTCTCTTAGGTATTTAATTTTGGTGAGGCCTTGTGCAAAGGTGAACTACATTGAATCTTCATATCTTTAGTTATAAAATATGTATGTACCTGATGAAACGGGCTTCAATGTACAGTAATAGATGCCTCCTTTATACTGAAATGCTAAAAGGTTCTTATCTGCCTCCTTCATTGCACAGTTCACATATCTCATCCAGTTAGAGGTGGCCTTATTCTGGGCATCCACAAAGCGGCTCGGTTTGCCTACCTTATAGATCTGAATTGCATAGAATCTTACTATAAACAACCAACAGATTAAAAAGATTGATAAACAAGAAAACATGATATCTTATATACTTGTTATTAATGGCAACATCCAATTCTGACAGTAACAGTTTAAAGAATGCATTTACAAAACTAACCAGCTACAATGATCATACAATACTTTCTACAGCATAAACAGAATTAGCAATTTGTTCTTAATGTTTAAGTTTTATTCATGTCAAATAGTACAGTACTTCACACCCTTGAATTACTAACAAATTTTAAATAAAAACTCAATCAGTTTCACAACAGGTGAGAAATCTTTTCATGCCAGAATGATTATATAGAACACATTTCAGTTATATCAACTAGAAATATGTCACAGATACTGACGCCCAAACAACATATGTTTGGACAAAAACATCAAAAATAAATCGGTACATTGTAAAACAAGCAAATTCGTTGTTTTGATATCCCCGCCAAATACATTTTGTTTATGGATGGGTTTAGAACTACAAGAAAAGGTATAAGTGAAGGGTTGTGCCTGATAATTAAGAATAATTGATTAGATCAGGACATTTTGAGAATCCATTTTAGTATAGTAGAATCCTTACCAAATAAGGAATATTAAATCAAAATGTGTGATTTTGACCTTTGTGTGTGACATTGACCATGACCCAAGCAACATGGATCTTATATTTGACACTCGGCTAGATAATGGAGAACAATTGTGGACAGTTATTACAGAATCCCTTGGTGCATAATAAAGGAATGACTAAATAATGAATAATTAATCAAATTTATGACCTTTGACCTCAATGTGTGACATTGACCTTAGCCCCTAGGATTATGGCGAGTTGAGTATGAAGCACCCCCAGATAATAGAGAACAACTATGGCAAGTTTCATGACTCTGGCTCAAGTGTTCATGGAGATGAAGCTCTTTGCTTATATTAAATCGTATGTTTTCTAGATACAAAGGGCAATAACTCCGTTATTAACGAATGGTGTACAAATTCATTTGGCGTGCATCATCCTCTTATCCATATAAATAAATATATATCTATACTCATACAAAGTTACAATGAAATCCGCCAAAGCACTTCCAAGATAAGGCTCCGGACACAAAAGTGAGCATTTTTTCAAGATACAAAGAGCCATAATTCCGTTATTAACAGATCGTGTAAAATTCCATTTGGCGTGCATCATCCTCTTATCCATATATATACTCGTACCAAGTTTCAATGAAATCCGCCAAAGCACTTCAAAGATATGGCTCCGGACACAAAAGTGCCGGACGGAAGGACGAGGAGACGGACGGACAACGCCAAAACAATATCCCTCCGCCTATGGCGGGGGAAAAAAGTATTGGGTATTTTAGAGAAGACATTATACAGCGAGAGGCTGTGCATAAATCTATACCAAAAATCTTACCCTAATCGTAATATGTAACATAAGTATCTCCTATTTCCGATGCTTTATAAATAAACATAGCTACTAGTAATTGTTTAACAAAATTAATATTTTGAGAGGTCCATAAGTCTATAGACTTTAATATATTTGGTCTTATGGAATAACATGGTTTTAAATAAGCTTTTCTTACACCAGTAAATACTGTACTACCCATAACAAAGTGGTTTTCATTTTCTAAAACATTGCATAAAGGACATTTTCTTTCTTCATAAGGAATAGCTATTTGTTTTTGACATCTACCCGTTTCAATTTAAAGCCTATGTGCAGAGAATATAAAGAGGGTAATTCTGTACTTTGGAATGTTTACATCACTTTAAAAGGATTTGCTCTTGTTGATTCACTCATTTCGGTTTTCAAATTTTGTATAAACTTATCTGTAACTCTTACTCTAAAAAAAATCAATTTCAAGTTCATTCCTACCCCTGATTAAGCAACATATCGTTAACACCACAATTACCTAATAGACTTTTTACCATGTAGACCCAAGATCATCTGTTATTCTATATCCAATAAATTCATCCAATGGGCATTCTTCATAAGTACCACGTGACCGTCCAATATATTCCGGTATTGGATCCAAAAAGTCTGTATTTTTTCCATATTGGACAGTTGAGTACAAGTGCACTAAGCAATTGTTTTATAACGATAAAAGCCGTTACCGAGAAAAAGTATCCGAATGTACAATATTCGATTCACACAGGCGATATTTAGATTGTATTTCTTTAATAAATAAATTGGATAAATGTTAGAAATTAAAAACAAATGCAACAGCAAGTGATATTGTTATTGTTTGAAATTGAAAAACAAATGCAACAGCAAAACAAAAACTCTATTTTATTAACCTCAATGACAGCTTTAATCCAATGCTTATAGCAACACAGTTAAATGATATGCCCTTCCATATTCTGTTCTTCCATCCCTTTATCGAAATGTATTTAAATCCACACTTTCTTTGATAGCGTTTGTATCCCATGCTAACCATTCTGACCCAAAACACGATTTACGAATTCGTAATTCTGTCGGAGCGAGTTGTTTTATTCCTATCGAAGTTAACAATTATGCATTACAAACACACAATCCGAAATACGTTTTGGATTCGTTCGATGATTTAAAAAAATATTATGATTAATTTACTGTTAAACACAAACACGTCCATAGTGATTAGTGTTGTCCTTAAAATGCAGAAAGTCTTGCTTATACTAGTATGTTTCGTCAGAGAAATGACGTCACACGAGATACGTCATAAATTGCGTAATCAGATGAATGAAAATAAAAATACGGAAAGCTGGTTTGGTATATGTTTTAAAGAAGAAACAAAAGAGCGTAAGAAAGGGATATAGAATAAAAAGATTATTAGACGTTTAAACTGTACAATACGTGATATATTTGGACTCGCACACAGTTTCAAGTCATATTGGACTCGCCTAACGGCTCGTCCAATATGACTTAAACTGTGTGCTCGTCCAAATATATCTCCGTATTGTACAGTGAAACGTCTAATAACCTATAATTATTGGGGTACTAGTATGTTTCTAATTATTGGAACATAATATAATAAACACGTTTTACATATTTAATATCACGTGTGTTTACTATGTTAAACCAATATCTAATCACATTAATGCTATGTCTGACACAAAGAGATGTTTTTCCTAGTTTTCCATATATTAAGTTATTCTGTGTTTGCCTTCGGACTCCTAATAATACTTTGCAATAGTTTAAATGTATTCGTTCTTTATCTTTATATTGCTCTGTAAATCCCATATTTCGATAGTCATAACTTAAAAACGGGTAAATTAATTTATCAAACCTTTCTAACCTGTGCTGTATTGTAAGATTATAAAATTTCAACAAATATTGTCTGAATTTTAACAAAGCTTTTCAAGTTTGTCCACACAGCTTATCAAACGTTTTGGAAAAAAGAGCCTCCTGAGGAAAAGTCAAACCCCAAATACGTAGTTATCAACAATTTTTAAAACGTTGTCATCATATAGGAATCTCATATTTTGTCTAAGTCTTCCTCCTTTTTTAAAAACCATAACGTCAGGTTTTTGTGTATTAACCATAAATTTCCATCATATCAATAATTAATGCTACAGCAGATAAACAGAAAATATGCCAAAATTCAGCCAAAACTGCTGCAGTTGACATTACTCTTTTAACAATCATGTACACACTTAGGGCAATCAGCCTGAAAGTCTAAACACAATCTGCCAAGCAAAACGAGGAATTAAACACGAAATTCGGACTATATATTCCATAAAGGAAAACCGGCCAAAGGCCCTAACTCTGCCAAAACTTGTTGCAGCAACAGTTCCTGTCATAACAATTACATTCAGAAAACAAGAGGGCCACGATTGCCCTGAATCGCTGACCTGACTAAACTTGCTTCATGAACCCTTTTAATTAGACCCATATATAATCCCAAGCCAAACTTCATTAATTAAGACAAAATTGCAATAAGACGTGATGAAAACCGTGACCTGTTTCATCTACACAAGGTTTTACTAGAATTGGCCCGGTGACCTAATTTTTGACCCCAGATGACCAATATACGATCCAAAATCAGATATTATCAAGATAAACATTGACTATAATTCATTAAGATCATATGAAAACTATGACCTCTATTGTCTTCACAAAGTTTTTCTATGATTTGACCTAGTGACCTAGTTTTTGACCTCAGATGACCCTAATACAATCTCAACCCAGATTTTATCAAGATTTATATTCTGGCCAAATTTCATAAAGATTGGATGAAAACTGTGACCTCTACTGTCTACACAAATTGTTGACGGACGCACACACGCACGCACGCACATACGGACGCCGGACATCACGCGGTCACATAAGCTCATCATGTCACTTCGTGACAGGTGAGCTAAAAAAGGTTACTGAACTGTGAAAACTTGCACAAGATCAACCCAGTAGTTAAACGGTGTGACTATATATTTCATAGTGGTACAACAGAAAAACAGCCATAATTCTATCCAAATTTAAGTTAAATTGAAAACACAAGCTTCATTATTTGCAAAACAAACAAAGAACCATATTCCTGCCCAAACTCCTTTAAATCCCAATTCCTTTTGTCTATGATCATTTACACATTAAAGTCATTAAACTGTTAAATGTGTGGGAGATCCACCCAGTAGTTAAAGTTTAATTGAAATAACAAGCATTAGTGTGAACAGACGTGTTGTGGGCACGTGTTGTAGCAAATGCAGATCTTTATTTTAAACATGTTTTACTTTGTTACATTACTTTTGCATCTCACATCAAATAAAAAAATAAGTGTTTATACATCAAGCTAAGGATCTTTTGAAGCAATCTATACCTGCCAGCAATATCCTGAATTGGGGTTGTCTGTGATGATATCGCCCCCATATGGTCCAAACATGATTCTGGATTCTTGTCCTACCTTGGAAAACACTCCAAGACCAGCTCCAATTATTTTGGAACGTTTGATTTCAAGGCATTCTGGCAATGTATGGTCAGCTTTAAGAGGGTCCCCTGCTGACACCTGCAATCAATATTAAGGTACATGAGAATTAATTATAACAAGAGGGCCTGAAAGGCCCAAAGTCGCTCACCTGAGATTCAAAGGAACATCCATAACCACAAACCTCACACTTGTACGGTCTTTCTCCTGTATGTGTTCGCATGTGTGTCTTCAAGGTACCACTATTGTTACATGCATATCCACACACTTCACACTTGTGCGGTCTTTCTCCTGTATTAATCTTCATGTGATCTATCAAGTGACCACCATGTTTGAATGCTTCACCACATGCCTCTCACTTGAACGGTCTCTCTCCTGTATGAATCCTCATGTGTCTTGACAAGTGACCAATCTGTTTGAATGCTTCACCACACACCTCACACTTGAACGGTCTTTCTTCTGTATGTATCCTCATGTGATCTCTCAAGTGACCACTCTGTTTGAATGCTTCATCACACACCTCACACTTGTACGGTCGTTCTCCTGTATGAATCCTCATGTGTTTCTTCAAGCAACCACTCTCGTTAAATGCAGAACCACACACCTCACACTTGAACGGTTTTTCTCCTGTATGTCTCCTCATGTGATCTCTCAAATGACCACTCTGTTTGAATGCTTCACCACACACCTCACACTTGAAAGGTCTTTCTTCTGTATGTATCCTCATGTGTCTCGTCAAGTTACCTATCTCATTACATGCATAACCACACACCTCACACATGAACGATCTTTCTTTTGTATGTATCCTCATGTGATCTGTCAAATTACCGATTGTTTTGAATGCATAACCACACACTTTACACTTGTATGGTCTTTCTCCTGTATGTTTCCTCATATGTCTCTTAAAGTCACTATGATAGTAACATGCATATTCACACACTTCACACTTCAACTGTCTCTCTCCTGTATGTATTCTCATGCTTGTGTGGCCACTGTTTTTACTGGAATAACTGCAAAAGATATCGTCTCTGATAAGGCCTAGTTCTCTGACGAATTCATCTCCGTACCAGACAAGCAGTTCCTCTCCTGTAGAAATAGAAATATGAACAAGTTATCTATACGAAATTAAGCAATTGTTAACCCTGTTTTTAAGAAACACTAAAATTCTTCACTAGGCCTGTGCATATGTGTTAATTGTATTACACAACATTATTGGTTATTCTTTTTTTCTCAAGGTTTTATTCTGAGACTAAAATATAGGAGAGGGCAAGCTGAACGTTTTGGTTATTTAATTTTTTTTCTTAATATTTTGTTTTAAAGTTGTATGCTTTAAATGAAATGGTAGAAAGGCACGTGTTCACTATCGTTGCGACATGACTTCATTCCCAACCAGACATAATAAGAAGTTAGTTTTTTCAAATTTCTTGAGTTCACCTGACATTCAGTGTTGTGTATATGTTTACGTATATAAAGTCTTTCTAGACCTGAGGCGAGGACTTTGAGTGCTTCTTAGACAGCACTCAGAATTGGGAATAAGTTGGAATAATAGATCCAATGTCCAACTATTTATTTAATTCTCTTAGGTATTTAATTTTGGTGAGGCCTTGTGCAAAGGTGAACTACATTGAATCTTCATATCTTTAGTTATAAAATATGTATGTACCTGATGAAACGGGCTTCAATGTACAGTAATAGATGCCTCCTTTATACTGAAATGCTAAAAGGTTCTTATCTGCCTCCTTCATTGCACAGTTCACATATTTTATCCAGTTAGAGGTGGCCTTATTCTGGGCATCCACAAAGCGGCTCGGTTTGCCTACCTTATAGATCTGAATTGCATAGAATCTTACTATAAACAACCAACAGATTAAAAAGATTGATAAACAAGAAAACATGATATCTTATATACTTGTTATTAATGGCAACATCCAATTCTGACAGTAACAGTTTAAAGAATGCATTTACAAAACTAACCAGCTACAATGATCATACAATATTTATTACAGCATAAACAGAATTAGCAATTTGTTCTTAATGTTTAAGTTTTATTCATGTCAAATAGTACAGTACTTCACACCCTTGAATTACTAACAAATTTTAAATAAAAACTCAATCAGTTTCACAACAGGTGAGAAATCTTTTCATGCCAGAATGATTATATAGAACACATTTCAGTTATATCAACTAGAAATATGTCACAGATACTGACGCCCAAACAACATATGTTTGGACAAAAACATCAAAAATAAATCGGTACATTGTAAAACAAGCAAATTCGTTGTTTTGATATCCCCCGCCAAATACATTTTGTTTATGGATGGGTTTAGAACTACAAGAAAAGGTATAAGTGAAGGGTTGTGCCTGATAATTAAGAATAATTGATTAGATCAGGACATTTTGAGAATCCATTTTAGTATAGTAGAATCCTTACCAAATAAGGAATATTAAATCAAAATGTGTGATTTTGACCTTTGTGTGTGACATTGACCATGACCCAAGCAACATGGATCTTATATTTGACACTCGGCTAGATAATGGAGAACAATTGTGGACAGTTATTACAGAATCCCTTGGTGCATAATAAAGGAATGACTAAATAATGAATAATTAATCAAATTTATGACCTTTGACCTCAATGTGTGACATTGACCTTAGCCCCTAGGATTATGGCGAGTTGAGTATGAAGCACCCCCAGATAATAGAGAACAACTATGGCAAGTTTCATGACTCTGGCTCAAGTGTTCATGGAGATGAAGCTCTTTGCTTATATTAAATCGTATGTTTTCTAGATACAAAGGGCAATAACTCCGTTATTAACGAATGGTGTACAATGTCATTTGGCGTGCATCATCCTCTTATCCATATAAATAAATATATATCTATACTCATACAAAGTTACAATGAAATCCGCCAAAGCACTTCCAAGATAAGGCTCCGGACACAAAAGTGAGCATTTTTTCAAGGTAAAAAGAGCCATAATTCCGTTATTAACAGATCGTGTAAAATTCCATTTGGCGTGCATCATCCTCTTATCCATATATATACTCGTACCAAGTTTCAATGAAATCCGCCAAAGCACTTCAAAGATATGGCTCCGGACACAAAAGTGCCTGACGGAAGGACGAGGAGACGGACGGACAACGCCAAAACAATATCCCTCCGCCTATGGCGGGGGAAAAAAGTATTGGGTATTTTAGAGAAGACATTATACAGCGAGAGGCTGTGCATAAATCTATACCAAAAATCTTACCCTAATCGTAATATGTAACATAAGTATCTCCTATTTCCGATGCTTTATAAATAAACATAGCTACTAGTAATTGTTTAACAAAATTAATATTTTGAGAGGTCCATAAGTCTATAGACTTTAATATATTTGGTCTTATGGAATAACATGGTTTTAAATAAGCTTTTCTTACACCAGTAAATACTGTACTACCCATAACAAAGTGGTTTTCATTTTCTAAAACATTGCATAAAGGACATTTTCTTTCTTCATAAGGAATAGCTATTTGTTTTTGACATCTACCCGTTTCAATTTAAAGCCTATGTGCAGAGAATATAAAGAGGGTAATTCTGTACTTTGGAATGTTTACATCACTTTAAAAGGATTTGCTCTTGTTGATTCACTCATTTCGGTTTTCAAATTTTGTATAAACTTATCTGTAACTCTTACTCTAAAAAAAATCAATTTCAAGTTCATTCCTACCCCTGATTAAGCAACATATCGTTAACACCACAATTACCTAATAGACTTTTTACCATGTAGACCCAAGATCATCTGTTATTGGGGTACTAGTATGTTTCTAATTATTGGAACATAATATAATAAACACGTTTTACATATTTAATATCACGTGTGTTTACTATGTTAAACCAATATCTAATCACATTAATGCTATGTCTGACACAAAGAGATGTTTTTCCTAGTTTTCCATATATTAAGTTATTATGTGTTTGCCTTCGGACTCCTAATAATACTTTGCAATAGTTTAAATGTATTCGTTCTTTATCTTTATATTGCTCTGTAAATCCCATATTTCGATAGTCATAACTTAAAAACGGGTAAATTAATTTATCAAACCTTTCTAACCTGTGCTGTATTGTAAGATTATAAAATTTCAACAAATATTGTCTGAATTTTAACAAAGCTTTTCAAGTTTGTCCACACAGCTTATCAAACGTTTTGGAAAAAAGAGCCTCCTGAGGAAAAGTCAAACCCCAAATACGTAGTTATCAACAATTTTTAAAACGTTGTCATCATATAGGAATCTCATATTTTGTCTAAGTCTTCCTCCTTTTTTAAAAACCATAACGTCAGGTTTTTGTTTATTAACCATAAATTTCCATCATATCAATAATTAATGCTACAGCAGATAAACAGAAAATATGCCAAAATTCAGCCAAAACTGCTGCAGTTGACATTACTCTTTTAACAATCATGTACACACTTAGGGCAATCAGCCTGAAAGTCTAAACACAATCTGCCAAGCAAAACGAGGAATTAAACACGAAATTCGGACTATATATTCCATAAAGGAAAACCGGCCAAGGGCCCTAACTCTGCCAAAACTTGTTGCAGCAACAGTTCCTGTCATAACAATTACATTCAGAAAACAAGAGGGCCACGATTGCCCTGAATCGCTGACCTGACTAAACTTGCTTCATGAACCCTTTTAATTAGACCCATATATAATCCCAAGCCAAACTTCATTAATTAAGACAAAATTGCAATAAGACGTGATGAAAACCGTGACCTGTTTCATCTACACAAGGTTTTACTAGAATTGGCCCGATGACCTAATTTTTGACCCCAGATGACCAATATACGATCCAAAATCAGATATTATCAAGATAAACATTGACTATAATTCATTAAGATCATATGAAAACTATGACCTCTATTGTCTTCACAAAGTTTTTCTATGATTTGACCTAGTGACCTAGTTTTTGACCTCAGATGACCCTAATACAATCTCAACCCAGATTTTATCAAGATTTATATTCTGGCCAAATTTCATAAAGATTGGATGAAAACTGTGACCTCTACTGTCTACACAAATTGTTGACGGACGCACACACGCACGCACGCACATACGGACGCCGGACATCACGCGGTCACATAAGCTCATCATGTCACTTCGTGACAGGTGAGCTAAAAAAGGTTACTGAACTGTGAAAACTTGCACAAGATCAACCCAGTAGTTAAACGGTGTGACTATATATTTCATAGTGGTACAACAGAAAAACAGCCATAATTCTATCCAAATTTAAGTTAAATTGAAAGCTTCATTATTTGCAAAACAAACAAAGAACCATATTCCTGCCCAAACTCCTTTAAATCCCAATTCCTTTTGTCTATGATCATTTACACATTAAAGTCATTAAACTGTTAAATGTGTGGGAGATCCACCCAGTAGTTAAAGTTTAATTGAAATAACAAGCATTAGTGTGAACAGACGTGTTGTGGGCAAGACACACGCATACAATGTTGAATGCCCCCTCTGTGGGGTAATCAAAATTAAATGCCCGTGTAGACTGTTAGATAGATGATGCATTTGTAGCAAATGCAGATCTTTATTTTAAACATGTTTTACTTTGTTACATTACTTTTGCATCTCACATCAAATCAAAAAATAAGTGTTTATACATCAAGCTAAGGATCTTTTGAAGCAATCTATACCTGCCAGCAATATCCTGAATTGGGGTTGTCTGTGATGATATCGCCCCCATATGGTCCAAACATGATTCTGGATTCTTGTCCTACCTTGGAAAACACTCCAAGACCAGCTCCAATTATTTTGGAACGTTTGATTTCAAGGCATTCTGGCAATGTATGGTCAGCTTTAAGAGGGTCCCCTGCTGACACCTGCAATCAATATTAAGGTACATGAGAATTAATTATAACAAGAGGGCCTGAAAGGCCCAAAGTCGCTCACCTGAGATTCAAAGGAACTGACCCGTTCTGTGCAGCCCAAGATGTCATTAGAACAAAATGTTCTTACCAACTTTCATGACTAGTGAACACCCTGGCAGCCAAGTTTTTCAACAGACCTGAACCATTTTCATACACATCCAAGATATCATTTAAACAAATATACTGACAAAGTTTCATGAAGATTCATAAGTCCATATAAGGAAAAATGCCTGGCCCACTGGTGGCCATGTTTTTCAAGCATCTGGAACAATATTTAAACTTGTCCAAAATATCATTGGGACAAATCTTCTGACAAAGTTTCATGATGATCGTACAATAAATATGGCTTCTAGAGTGTTAACAAGGTTTAACTATAGCTATATACGGAAAAATGCCATGCCCCCTCGGCGGCCATGTTTTTCCACCAACCGGAACCATTTTCGAAAATCATCCAAGATATCATTGGGACAAATCATCTGACCAAGTTTCATGATGATCGGACAATAAATGTGGCCTCTAGAGTGTTAAGCAGGTTTTACAAAAGCATGATATATAACCATATTAGGAAAAATGCCCAGCCCTCTGGTGGCCATGTTTTTAAGCAACCCAAACCATTTTCGAACTCATCCAAGATATCATTAGGACAAATCTTTTGACAAAGTGTCATGATGATCGGAAAATAAATGTGGCCCCTAGAGTGTTAACAAGGTTTTACTATAGCCATATAAGGAAAAATGCCCCGCCCCCTGGCGGCCATGTTTTTCCACCAACCGGAGCCATTTTTTTAACTTGTCCAAGATATTATTGGGATGAATCTTCTGGCCAAGTTTCATAAAAATCAGACAATAAATGTGGCCTCTAGAGTGTTAACAAGATTTTACTATAGCCATATAAGGAAAAATGCCCCGCACCTTGGCGGCAATGTTTTTCAAGCAAACGTAACCATTTTCGAACTCATCCAAGATATCATTGAGACCAATTTTCTGACCAAATTACATGAAGATTGGACAATAAATGTGGCCTCTAGAGAGTCCACAAGGTTTTACTATAGCCATATATATAGCCATATAAGAAAAAATGCCCCGCCCCTTGGCAACCATGTTTTTCAAGCAAACGTAACCATTTTCGAAATCATCAAAGATATCATACAGACCAATCTTTTGAAAAAAATTCATGAAGATTGGACAATAAATGTGGCCTCTAGAGTGTTAACAAGGTTTTTTCTCTTTTTTTTACCTAGTGACCTAGTTTTTGACCCAGCATGACCCAGTTTCGAACTCAGTCGAGGTATCAATGGGACAAATGTTCTGACCAAATTTCATGAAGATCAGACAATAAATGTGGCCTCTAGAGTGTTCACAAGGCAAAATGTTGATGACGGACGAAAGGCGATCACAAAAGCTCACAATGAGCACGTTGTGCTCAGGTGTGCTAAAAAAAAATAAGGGCATATTTAAGGTATTTCTTAAATGTATTGGCATGTATTAAAACAATGACAATTTCATACATGCATTGCCAGTAATACACTTTTTGCGTAACAGTCTCATGTTTTATTTTCATTCTTTTTGTATTTAATGTTTTAATATGAACACAGCTTCACCTCTTTGTCCTGTATGTAGTTGTAGAATCCATGGACAGGGAATTCCTCTTTAAACTCCTTGTTGCATTCTCCACAGTCTAAGACAGCAAAATAATTACAAAGCAACAATCAAACTAAGTCAAAGACGAATATCAGATACTGAAACATCAGGTTTAAAGAACCCAATTATATTTATTATACAGCTGTATTATACAGCTGGTCGTAAAGAAACATACCTTTACGTTACAATACCCTATAGCATTCTTATTCCCAGAGTCATCAGTTCACATAATAAGGTGCATATGGGTTCATCAATTGTTCTTTTACCTTCTTAGTTATGATGCTAAACATATCCCCATCTGAATGTATAACAAGGAAGCCATGATGGCTTTAAAGCATTCATCTGAGTTCAAGGTAGAATTGTGAAATTATGTCAATCCTTTGACCTCGTGAATTAGTTTGTTACTTAATCTGAAAGAGTTTTAACTTAGGCCTAGATATGTTCATATCTAAACATTTACAGCTATTTCAATCCAAACAACCCCGTCCCACTGTAAAAGTACAATGTACATGTGAAGTACCAAGCTAATTGGTCAATTTGTTAACTCATTTTTTGAATGGAAACGATTTTCACACTTACTGTGACAGTGACCTTTACCTTTGACTAAGTAAAGTGACCATTATTTCAATAGCGGTCATCTATTGTCAAAGGCCAATGTACATGTAAAGTATCAAGCCAATCGTTAAATTCATTGATGAGTTATTGATCGGAATTTCACACTTATTGTAACAGTGACCTTGACCTTCGACCTAGTGACCCCAACTTCAATAGGGGTCATTTACAGTTCAATGCCAATGCACATTCTAAGTATCAAGCCAATCGGTCAATTCCTTGACGAGTTATTAATCGGAAACGAACTGGTCTACCGACAGAGATACAGACAGACGTGAGCTGATAATTATGTTTGTTGGTCTTAGTAAGATTTTAGTAACATTGTTTTAGTAAATTTCTAGTGCAAGAAAGTGGATGTTTTGTTCTAGAGCTTACAGAGAAAATGGTCATTATCTCGATGTTTCAGGTTCATACAGCTTGCAAAGTTCCACTCTTGAAGACTGTATTCAGTCTTGTCCTTTTCTGGGGTCTTGGCTTTCTTCATTCTCTGCAATGGTGTGTGAGTCAATATTGCTTACATTTTACACATTCTATTCTGATAATTATCCGTTAATCAAAACAAACAGCATTCCATCCAACAGCTATGCAATATCTCATTCACAAACAAACTCGTCTCTTACATGTTCTTGTCTAATGTAATAAATTACATGTTCATAATTTATGATTGTTTGTTCAAAGATTTCATTTGACTGGTAAACTTCAATTGTGATCTGTAATACCTTTTAGATTAATGTCTAATAAGTGTTCCGCGGTCGGAAAAATATGCCTCTCCAAACAGGGCTTTGAACTTGTGACCCCAATTTCAAAAGATGTCATCTACTGTCAAAGGACAATGCGCATATGAAATATCAAACCAATCGGTCAATTCGTTGATGAGCTATTGAACGGAAACAATTTTAACACTTATTGTGACAGTGACTATGACCTTTGACCTAGTGACCACAACTTTGATAGGGGTCATCTACTGTCCAAGGCCTATGCGCATGGGAAAAATCGAGCCAATCGGTCGATTCGTTGATAAGTCATTGATCTGAAACGCTTTTCCCACTTATTGTGCCAGTGACGTTGACCTTTGACCTAGTGGCCACAATTTCAATAGAGGTTATCTACTGTCCAAGGTAAATGCACATGTGAAGCATCAAGCCAATCGGTCAATTCGTTGAGTTATTGATCGGAAACCACTTAGTGTGATAGTGACCTTGACCTTTGACCTAGTGACCCCAATTTCAATAGGGGTCATCTACTGTCCAATGCCAATGCGCATGTAAAGTATCAAGCCAATCGGTCAATTAATTGACGAGTTATTGATTGACCTTTGACCGTGTGACCCCAATTTTAATTGGGGTCATCTACTGTCCAAGGTCAAATGCGCATGGGAAGTATCAAGCAAATCGGTCGATTCGTTGATTGGTCAAAACCGCTTTTCCGACTTACTGTGCCAGTGACCATTACCTTTGACCTAGTGACCCCTATTTCAATAGGGGTCATCTACTGTCCAAGGCCAATGCACATGTGAATTATCGAGCCAGTCGGTGAATCAGTTGATAAGTTATTGATCGGAAACGATTTCGCACTTAGTGTGTAAGTTACCTTGACCTTTGACCTAGTGACCGCAATTTAAAAAGAGCTCATCAACTGTCACAGGCAAATGCACAGGTGAAGTATAAAGCTAATCGGTGTATCAGTTGACGAGTTATTGATGGGAACCGATTTCACACAAAGTGTGTATCACTGACCATGACCTTTGATCTAGTGACCTTACTTTCAATAGGGGTCATCTACTGTCCAAGGCCAATGCACATGGGAAGTATCATGCCCATCGGTGAATCAGTTGACGAGTGATTAATCGGAAACGATCGTACTCTTAATGCGTATCAGTGACCTGACCTTTGACCCCAATTTCAATATGGGTCATCTACTGTCCAAGGCCAATGCTCATTTGAAGTATCAAGACAATCGGTCAATTGGTTGACGAGTTATTGATCGGAAACGATTTTCACACTTAGTGTGATAGTGACCTTGACATTTGACCTAGTGACCCAAATTTCAATAGGGATCATCTACTTTCCAAGGCCAATGCACATCTCAAGTATCAAGCCAATCGGTAAATTCGTTGACGAGTTATTGATCGGAAACCACTTAGTGTGATCTTGATCTTTGACCTAGTGACCTCAATCTCAATAGGGGTCATTTACTGCCCAAGGCCAATGCGCATGTAAAGTATCAAGCCAATCAGTCAGTTCGTTGATAATTTATTGATCGTAAACAATTTTCCCACTTACTGTGACAGTGACCTTGACCTTTGAACTAGTGACCCAAATTTCGAAAGCGGTCATCTACTGTCAAAGGCCAATGCGCATGGGAAGTATCAAGCCAATCGGTGAATTCGTTAATTGATCAGAAACGCTTTTCCCACTTTTTTGCCAGTGACCACCACCTTTGACCTAGTGATTCCAATTTCAATAGGGGTCATCTACTGTTCAAGGCCAATGTAAATGATAAGTATCAAGTCAATCGGTGAATCAGTTAACACGTTAGGCCAATATAAATGATAAGTATCAAGTCAATCGGTGAATCAGTTGACAAGTTATTGATCGGAAACAATTTCGCACTTAGTGTGTAACAGTTACCTTGACCTTTGACCTAGTGGCACGAATTTCAATAGGGGTCATCTACTGTTCAAAGCCAAAACACATGTGAAGTATCAAGCCAAACGGGCAATTGGTTGATAAGTTATTGATCGGAAACGATTTTAACAATTTGTGTGATAAGAACCTTGACCTTTGACCTAGTGACCACAATTTCAATAGGGGTGATCTACTGTCTAAGGCAAATGTACATGTAAAGTATCAAGCCAATCGGTAAATTCCTTGACGATTTATTGATCGGAAACTTTTCTGAGAGTGATAGTGACTTTGAAATATAGACCTAGTGACCCAATTTCGGTAGGGGTCATCTATTGTCCAAGGCTAATGCACATGTGAAGTAGCAGGCCAAACGGTCAAATCTTTGACAAGTTATTGATCGGAAACGATTTTCACACTTAGTGTGATATTCATCTTGAACTTTAACCTAGTGACCCGACTTTTAATAGGGGTCAACTACTGTCCCAGGCCAATGCAAATGTGAAGTATCGAGCCAATCAGTCAATTCGTTGATAAGTTATTGATCGGAAACAATTTTCACACTTATTCAAATTAGGACAGTGACCTTGACCTTTGACCTAGTGACCTTTGACCTAGTTATTGATCTGCAACTAACTGGTCTACTGACATTCAGACTGGTCTACTGACAGGTCTAACGACATTTAGACTGGTCTACCAACAGGTCTACCGAAAGACAGACAGCAAAACAATAATCCCCTTCTTCTTCGAAGAGTAGTATAAAAATGTAACAAAGACACCAATGCCACCGCAACAAGACCACTATTTATTAGGAAGTGGACAAAATGACAAAGACTCTTTAGTTACATACTTCACCCAGGAATGATCAAAAAGGCAAACTCCTTTATTTACTATCATCTTTATTCAGCAGTTAAAATGTAAAAAATATTCACTTAGCAGTCAAAGAAACCTTTACAGACAATTATCAGAAACATATATTATACAGTGACCTGGAAATGTGTCTGTATGGTTTTTATGCCTAAATATCGCTTATGTCTGGAAAAAAAACTGAACCAAAAGATGGAGATGCGAAGGACACACAATGTTTAAAATGTTTCTTTAGTCTGCAATAATACTTATTTCGCGTATGTTTTTTGCTAAAACGGGATTACTACCACTGTTAAAAAGGATAAAATACACATCCAAAGTATGAGGCCAACAACTGCACATGCTGGTTTGTATGTTTGTAAGATTTCAGCCTTCTCACGGCAATAGTTTTTTTAGTTACTCACAACACAAGTAAAAACAAATGTAATTTAAAGAAAAAAGCCATAATGTGATTATGTCAAAAATATCTAATAATATGAATTTGAGTAAGTATGTTGGTTCAAGAACATTGGACAAAGAAAATGAATTCTAGAGTATGATAATGCTTCATTCTATTTGATCCAAACTGAACCTAGTGACTTATTTTTTGCCCTCATATAACCCAGTTTTAAGCTTAGACAAGATTTAATTAGGGCAAATGTTCTGACCAAGTTTCGTTATGATTGGCTAATATATGTGGCCATAAGAGCTTAAACGAGGTTTCACTATAACCATATATGGACAACTTTACTCGACCCCCGAAGCGCCCATATTTTTTTCAAGGAACCCAGCCAATTTCCGAAATTCAGCCATAATATCATTCGAGCAAATGATCTGACCAACGTTTTAAGAATTGTCACTTACATTAAGAATTGTCACTTACAGAGTTTTATCAAGGTTTTACCGTAGCCCGATGAGTAAAACTGTCCCACCCTCTGGCGGCAATGTTTTTCAACGAAACGGAACTATTTTAAAACTTAGCAGTGATATCATTAGAACACATGTTCTGATCAATTTTCATGAAGATTGGACTCAATATAAGACTTCTAGAGTGCTAACAAGTTTTTACTATAGCCATATAATTAGGAAAAACGCCCCCGTGCTGTTGGCCATGTTATTCAACAGACCGGAAACAATTTTCGCACTCAGCTGAGATATAATTGGGACAAATGTTCTGACCAAGTTTCATGAAGATTGGACAAAAAATGCTACCTCTAGAGTGTTAACAAGGTAAATGTTGACGATGCACGAAAAACAACAGACCAAAAACTGATCACAAAAGCTCAACATGCGCATGTTGTGCTCAGGTTAGCTAAAAATGTACTTTTTTATGTGTCCATAGGGTACAGACGACTCCGCATTCCACTGTTGTCTCAAAACTCAACTTATGTCGCGAAAAAGTAACTTTATGGTTGAATTTGACCTTTGACCTTAAAATAATACCTTGACTGTTAAGGTAGGAGACGGTTTTTACATGTCACATACCATCTTATGATGGTTAACATTGGTGCCAAGTAGTAAAAAATATATCAATACATGACAAAGTCATGGCAAAGACAGGAATTGAAATGATCAAATTGACATTTGACTTCTTAGTGTGACCTTGTCTTATAGGACAGGGACACTCGTGTTCAATGCGACCTGTTGTCTTATGATGGAAGACATTCGCACAAAATTAATTCAAAATCTATCAATACTTTGGATAAATGGCATATAATAGTAAAGACAGAAAGTTTCACGCAGACGCACAGACAGAGTGACTGCTTTATGCTGCTTTCTTGAGAAGGGGGCATACACATATATGTGGGTTGAAACATCAGTCTTTTTGGTAGCTAACAATATAAATGTTTCAAATATAAATAAACCAGGAAAAAAATCTGGAAAAGTGTTGTTTTAGAGAAAATTGTTATTCTTTAGAAAATTCAAGGTCCAAGGCCCGTAACTTTGCCAAAAAATCACAAAACTCAAACTTGATTATTTGGGTAGACTTACTCACCTAAAATAAAGGACAGTATCTGAAAGCATTTAGAAAAAAAGGCGGACAAGTGTTCTTTACGAGGACAATTTTTAAGTCTAAAACCTGTAACTTTGTCAACAATCAATGGAATTCAAACTTGATCTGTAAGTCATTTAGCTTAACTGACACACCCAAATTCAGGTCAATATCTGCAAGCAATTAGGAAAAAGTCCGAAAAACTGATATCCTAGAGGAAATGTAAATTTCCAAGGCCCGTAACTTTGCCCAAAATCAATGGACCAGAATACAACTTGAGCTTGATCTGTAAATCATACAGATAGACTCACGACAAAAATAAGGTCAATACCTGCAAGCCTTTAGAAAAAAACTCCGAAATGGGAATGCAAGCCAGATGGACAGTGCGACTGCTATATGCCCAATACCTGGGGCATAAAAAGGGGACAGAACTCCAGTTGTATGAAACCTATGAACCAAAATATCAAGATGCGCAAGTTCACATGTTGGTTAATATGTATATTACGTTTCAGCTCTTTAGCAGCAATCATTGTTTAGTTACGGGCGAGAAGAAGCATTCATAAATCTGCATCTGTCAAAAATATTCCAACCAAAATATGGAGGTGCGCAAGTGCACATGCCCCATCACTCCCCTCATTACGTGTGTGCATATAAAACAGACAAATGGCAATTATTCAGCAAATGCTATTCTTAATCAATCCGGCAGTGAAAGCTTGAGCCTATTCCGCAAAGCAGCTGAAGACAAAAACACAACATTTTAGGACTATATCTTCTTTACCCGAAAGACAGACCAAACGCAATAACTCTGTCAAAAGTTGTTACAGCCAATATTCCTTACTTTATGATCATCACAAATGAAAGTAATTCACTATGAAAGTTTGAGCAAGAACCACCCGGTAGTTAAGAGAGGTTGGAAACACAATCTTCAGGACCAGTGTAATTCCATCCTATCCATGTTTGTCATAAAAGGAAAATTAAATACCTTAACTTTCTTCACTCTGACACCCTTTCCATGCAATGTTTTCTTAGCTGGTTTCCGAAAAAGGGGGACAGTCCGAGTCACAGACTTCTCTGAAAAAAAAATATAAATTTAAACTACCGTTATTAAGAAGTAAGTTTTTGGACACCCTCTTTTTGAGAGCCCGATTTTCGGTATATGTATCAAATGTGTTGATTACCCCTAATTTAAATACTTATAGAGTTGTACATACTGTGCAATAAAATATCAGACGGACACTAAGTTTGGTAAATTTGTGGTTGTTCTCTCAACCATGAAATTAAATTTCAAACAAATATTAAAGTGTGCAGTCTTATATGAGACATTAAAGAGGAAAAGAAAATACAGACCTGAACCATTTTCATACACATCCAAGATATCATTTAAAAAAATATACTGACAAAGTTTCATGAAGATTCATAAGTCCATATAAGGAAAAATGCCTGGCCCACTGGTGGCCATAATTTTCAAGCATCTGGAACAATATTTAAACTTGTCCAAAATATCATTGGGACAAATCTTCTGACAAAGTTTCATGATGATCGTACAATAAATATGGCTTCTAGAGTGTTAACAAGGTTTAACTATAGCTATATACGGAAAAATGCCATGCCCCCTCGGCGGCCATGTTTTTCCACCAACCGGAACCATTTTCGAAATCATCCAAGATATCATTGGGACAAATCATCTGACCAAGTTTCATGATGATCGGACAATAAATGTGGCCTCTAGAGTGTTAAGCAGGTTTTACAAAAGCATGATATATAACCATATTAGGAAAATGCCCATCCCTCTGGTGGCCATGTTTTTAAGCAACCCAAACCATTTTCGAACTCATCCAAGATATCATTAGGACAAATCTTCTGACCAAGTGTCATGATGATCGGAAAATAAATGTGGCCCCTAGAGTGTTAACAAGGTTTTACTATAGCCATATAAGGAAAAATGCCCCGCCCCCTGGCGGCCATGTTTTTCCACCAACCGGAGCCATTTTTTTAACTTGTCCAAGATATTATTGGGATGAATCTTCTGGCCAAGTTTCATAAAAATCAGACAATAAATGTGGCCTCTAGAGTGTTAACAAGATTTTACTGTAGCCATATAAGGAAAAATGCCCCGCACCTTGGCGGCAATGTTTTTCAAGCAAACGTAACCATTTTCGAACTCATCCAAGATATCATTGAGACCAATTTTCTGACCAAATTACATGAAGATTGGAAAATAAATGTGGCCTCTAGAGAGTCCACAAGGTTTTACTATAGCCATATATATAGCCATATAAGAAAAAAAATGCCCCGCCCCTTGGCAACCATGTTTTTCAAGCAAACGTAACCATTTTCGAACTCATCAAAGATATCATACAGACCAATCTTCTGAAAAAATTTCATGAAGATTGGACAATAAATGTGGCCTCTAGAGTGTTAACAAGGTTTTTTCTCTTTTTTTTACCTAGTGACCTAGTTTTTGACCCAGCATGACCCAGTTTCGAACTCAGTCGAGGTATCAATGGGACAAATGTTCTGACCAAATTTCATGAAGATCAGACAATAAATGTGGCCTCTAGAGTGTTCACAATGCGAAATGTTGATGACGGACGAAAGGCGATCACAAAAGCTCACAATGAGCACGTTGTGCTCAGGTGTGCTAAAAAAAATAAGGGCATATTTAAGGTATTTCTTAAATGTATTGGCATGTATTAAAACAATGACAATTTCATACATGCATTGCCAGTAATACACTTTTTGCGTAACAGTCTCATGTTTTATTTTCATTCTTTTTGTATTTAATGTTTTAATATGAACACAGCTTCACCTCTTTGTCCTGTATGTAGTTGTAGAATCCATGGACAGGGCATTCCTCTTTAAACTCCTTGTTGCATTCTCCACAGTCTAAGACAGCAAAATAATTACAAAGCAACAATCAAACTAAGTCAAAGACGAATATCAGATACTGAAACATCAGATTTAAAGAACCCAATTATATTTATTATACAGCTGTATTATACAGCTGGTCGTAAAGAAACATACCTTTACGTTACAATACCCTATAGCATTCTTATTCCCAGAGTCATCAGTTCACATAATAAGGTGCATATGGGTTCATCAATTGTTCTTTTACCGTCTTCACACAACTAAGCACAAAACACAACACGTTTTGCATTGGGCAAGGCTTGCGATAGAACAAAAACAAAGTTTAGTAAGGTTTTATATTCGAACCGCAAATCAATTATAATTTCAATTGTCTAGTGATAAAAAGCTTTTTGTCTAGAGAATCATCAATGTACCCATCTTTAGCCCTATCAGACTTCCATCGACCATGTCGCTTCAAACATCTCTAAAACACGCCCTCGGCGTTAGCTAGTCTAAATAATTACATATATATAACCAATAACTGGTTTGAACAAAAAATCATTTGATTCATCTGACCAATTTGCTAATTACATATTTGTTAATAAAACGCCACATGGGAAGTTGTAGTTGTACATTTTGCAATTATAATATCCGAACCATTCGTATACATGCCAGTATTATAATGGCGTACATTAATACCAAAGTGATCAGATTTCAATTGTAGGTCATTACAATGAAACTCACTTAATTTGTTAATATGCATGATACATGTACATGCATAACCCAAAAATTATCAATAAATGAAAACAGTGGAATCTCCTTATATCAAACACAATGTTTGTATCATCTCTAATGAATGCACATGTACATGATACATCTTTCTTGTGAAATGGTTTGAAGCACACACGTTTTGAAGCTTCTTATAATAGTTTGTTAAATCTTTCTTTGGATCATGTACACTATTAATAGAATGCATCCAATTAATACTGTAAAACACAGATGTAAAAAACGTTATTACATTTCCTCGATCCATCAATTGAGCCATGTACATTACTACTGATATATGTAAGGCTGGCATGGCGACTACATTTTCTTCACAGTATATGAAATGTGCACATGAAGAATTCTTTTCTTCACCGTATTGTCTGCTCTTGATTGTTCTAAGTATTTACTTAGCCATTCTCTCCGCCATCTAATCTCTTCGAAGCCCATGCAAGCCCGAGCCCTCTAATCGCTCCTTCAGAGTACCTCTCAAAACATTTCCTGTCAAACATATGAACTATACATCAATAACTGTATTGTGATATGCACCTTAACGCTATCTTATTTAATGATAATCTAGTGTTAACAAAACAACCTGGAATCATACAGTCTCTACCAAACTTTTTGCAATATTTCACAATATCTCTAAAATTTCCGTATGACAAATCAACATTAGCCAATAAGGCGAACTGCCCCTTTTTGAAACAACAAGGATGCATTTTGCTTTCTACGATATCATCTTATTGATACCAACCTAGTTTCTGAACTAACCAGTTTACATTGTTTCCCCATATTGAACTAAGGCACCCACTGCCTCTTTTCATTGAATCCAGTATCCACACAACATAAAGTTATTTATTTTGACTACCATTGAATAATATAGATTTTACATTTTATTGTCGAATACACTTTGATGTACGAATTTTGCAAAGCGTTTAAAACATTTCATATAACATAACACCCGGGGACCATAGCATACTCTCTGCTCTCTTCATGGAGCATCTCTGCTCACTTCCGGGAGCAATCTACTGGGCTCTATGTCCACTTCCGGGGACCATAGCCTACAATTTCTGCTCACTTCCGGGAGCAATCTACTGGGCTCTTTGTCCACTTCCGGGGACCATAGCAAACTCTTTCGGCTCACTTCCGGGAGCAATAACATACCTTTTCTAGCCGTATGCAAGGCATTTTCTTGATCATAAGAAATTTTTACTTACGTTATGTTGAACGACGGAATACTTATCCGGTTTATCTTGAAAACCAACTTCCGGTGGCTTAATGTATTGACTTCATATTAAATCACAATATGCATTACCTGTTTCGTTTATAGAAACACTGGCAGTGTACCTCCTTGATTTTAACAGTGTAATATAGTAATCTCTTCCAGGAATAACTTTTCTCTTTTCGTCAATAATCTGTTCACTTCCGGGAACAGGTTGATCTTTTTATTAAGATCATGTACATTCCAATTTTCTCATTTTCGGGTCTCAAAGATCACGAGTACATACCTTTACTCTCTTCGTCAATGGAATAAAACAAATTGAGAATAAATTTGCTTTTTAATTTTTATGAAAATCGTTAGCTTGACAGTCATTTCGCCTATATCTACATTAAAGCTAAAACTTTCTATAAAACCTCCATAAACCATAATTTGTGGTACTTGCATCAGTAAATATATTACACAAAAACAACTGATTGTCTTTGAAATCTTTTCCACCGTTGATTAACTGCCTAGTGCTTTCTTTCCATAATCTAAGTTTGTAAATAGCTTGCAACGTTACAATAACGGGAGCTTTCCAACTAGCTCTGGTATTTATGCAATTTTATATATGCATTGTTATCACCAAACTTTATTTACAATCACACTCTGAAAGGAAATTATCTGCCCTACAAGACTAGCTATTAATTTATCTTTTGGTACTACTTTTTCTTTCGTTTGATAATTTATATCATCGAATCAATACTTTTTTTTAGCCTAGCTACTCAATTTTTAATTATGAAAAACTGCATCTTTTGCATATCGATCACATGCCCGAGCCATTCTGCTCTCTGAGAAGGAATCAAAATACTGTTTCTTCAGCCAGTTAACATCCAAACTCGTCTAGTCACTAGCATATAATGTTTTTTTTTCATATTCTACACTGTGATGTATGCCATCATCACAAAAGCAAATAACTATTTTAAGTAAATTTGAGGTAAGAATGCTAGTAAACCTCATTTTAGTTTTAACGAGTTTTAGTAAATATATGATCGGCCGTTATCGTGCCAAATATAAGCTTATAACAACCTAACACTGCCTGCTATTCTCTTGATAGCTCAAACCACACCGTTCGTGAATGTATCAATATCATGATACGCTCCTCTAATATCGAAAGTAGAACAAATAAATAAATATATGATCGGCCATTATCGTGCCAAATATAAGCTTATAACAACCTAACACTGCCTGCTATTCTCTTGATAGCTCAAACCACACCGTTCGTGAATGTATCAATATCATGATACGCTCCTCTTATATCGAAAGTAGAACAAATAAATAAATAATAATTTTAAATATATCGAGGCCTCCCATTCTTATTAAATACGACTATAAACGTTTTAACGGGCGTATTAACAACATGATAATTAACACGTGGGTTTTCAGTCTACTTACCGACAAACTTCCGGTATTTTTTTTTTTTTTTTTTTTTTATTCTATGATTTTTGTTTCTTTTTGATATATTTCTATACTATGATCCTTTTGATCAATTGCTCCTTTTTTCTCTTTCTGTACGTTACCGTTTTCCGACGGAAAAGGAAACATATAACCGCAATTTACTACATCTTAAATGTAACAACCATCCGTAGCCTGCTACAGCTTGGCTACATGGGCTTTCGTTCTTTTTACCGGCGAGCTTCTAGCATCAATTTCCATACTAAGATCCTTTTGATCCAGTTTTATACTAAGATCCTTTTGATAAATTGAGACAGATCTTTTTGTACGTTACCGTTTTCCGACGGAAAAAATATACTTATAACCGCCATTTACTACATCGAAAATGTACTTACTATCAGTAGTCTCCTGCTACTTAACCGCGTGGGCCTTCCTTCAACTTACCGGCGAACTATACTTGGATCCTTTTGATCACGTTCGAATTTTAGGAACTTTCTGTACGTTACGTTTTCCGACGAACACGAAACTACCCATTTTCTGATAACGGGGTTCTAAACATAATTAACTTAACTTATTGGTCGAGCTGTTTGCTGAACATCCAGCTGCTCCTTTCCGATGACCCGGTTCGCCACATGCGAAACATAGTCCTGTGCGTCTCAATGGTAATTGAGTTTCAGCCCCTTGTGTTGCGATGTTAGATGAAGCTTCCGGCTTCTGATATGACCCATCAAGAGCGCCGCGTGGCGTTATGTTTCCGCCTTTTTATATGCCATCGCCTCTACCCTTATTTTTCTGCAAATAACATTACGTCATAAGACTCGTAAAACATTTACACATATGCATATAGAATGTATACAACACCACAAAGAATAGCAATTTATTCCCCAAAAGTTCGAAAGCTTTTGTCGTGTTCTACCATTAATGACCTGTGAATTTTCGGTCACGTGCCATCAATATTTCTATTTGTTAATTGATCGGCTTTCTCTAGTGCTGAAATTGTTACTTGAAATATACATCGTTTCAACTCTGTTACTACTTCGTAACACTCGATACTATGCTCGAGATTCAGTACAACGGATTTAACAGATTTACATTTCTTTTAGCACTTATCTTTTCTATGATGCATTTCAAATCTTGCAGCATGGACACCCTGTGTTCTGCTAAAGTCGACAACACGATGTAGGATTTGTAGACGAACACAAGTTTACTGATCGAAGTCTAGCGTAGAACTGACCAAACAATCAACACCCCGTGCAAATTAACGCCTGTGTCCACCTGAGTGACCATCACTCACGTGACAACCACACGCATGAACGAACCGCACATATACCTGTTTTGTGCGGTGCGTTATGTTTAGACATACGTTCTGTGCTATACTCCGTAACGCACAGAACTGAAAATTCTTAGTTATGTGCTAAACATATCCCCATCTGAATGTATAACAAGGAAGCCATGATGGCTTTAAAGCATTCATCTGAGTTCAAGGTAGAATTGTGAAATTATGTCAATCCTTTGACCTCGTGAATTAGTTTGTTACTTAATCTGAAAGAGCTTTAACTTAGGCCTAGATATGTTCATATCTAAACATTTACAGCAATTTCAATCCAAACAACCCCCGTCCCACTGTAAAAGTACAATGTACATGTGAAGTACCAAGCTAATTGGTCAATTTGTTAACTCGTTTTTTGAACGGAAACGATTTTCACACTTACTGTGACAGTGACCTTTACCTTTGACTAAGTAAAGTGACCATTATTTCAATAGCGGTCATCTATTGTCAAAGGCCAATGTACATGTAAAGTATCAAGCCAATCGTTAAATTCGTTGATGAGTTATTGATCGGAATTTCACACTTATTGTAACAGTGACCTTGACCTTCGACCTAGTGACCCCAACTTCAATAGGGGTCATTTACAGTTCAATGCCAATGCACATTCTAAGTATCAAGCCAATCGGTCAATTCCTTGACGAGTTATTGATCGGAAACGAACTGGTCTACCGACAGAGATACAGACAGACGTGAGCTGATAATTATGTTTGTTGGTCTTAGTAAGATTTTAGTAACATTATTTTAGTAAATTTCTAGTGCAAGAAAGTGGATGTTTTGTTCTAGAGCTTACAGAGAAAATGGTCATTATCTCAATGTTTCAGGTTCATACAGCTTGCAAAGTTCCACTCTTGAAGACTGTATTCAGTCTTGTCCTTTTCTGGGGTCTTGGCTTTCTTCATTTTCTGCAATGGTGTGTGAGTCAATATTGCTTACATTTTACACATTCTATTCTGATAATTATCCGTTAATCAAAACAAACAGCATCCCATCCAACAGCTATGCAATATCTCATCCACAAACAAACTCGTCTCTTACATGTTCTTGTCTAATGTAATAAATTACATGTTCATAATTTATGATTGTTTGTTCAAAGATTTCATTTGACTGGTAAACTTCAATTGTGATCTGTAATACCTTTTAGATTAATGTCTAATAAGTGTTCCGCGGTCGGAAAAATATGCCCCTCCAAACAGGGCTTTGAACTTGTGACCCCAATTTCAAAAGATGTCATCTACTGTCAAAGGACAATGCGCATATGAAATATCAAACCAATCGGTCAATTCGTTGATGAGCTATTGAACGGAAACAATTTTAACACTTATTGTGACAGTGACCATGACCTTTGACCTAGTGACCACAACTTTGATAGGGGTCATCTACTGTCCAAGGCCTATGCGCATGGGAAAAATCGAGCCAATCGGTCGATTCGTTGATAAGTCATTGAGCTGAAACGCTTTTCCCACTTATTTTGCCAGTGACGTTGACCTTTGACCTAGTGGCCACAATTTCAATAGGGGTTATCTACTGTCCAAGGTCAATGCACATGTGAAGCATCAAGCCAATCGGTCAATTCGTTGAGTTATTGATCGGAAACCACTTAGTGTGATAGTGACCTTGACCTTTGACCTAGTGACCCCAATTTCAATAGGGGTCATCTACTGTCCAATGCTAATGCGCATGTAAAGTATCAAGCCAATCGGTCAATTAATTGACGAGTTATTGATTGACCTTTGACCGTGTGACCCCAATTTTGATTGGGGTCATCTACTGTCCAAGGTCAAATGCGCATGGGAAGTATCAAGCAAATCGGTCGATTCGTTGATTGGTCAAAACCGCTTTTCCGATTTACTGTGCCAGTGACCATTACCTTTGACCTAGTGACCCCTATTTCAATAGGGGTCATCTACTGTCCAAGGCCAATGCACATGTGAATTATCGAGCCAGTCGGTTAATCATTTGATAAGTTATTGATCGGAAACGACTTCGCACTTAGTGTGTAAGTTACCTTGACCTTTGACCTAGTGACCGCAATTTAAAAAGAGCTCATCAACTGTCACAGGCAAATGCACAGGTGAAGTATCAAGCTAATCGGTGAATCAGTTGACGAGTTATTGATGGGAACCGATTTCACACAAAGTGTGTATCACTGACCATGACCTTTGATCTAGTGACCTTACTTTCAATAGGGGTCATCTACTGTCCAAGGCCAATGCACATGGGAAGTATCATGCCCATCGGTGAATCAGTTAACGAGTGATTAATCGGAAACGATCGTACTCTTAATGCGTATCAGTGACCTGACCTTTGACCCCAATTCCAATATGGGTCATCTACTGTCCAAGGCCAATGCTCATTTGAAGTATCAAGACAATCGGTCAATTGGTTGACGAGTTATTGATCGGAAACGATTTTCACACTTAGTGTGATAGTGACCTTGACATTTGACCTAGTGACCCAAATTTCAATAGGGATCATCTACTTTCCAAGGCCAATGAACATCTCAAGTATCAAGCCAATCGGTAAATTCGTTGACGAGTTATTGATCGGAAACCACTTAGTGTGACCTTGATCTTTGACCTAGTGAACTCAATCTCAATAGGGGTCATTTACTGCCCAGGGCCAATGCGCATGTAAAGTATCAAGCCAATCAGTCAGTTCGTTGATAATTTATTGATCGGAAACAATTTTCCCACTTACTGTGACAGTGACCTTGACCTTTGAACTAGTGACCCAAATTTCGAAAGCGGTCATCTACTGTCAAAGGCCAATGCGCATGAGAAGTATCAAGCCAATCGGTGAATTCGTTAATTGATCAGAAACGCTTTTCCCACTTTTTTGCCAGTGACCACCACCTTTGACCTAGTGATTCCAATTTCAATAGGGGTCATCTACTGTTCAAGGCCAATGTAAATGATAAGTATCAAGTCAATCGGTGAATCAGTTAACACATTAGGCCAATATAAATGATAAGTATCAAGTCAATCGGTGAATCAGTTGACAAGTTATTGATCGGAAACAATTTCGCACTTAGTGTGTAACAGTTACCTTGACCTTTGACCTAGTGCCACGAATTTCAATAGGGGTCATCTACTGTTCAAAGCCAATGCACATGTGAAGTATCAAGCCAAACGGGAAATTGGTTGATAAGTTATTGATCGGAAACGATTTTAACAATTTGTGTGATAAGAACCTTGACCTTTGACCTAGTGACCACAATTTCAATAGGGGTGATCTACTGTCTAAGGCAAATGTACATGTGAAGTATCAAGCCAATCGGTAAATTCCTTGACGATTTATTGATCGGAAACTTTTCTGAGAGTGATAGTGACTTTGAAATATAGACCTAGTGACCCAATTTCGGTAGGGGTCATATATTGTCCAAGGCTAATGCACATGTGAAGAAGCAGGCCAAACGGTCAAATCTTTGACAAGTTATTGATCGGAAACGATTTTCACACTTAGTGTGATATTCATCTTGAACTTTGACCTAGTGACCCGACTTTTAATAGGGGTCAACTACTGTCCCAGGCCAATGCAAATGTGAAGTATCGAGCCAATCAGTCAATTCGTTGATAAGTTATTGATCGGAAACAATTTTCACACTTATTCAAATTGTGACAGTGACCTTGACCTTTGACCTAGTGACCTTTGACCTAGTTATTGATCTGCAACTAACTGGTCTACTGACATTCAGACTGGTCTACTGACAGGTCTAACGACATTTAGACTGGTCTACCAACAGGTCTACCGAAAGACAGACAGCAAAACAATAATCCCCTTCTTCTTCGAAGTGTCTGTATGGTTTTTATGCCTAAATATCGCTTATGTCTGGAAAAAAAACTGAACCAAAAGATGGAGATGCGAAGGACACACAATGTTTAAAATGTTTCTTTAGTCTGCAATAATACTTATTTCGCGTATGTTTTTTGCTTAAACGGGATTACTACCACTGTTAAAAAGGATAAAATACACATCCAAAGTATGAGGCCAACAACTGCACATGCTGGATTGTATGTTTGTAAGATTTCAGCCTTCTCACGGCAATAGTTTTTTTAGTTACTCACAACACAAGTAACAACAAATGTAACTTAAAGAAAAAAGCCATAATTGTGATTATGTCAAAAATATCTAATAATATGAAGTTGAGTAAGTATGTTGGTTCAAGAACATTGGACAAAGAAAATGAATTCTAGAGTATGATAATGCTTTATTCTATTTGATCCAAACTGAACCTAGTGACTTAAGCTTAGACAAGAGTTAATTGGGGCAAATGTTCTGACCAAGTTTCGTTATGATTGGCTAATATATGTGGCCATAAGAGCTTAAACGAGGTTTCACTATAACCATATATGGACAACTTTACTCGACCCCCGAAGCGCCCATATTTTTTTCAAGGAACCCAGCCAATTTCCGAAATTCAGCCATAATATCATTCGAGCAAATGATCTGACCAACGTTTTAAGAATTGTCACTTACATTAAGAATTGTCACTTACAGAGTTTTATCAAGGTTTTACCGTAGCCCGATGAGTAAAACTGTCCCACCCTCTGGCGGCAATGTTTTTCAACGAAACGGAACTATTTTAAAACTTAGCAGTGATATCATTAGAACACATGTTCTGATCAATTTTCATGAAGATTGGACTCAATATAAGACTTCTAGAGTGCTAACAAGTTTTTACTATAGCCATATAATTAGGAAAAACGCCCCCGTGCTGTTGGCCATGTTATTCAACAGACCGAAAACAATTTTCGCACTCAGCTGAGATATAATTGGGACAAATGTTCTGACCAAGTTTCATGAAGATTGGACAAAAAATGCTACCTCTAGAGTGTTAACAAGGTAAATGTTGACGATGCACGAAAAACAACAGACCAAAAACTGATCACAAAAGCTCAACATGCGCATGTTGTGCTCAGGTTAGCTAAAAATGTACTGTTTTATGTGTCCATAGGGTACAGACGACTCCGCATTCCACTGTTGTCTCAAAACTCAACTTATGTCGCGAAAAAGTAACTTTATGGTTGAATTTGACCTTTGACCTTAAAATAAGACCTTGACTGTTAAGGTAGGAGACGGTTTTTACATGTCACATACCATCTTATGATGGTTAACATTGGTGCCAAGTAGTAAAAAATATATCAATACATGACAAAGTCATGGCAAAGACAGGAATTGTTATGATCAAATTGACATTTGACTTCTTAGTGTGACCTTGCCTTATAGGACAGGGACACTCGTGTTCAATGCGACCTGTTGTCTTATGATGAAAGACATTCGCACAAAATTAATTCAAAATCTATCAATACTTTGGATAAATGGCATATAATAGTAAAGACAGAAAGTTTCACGCAGACGCACAGACAGAGTGACTGCTTTATGCTGCTTTCTTGAGAAGGGGGCATACACATATATGTGGGTTGAAACATCAGTCTTTTTGGTAGCTAACAATATAAATGTTTTAAATATAAATAAACTAGGAAAAAAATCTGGAAAAGTGTTGTTTTAGAGAAAATTGTTATTCTTTAGAAAATTCAAGGTCGAAGGCCCGTAACTTTGCCAAAAAATCACAAAACTCAAACTTGATTATTTGGGTAGACTTACTCACCTAAAATAAAGGGCAGTATCTGAAAGCATTTAGAAAAAAAGGCGGACAAGTGTTCTTTACGAGGACAATTTTTAAGTCTAAAACCTGTAACTTTGTCAACAATCAATGGAATTCAAACTTGATCTGTAAGTCACTTAGCTTAACTGACACACCCAAATTCAGGTCAATATCTGCAAGCAATTAGGAAAAAGTCCGAAAAACTGATATTCTAGAGGAAATGTAAATTTCCAAGGCCCGTAACTTTGCCCAAAATCAATGGACCAGAATACAACTTGAGCTTGATCTGTAAATCATACAGATAGACTCACGACAAAAATAAGGTCAATACCTGCAAGCCTTTAGAAAAAAACTCCGAAATGAGAATGCAAGCCAGATGGACAGTGCGACTGCTATATGCCCAATACCTGGGGCATAAAAAGGGGACAGAACTCCAGTTGTATGAAACCTATGAACCAAAATATCAAGATGCGCAAGTTCACATGTTGGTTAATATGTATATTACGTTTCAGCTCTTTAGCAGCAATCATTGTTTAGTTACGGGCGAGAAGAAGCATTCATAAATCTGCATCTGTCAAAAATATTCCAACCAAAATATGGAGGTGCGCAAGTGCACATGCTGTGTCGGTCAAGGGCGAATGCCCCATCACTCCTCTCATTACGTGTGTGCATATAAAACAGACAAATGGCAATTATTCAGCAAATGCTATTCTTAATCAATCCGGCAGTGAAAGCTTGAGCCTATTCCGCAAAGCAGCTGAAGACAAAAACACAACATTTTAGGACTATATCTTCTTTACCCGAAAGACTTACCAAACGCCATAACTCTGTCAAAAGTTGTTACAGCCAATATTCCTTACTTTATGATCATCACAAATGAAAGTAATTCACTATGAAAGTTTGAGCAAGAACCACCCGGTAGTTAAGAGAGGTTGGAAACACAAGCTTCAGGACCAGTGTAATTCCATCCTATCCATGTTTGTCATAAAAGGAAAATTAAATACCTTAACTTTCTTCACTCTGACACCCTTTCCATGCAATGTTTTCTTAGCTGGTTTCCGAAAAAGGGGGACAGTCCGAGTCACAGACTTCTCTGAAAAAAAATTATAAATTTAAACTACCGTTATTAATAAGTAAGTTTTTGGACACCCTCTTTTTGAGAGCCCGATTTTCGGTATATGTATCAATGTGTTGATTATCCCTAATTTAAATACTTATAGAGTTGTACAAACTGTGCAATAAAATATCAGACGGACACTAAGTTTGGTAAATTTGTGGTTGTTCTCTCAACCATGAAATTAAATTTCAAACAAATATTAAAGTGTGCAGTCTTATATGAGACATTAAAGAGGAAAAGAAAATACCAGAGTGTGTGAATCCACAAGAAATCATGTCAACAAAAATAAATAAATCTACACTACCTCTTGCTGAAAGACTCCTTGGCTGGACAACGCCTCTGGACGAACCTTGACATCGAACCCTCTTTGGCGACGGCTTAGTTGGCTGATAGCCCTTGCTTTTCCTTTTGTTTCTTTCAATGAATATCTCTACAAAGTCATCTGAAGGTTCAACAGATTCTTCTGCTAGATTTGATTCGAACTCGGATGTCACTGCAAATTCTGCCGTGTTAAAAGGCATTCCATTGCTCTGACTGTCAGAAATGTCTTGTGATTGATTTGACTTTGAATCACAAATGATTAAAGGCATTGGCACATGCGGAGCATTCACAGGTGATATTACATTTTTGTTGTCTCTACTATCAGATTCGGTTACATCACGTGACAAACCAATGGATTGATTTATAGGAACGTCCTTTTTAACTGATTTACAAGCCATTTTACCCACAGCATCAGTAGATTTACGACTGCCAGCTGTCACTGAACTGCTAACAACGGAAGGGATGCTAACACTTGTTGGCAAAACCTGAACTGGTAAAGTGCATAAACAATTTGCCTCATTTTTGGAAGCAAATTGAATGACAGGAGTCAGATCAGAGGCACAATGCGGTACACTTGGCATAAACTTTTCATTTTCAAAATCTAACAAAACTTCTTGAGAACCAAACTGGCTCAGTTGGAATTCGCTTAAAACGAAAAGATTGTTTTCCCCAAGATATTGATTACCAGTATCCTGTTTTTCATCAAACACTGGTTCCGCCATGGCCCCACATTGCGGTGTCTTTACTCTGGTTACACGTTGTGGCTGCTGTTGATGGTTGTATTGGGATTGTGAACTCTGAAGTGCACAGCTTAGCAGAGGATTATTACTTTCATTGGCAGGGTCAGTAGGTTGGCTGTCAACTGGAGGCACTAAAGGGGATACAACAGAAGCCACAAACCCTGAACTGGTGCTAAAAATAAGCCCATGCTGTACATGGCCGTGCAAAGTGTATGTGTCCAGTGTGCAGTGAACTGGTTTAACATCGATAATACTTCCTTCTATTGCACGAACATTACAATTCTTGGAGGGCAGGGTGTACCAACTTTTCAACACAAGTCGGTCATCAGCTTCCTTTGAAACATCTGATGGACTCAGTTGGTAGGTGGGAACTGTTTCGACATTTGAAGTGTTAGCGCTCGCATTGACATGCACAGCTGAATTGCTTGCAATAGGCAGACGCTGGTCAGCAGAATTCACAGTCACTATATTAGGAAGTAAAGAGTCACTTCCTGATAGACAGGAAGGTGCAGGCTGAACGTGCAGTATGTTTGGTATTTTTGAATGACCAGTCCTATTTCTTTTTCCACATATAGAATTGTGATCATTTGCTGTTCTATTTACATTGTCTGTATCTGTATTTATATTCTGTATAGCTTTACCACACACAGAATTGAAGCCATTTGTTGCTAAATAACGCTGGTCTGTATTAAGGGATTGTTTTGTCTCCCCACATACAGAATGGAGGTCATCTTGTGCAGTGTACGCATCTGAATTGACAGAAGTGTTTTTGTTGACACATACAGATTTTACGCAATCTTGTCTGATCACATCTTGATGCAAAGTTTCACATGCTGTCTGTTCTGATTTAATACATTCAAAGGTGAAGCCATCTTGTTTGGTGTGATCTTGATCCAGCTGTAAACATCCTGTTTGTGCATGTATTAAATTGAAGCCATCTTGTTCGTTGCAATCTGAATGTATCTCGTCCCATTGAACTTGTTCTAATTTGGTAAACGCAGAATAAAAATCAGCAGCCGTATTATACCATTCATCAGTCTCGTCTTTGACACAGCCAGAGTGATCTAGTGTTTGGTCTGATTTTAAGGTCCCCACACTTACCCTAGCCGATAACGTGTTACCGCAAGTTTGGGTTGTGGAATAAAATGTCTTTATAATCTCACTCTCACTTTCTGTGTCACTTTCCGTGCTATTGCGTTCTGTTTCTCGTTTTCTTCTTTTGCACTTTTTGGAGGTCGCTGGAAGAGAACTTTTCTGTGTACGTGTCATTCTGGAAATAATTACAGATACAATTTATTTCATATGTTCATTCATATGCTGATTCATGAGGCAGATTAATTGTGCAACGATATTGCCAATCCCTTAACAGTAACAATCATAAGGTAAAGCGTTGACTAACTTTGTTACATTACTTTTTTATAATTTATGTATGAAAAACAACTTTGTAATTTGTATACGAAATACTCTATCATCGGCTTTTTTAAGTTCAGACTTAACAAGATCTAGAGTGTTTACAAGGTTTTACTATAGCCATATATAGCTATATAAGGAAAAAATGCCCCGCCACCTGGTGCCCATGTTTTTAAATAAATTTAAATCATTTTTAACTCGTCCAAGATATCATTAGGACCAAGTTCATGATGATCGGACAATAAATGTGGCCTCTAGAGAGTTAGAAAGGTTTTACTAAAGCCATATAAATAAAAATGCCCCGCTCCCTGGCGGCCATGTTTTTCAACCAACCGGAACCATTTTCAAAACCATCCAAGATATCAATGCGACGAATCTTCTGACCAAGTTTAACGAAGATCGGACATTATGGCCTGTAGAGTGTTAACAAGGTTTATTTTTACCATAGCCATATATAGCCATATAAGGAAAAATGCCCTGCCCCCTGACGGCCATGTTTTTTCAATCAACTGGGTCCATTTTCGAACTCCTCTAAGATATCATTGAGACGAATCTTCTGACCAAAGTTCATAAAGATTGGACAGCAAATGTGGCCACTAGAGTGTTAACAAGGCAAATGTTGATGCCACACGACGCACGGCAAACAAAAGGCGATCACAAAAGCTCGCTAAAATTGAAAGCCACTTGTCTCAATGACATTAATTTGGTTAGCAACACTTTGCCAGTACGTAATATTGTACAGTGATAAAGATCACTGTACAATATTACGTATTGGCAAAGTGTTGACCTGGTGGCCATGCTTTTCAACCAACTGGTTCATTTTTTTAACTCGTCCAAGATATCATTGGGACAAATTTTCTTCCCAAGTTTCATGAAGATCTTCTGCCCAAGTTTCATGAAGATCAGACAATATTGAATAAATGTGGCCTCTAGAGTGTAAACAAGATTTTACAAAAGCCATATAAGGAAAAATGCCCCGCCCACTGGTGCCCATGTTTTTCTACCAACCGGAACTATTTTTCAACTCATCTAAGATATCATTGGGACAAATCTTCTGACCAAGTTTATGATGATCGGACAATAAATGTAGCCTCTAGAGTGTTAACAAGGTTTTACTAAAGCCATATAAGGAAAAATGCCCCGCCCCTGGTGGCCATGTTTTTCAATCAAACAGAACAATTTTCGAACTTGTCCAAGATATCATTGGGATAAATCTTTTGACCAAGTTTCATGAAGATCAGACAATAAATGTGGCCCCTAGAGTGTTACCGGTAACAAGGTCTTACTAAAGCCATATATAGCCATATAAGGAAAAATGACCTGCCCCCTTGTGGCCATGTTTTTCAAGCAACCGGAACCATTTTCGAACTTGTCCAAGATATCATTGGGATTAATCTTCTGACCAAGTTTCATGATTATCGGACAATAAAAGTGGTCTCTTTAGTGTAAACAAGGTTTAACTATAACTATATTTGGAAAAATGCCATGCCCTTTGGCGGCTATGTTTTTAAACCAACCGAAACCATTTTCAAACCCATCCAAGATATCATGGGGACAAATCTTCTGACGAAGTTTCATGAAGATCAGACAATAAATGTGGCATCTAGAGTGTTAACAATGTTTTACTAAAGCCATATATATCCATACAAGGAAAAATGCCCCGCCCCCTGGTTGTCATGTTTTTGAAGCAACCAGCATAATTTTCCAACTCGTCCAAGTTATTATTGGGATAAATCTTCTGACCAAGTTACATAAAGATCGGACAATAAATGTGGCCTCAAGAGTGTTAACATAGTTTAACTATAGCCATACATAGACATATAAGGAAAAAAGCCCGCCACTTGGCAGCCATGTTTTTCAAGTAAACGTGACCATTTTAGAACTCATCCAAGATATCATTAAGACCAATATTCTGACCATTTTCATGAAGATTGGACAATAAATGTGGCCTCTAGAGTGTTAACAAGGCAAATGTTGACGCCGCACACCAAACGACGGACAAAGGCAATCACAAAAAAGCTAACCATGAGAACATTGTGCCCAGGTGAGCTAAAAAGTATTATCATAAAGTAAATTGCTTATTTGATAATCAATTTGAACATATTCAAATCAATTATTACTGTTAACGAGAGAATTTTCCTTTTCATGATAATAATAATTATAAATATGTCCGTCATGGTCTAATTTCGATCACTTTGTTTACAATAAGAACGCGGCTCTCTTGATGAGTTACACGCATGAGCTCCAAGATATTTTGTTTCATAACAAAACTACACTTGAAAATAAATACAGACACGACCAAAATTAGGAAAAAACAAGTATAGTTACATTTCTAAACCTTACTTCAACTGATTTTATCCAAATGTTTCCCTATTCCATTCAATTGTTTCGGTCCTCTTCATTTAACTTCCACATAAATTCCAAAGTGAGGCAGACGACTGCGCTAGTGTTAACACAACAATTTCATGTATTTGATTTATTTTTAAGAAAATTATTATACTTTCTCCCGATTCTCAGAAAATGTTGCATGGAACAATCTGTGCGTGCACTTAGCGAAAATAGGTGACAGGACGATACACACATGTTCAGCGGGTATACCTGTCCCGTTTGGATTCTAATTTTATCAGATATTTACTGATAATAGTAACATATATGCCAAAAATATATTTGAGCAAATATGGAATGTTTGTGTTTATTAAATTCTTGAGCACTTTTAAATGTCAATGTTGCTCGAAAGAAGATTTACCAATAAAAAAAACTTGTACAATATATAAATAGAAGTTAAGACATTTGTGTACACTTGCTTTGCGGATGTGACGTCTTGATTCCAAGTAAACAATAAGCGTAGTGGATGTGATTTGAGGGTGTGTATGGAACTATTGGTTTTGCATGGTAAAACACACTGTAAATAAAAAATGAAATGCATTTACTGGAATTAAATACATATTTAAAGGTAAATGGTTTATAGTTTCAGTGTTTGCATTAATTCAGAAATTTGTTGTTTCCTTAATCGCTCGACACACTGTAATTGTAGGATGTAAATGTTATGTGCTTTTTATTATCCCCTTATCCCAAAACATCATTGATAAAGTTCAAAAGGAAGTATGATACAGGCACAGTTTTCACCCCTTAAACAATAGGAGCCGGCACAAAATCTTCAATTTAGAAAGAGTACTGTATCATAAGATTAAGATGAATTCATCAGGAATTAGGGCGAAATGACCCAGGGAAGAGGTATAAGAGAGAAACCAATCAGGGGCGAACAGGTATTAGGGCGAAACGACCCAGGGAAAAGGGGTATTAGGGCGAAACCAATCAGGGGCGAACAGGAATTAGGATTAAACAACCCACGGAAAAGTGGTATTAGAGCGAAACGAATCAGGGGTGAACAGGAATTAGGGCGAAACGACCCAGTGAAAAGTGGTATTAGAGCAAAAACAATCAGGGGCAAACAGGTATTAGGGCAAAACTACCCAGGGAAAAGTTGTATTAGAGGGAAACCAATAAGGGGCGAACAGGTATAAGCGCGAAACGACCCGGGGAAAAGTGGTATTAGAGCAAAACGAATCAGGGGCGAACAGGAATTAGGGCGAAACGATCCAGGGAAAGGGGTATTAGAGCGAAACGAATCAGGGGCGAACGGGTATTAGGGCGAAACGACCCGAATGCTAAATTATTGCTCATTTGGAAATATATGTGTTCTTCAATGCAAATTTTAATGTACGGACAAATTAACGTCAAATATTGTTTAAATCTCATAACATGTATCAACCTCGCGTCTGTGTTGTCCATTTGTAACACTTTTTCTTCTTTGTTTTGATTTTACCGGAAGCAGGATTTCTATATGAACGGTATCTATCTATCTATCTATCTATCTATCTATCTATCTATCTATCTATCTATCTATCTATCTATCTATCTATCTATCTATCTATCTATCTATCTATCTATCTATCTATCTATCTATCTATCTATCTATCTATCTATCTATCTATCTATCTATCTATCTATCTATCTATCTATCTATCTATCTATCTATCTATCTATCTATCTATCTATCTATCTATCTATCTATCTATCTATCTATCTATCTATCTATCTATCTATCTATCTATCTATCTATCTATCTATCTATCTATCTATCTATCTATCTATCTATCTATCTATCTATCTATCTATCTATCTATCTATCTATCTATCTATCTATCTATCTATCTATCTATCTATCTATCTATCTATCTATCTATCTATCTATCTATCTATCTATCTATCTATCTATCTATCTATCTATCTATCTATCTATCTATCTATCTATCTATCTATCTATCTATCTATCTATCTATCTATCTATCTATCTATCTATCTATCTATCTATCTATCTATATATTGGGGATATCGCAGTGACGTCACAGCAGAGGCGATTCCTTAGCTACGATGAAAACAATTCCCTAGTTACGCTCGATTGGTCATTATCGGCTCGGGTATTACTTACATGTACCCCGGGTACTTTTAAGTATACTACATGTACCCCGGGTACGGTAAATATACTTAAACGTACCCGGTCGATATTAGACTGTACCCGAGTTGTATTCCCGCCTAAAATCCGATGTCGTAAAACGCGCTACCGATTACCGTAAAACGATATTGTTTATCTGAAACAAACTTCTCTGTTAAAAAACTGCTTCAACATGCTTTTTGAGTATGAGTTTCGATAATATAGAGGTCTTTAAAAAGAAAATTTGACATAAATGTGAACATAATTAGTTTAAAAAAAAACAGCCGACAACGACCGATTTAGCGTTCAATTTCCCGGGTACGTTTTAGTATATTTACCGTACCCGGGGTACATGTAAGAATACTTAAGAGTACCCGAGGTACTTGTAAGTAGTACCCGAGCCGACAATGACCAATCGAGCCCTAGTTACGCACGATTGACTACGCTGATTGAGCTACCTCTGCTGACATTTCACCAATTGCCTTCCTATTGGGAAGTTGATAGGTAATTAAATGTGTTGTTATTGGTGTTTAAAATGTCTTTTAACTATAATGAAGGGTTAGATTGCACGTCGAAAGCCCGATATGACCAGAAAATAAAGCTAATAGGGCTTAATGAATGTCCTTACAAATTGCAAGCTGGATGTTGGAAAAATGACCCGACTAATGGCCGACGATCGAGTACGGCGACATTCATAACTTTCTCATAAAAAATTAGAGAATGTTATACAAATAATTGAGCCCTGATCTATTGCAGTAGTCGAAGGAAAATCTCAAGCACCGAATAAATTCGGGTTTCAGTAAGGGTTTTCTTCGCATGTGCGTGCTATTAACATCTACCGCGAGGGGGTCGCATTACATTCCGACGAAATTTGAAAACACCGCACTTGTTTAACTATAATAAAAGCATTTAACGAATTGTTGCTGTCAACTTCAAGAAAACAAGTATCTGTTAGTATGTAACGAAGCAAATTGCGTTTCAGCGTTACACTACACGAAAATATCAGAAAGTCCGGTAAATACTGTTGTCCGACAAATACTCGCTTATCAGTATTTAGTACCAGGGAGCCACATGTATATATATCGTGGTATAGGATCCTGTTAGAACGAATAAATGTTTATACATTAACAAGTATTGTTAACCCCTATTGTGATCAAACGTGATTGCTCCATTTCATGATGGTGTTACGTACAATTAATTCAGTAACGTACCATCTGAACACGTAATTGCGGAGTTTACATTTGCCGGCAAGCGTTAAATACGTTAATTGTGTAGCAGTAAATTGTACAATATTTTAATTTTTAAGTTATTTAACACTTTATTATTATTATTAAACTGGCTAATATCTATACTCTATATAGTTCCTGTTATTCCATATCGGACAAATGTCTTCATTTTTTAAACATATATTTTAAAATATTTTATAAAGCAACTGTATTTTCAATTATTTTGGCATTACAAATTTGGCTTAAATGACTGCTCAGTATGACAAGAGCTGACATAGAGGTATCATAAATTGTGTTTAATGACCACATGTGGTTTTTGCAGAGCCCCATGTATAGGTCCCCAGCTGGCTTTATGACACCGTGTTTTCTTTGTCTGGGCAGTATCCGATCATAACGAGACAATCGGTTTGTGATGAAGAAAGGGGCATTCAAATACCTAACTTGCGGAAACAAAAAGTGTCGACATTGGTGTGAATTAAATAAAAACAATAACATTTATCACGAGAATTTATTTGATACGTAACAAGGTACGCTTCTACAGACATATAGATGTTCAAATCAGCTACTATATGTTGCGTATATTTAAAATTTATTGGTTGTTTGTTTTCATCCTTATTTGTGTTCGTTCATTAAATTAAATTTATTATGAAAGAATTTCTATTTCTGAGTATTTTTATTCTAAAAAATGGTCGCGAAGATGTGCCTTAACTTAAGAAAATTGCGAGCAGTGTTAAATATTTCAATGCAAATAAAATGGCGACAGCGCTTTTTTTTTCACCGTCGTCAAGGGGCATGTAACTCTAACTGACGCAAGTGCCCGGATGCTGCGATATTATGAATACTGCTAGTCGCCAACAATTAGCATTACAAGCAGGCGCGTGTCAGTGCTAGGAAATTAAGGAAGAAGTGTATAGGAGATAAAAAGTAATACATAATGTATTTGTGAGACATAGAAACAAAGGTGATAGTGTTAGTTAAAAGAAGAAATATACAGATAAAAGGTTAAAAACAGCCAACCTGCTTAAAAATTGTGGTCTAGTTTGGTCACCCCCTGCCTAAACTGGTCCAGGGTAGGTGCCTATACAATATTGGCTGGTAGAGAGTTCCATAGGACAATAGTGACTGGATAGAAGGAAAATTTATAGTAGTTGCTTGGAGTGGGGATTTGTCTGAATGAAAGAGGGTGCAGATGTCTAGTGAGCCGGGTCGGAGGAGTGACGTAGGGAGGCATTGGTACAGCAACCAGTCCGTGGACAATTTTATTGAACATCAGTAGCCGGGAGTCATACCTTTACTGTGTGGGTAATTTGACAGTTTAAAACTGTCCTGTTCTCAAGTGAACGCCACCCTAATTTGTCTAGCATGTGTGCGACACTGTTGTGATATGAGTAGTCATTTGTAACCCATCGAGCGGCCCTGCGTTGGACCATCTCGATCTTGTTGGTGTTGTATTGTGTGTGTGGGCTCCACACTGAGCTACTATACTCAAGTTGTGGGCCGACAAGGGTTTTGAAGGCAAATTCTCTAATGCGTGGGTGTTTTATGGGAATGTTGCGTTTGATGAAGTTAAGTGTTTGACTGGCTGTTGCAGTAACCTGGTTTATGCGTTAATTTCAGCTGAGGTCAAATGTGATGCTAACACCCAAGTATTTAGCATCACTTACTGTTTCAAGGGCAGGACCGTGGAGTGTGTAAGTGGATTTGTAGGGATGTTTTGACCTGGTGATGTTCATAACCGTACACTTGGAAGGATTAAATTCCATATCCCAAGAGTGTTCCCATTTTTGTAGCCGATCTAGATCTTCTTGCAGGGTATTTTGTTCAGTGGGATTGTTGACCGTGATATAGACAGCAGTGTCATCTGATCAGCAAATAACCGGACCTGTGACGCTATGTTTTCTGACAGATCGTTTATGTAAAGTAAGAAGATGAGAGGGCCGAGAACAGAGCCTTGAGGGGAACCTCGTCTGAATTGTCACCATTTACCAAGACAGGCTGAAGTCGACCTATAAGGAAAGATTTGACCCATGGTAATGTGCTATCTTGGATGCCGTGTTGGTGCAGTTTGTAGAGTAACTTCATGTGATTGACCTTGTCGAACGATTTCGAGAAATCTAGGAGTATTAGATCTGTTTGTTGACCATGAATAATGTTCCTGGATAAGTCCTCTACAAGTCCTATGAGCTGTGTCTCGCATGACAGTTTTGACCTGAAGCCATGCTGAAGATGGAAAAGAATGTTGTTGACCTGGAAGTGTTTGGTGATGTTTGAGGCGACGATGTGTTCCATGACTTTGCAAAGAACACGTGTCAGTGAAATCGGCCTACATGTATAGTTAGCGGGGTTACTTTTGTCGCCTTTTAAAAAGGGGGGTGACGTTCGCCTTGATCCAGTCGGAGGGGATAGTGCCTGTGTCTAGAGATTTTTGAAAGATTCTGGTTACCAAGGGGGCAATATGTACACTTAGATTTTTTAGGACAATAGGCTTGATATTGTCAGGGCCGCAAGCTTTGCCAGTCTGCAAGTTGGACAAAAGCTTTTGGACACCACTTACACTTATGGAGATTTCAGGCATTTTGGGTATTTTGACTTTGGGGTGTTGCTAAACAGGGTTTGGGCTTTCATTTAACATAGTTGACCTTATTTTAGAGGATTCATTGGGGTGAAGACGGACTGGAACTGGCGATTGGGGAAGTTTGCTTGACCCTTGCTATCAGTGATGAGATTATCGTTTTCCAGTAGAGGAGTGATACCTTGTGTATCCTATTTAGCATTGTTTATGGTGGAGAAGAGCTTCTTACGGGAGAAATTTTGACCTATATTGGGAGTGTCTGGATCACCTGACTGCGTTTCGAGCACATATTCAAGGTAACTGGAGTGGGCCTGATTTATTTCATTTTAACCTGATTTCTGAGTTTTCTATACTGTTGTTTGACCTTGGGACTGCCAGTTTTCTGTTTTACGTACAATTTGTTTCTTTTTCTTATTTGTCTTAGGATACTTTGGGTGATCCAGGGAAGAGAGGGTTTTGATCCCAACCTCTTTGAGGGAATAAAGAGGTTTGATCCCTCTCGGAGAGGTCCTTAAATTCAGTCCATAGCTCTTCGATGGACTTAGATTGGTAATTTGTGAACATGGTAGGGGACCTAGAAATAGTGTATTGTTGAAAGTTGACCCAGTTGGCTTTACGGAATAGGTGTACAGTGCGGGGCTTTTGTCGATTTAGTCGGGGTTTGATATCAGAAGTGATTTGGACAATGTCGTGATCAGAGATATCGGCTACTAACTTTACATATTTAATGAGGGAGGGGTTTGACGTAAAGAGCAGATCTAAAGTATTTGTTTATCTTGTTGGGAAACTGACCATTTGTTGGAGAGAGAAGTCATTTATAAGTGATAAGAAGTCTTCGTAGAGTTTAGGAAGGGAGCAGCCATCTTTAGATAAGGGAATACCTTGGCTGTCCCAGGATAATTTCGGAAAATTAAAGTCCCCAGTAAGCCACACTTTACCTTTGAGTTTGTTTACCAGTTTTAGTGACTTATGTAATTCTAATATACTATTTTCATCTTGTTCGTGGGGTCTGTAGTATGATCCCACGTACAGGGGTTGAGCTTCAAATATTTCAAGTTTTAACCAAAGGATTTCACAGTTTGTTTGCAACTTTTTCATTTCTGAGACAACAATTGTATTTTTGACAAGGATAAAGACCCCACCCCCAGATTTACCTGTTGTTCGCTCATGTCTGAATGGGGTGTAACCTAAGGATTGGGGAAAATTTTCGCTATCAGTGTGTTTGGGTGTAAGCAATGACTCTGTGCCGAAAACTATGTCAGGTTTATCTGAAGCAAGAAGGGCGATGAATTCTAGTTTCTTGTTTACAATGGATTGAAAATTTATGGTCATGACTGTTAGGCTGGAGAAGAAATTTTTAACATTTTTTGGGGGGACAGTGGGAATAGTAGTAAGAGAGGCAGATTGGGAGGGGGGGGGGTATTCTGAGTGCGACAATAGGAAAAAACTATTGTGGGATTCATGGGACGACAAAGATGAAGTAGATGTGGAGAAGTTGGTAGACTCGCAGTTTGTACACAACCAGGAAAAGGACTGATTGCTAGATACCAATTTAGAGTAATCGGGCTGGCTAAATCCGTCGCAATGAATGTGGAACCACAAATTACAGGTGTCACATAAAATGGGGGGGTCGTTTTCAAAAACATTTAAGCCACAAGTTCCACATGGATAATCTGGGCCAGGATTGAGTTCAATATCGGCGGATAGTGTCAGTACTAGGATAAATAAGTAGCTTTTATTTGATTTAGCCTTACTTACAAAGTTTTGAGTTTTTGCTTTGCTCACTAGACGACCTACATAAGTCTTTCACAGATGAGGGTTACCCGAATGGTTGTGTGGTCTGATGAAATATCCACCTGTGTCAAGATCACCTTGGGCTACATAAAACAAAGATTTACCAATTGAAAATAGGACAAAACATATGAGAATTTCTGTAAACATTGCTATTTCCTGTTGTTGGTGTTTGTATTTTATTTTTCGCTGGAAGGTCAAGGACGTATCGTGAGAAAACAGCTGGCTGTGGAAAAAATCTACCAAAACCGATATTAGCAACCTGAACTACCCTGAGTTGAATTAAAGTTATATTAAAATATGTTTAAATTTCTCAAACCGCAACTAGAACCAGAATAACTTCGCTAGAACAACTGTTTTTATTGAAAATTTCAGGAGAGAGAAGAAAGCTTGTTAATTGCACGACGCATGCGCATCAAAACACACCACGGCAAAAGTTAGATTACAAATAAAAATTCAAGTTTTCGTGTAATTAAATGATCAGCTGCTACCAAATATTCGTAAATTAATTTTTATTGAGGTATCTCTGCTTTTACCATAATAAACGCAATTGTTCGCACATGAACATTCCATATAATATAGTCTGAGAGAAAAGACTTAGTTACAATAATTAAACTCTAAGCTTTATAGCCCAATGGGCTGCTTCGAGTTGCAATGCGCTCTCTCTTGTCCATGGGTGCAAAATGTTATCAACAATGCAAGGGTTAAGGAACACTGAAACTGCAAGACCTTACCTATCTAAACCACAAACTTATCTAAATGGTACCATTAAAGCAAGAAATAATTGATTTATTGACTTAGGTTTTGTTTTGTACGCTGTATCCGCCATATCGGAAAATTGACCCAATATTGGTTAGGTCGCAGTACACCAATATTTTGCACGTCGGGTTATGAGCTCCAGCCTATAAAGTCGATAACGATGTGGTATTCGATACAGAATACACTGTTTCAAATTTAAACATAAACATGTCAGCGAGATAAGTGTGTTGAAACATCGTCGTGTTTTTATAGGGTGCATGCAAAGGATAACATCCGTAGGTTGCCATTTAGGTAAATTTAACATGTTTATGAAGTTTATTCATTATTTTCCTCAATTTTTCTCGAACGACGTCTGTTTAGTGAAGCGCACGGATTCGGCACGGATTCGCTGCGCTGAACTGCACCCATGTTTATGAAGGGGTGCATATGGATTGCCAGAGCCGCCATAGCAAAAATTATCAAAGGCTCTGGGAGTCCGTTTATATGGACTAGAAAAGACTATACCGGTAAGTTCATTCCCCACGTACTTCTTATTGATTTTTTTATTTCATTTTCACCCTAATAAAGAATTGCTCACTACCACAGAGCATCTTACAAGACTCCCAGGCAGTCAAACGGCACTTTCGTCGTCGTCAAAAATCCGTTTTACCGACTGCTAACTATACACGCCTTATTGCGATTCCTTGATGCAGATACCCATAGCATGTCTATCCGTAGTATCGGCCCTGTTAGTGAATACATACGAATTTTGGAAGTGAACAAATATAAAAACACGCTTGTAATACAGTAGACTCTGCCAATACCGGACTCTCGGAATACCGGAACTCTCCCGATTCCGGAAGGTCGGGCCAGTCCCGTATTTTCTTCTTCTATTTCTTTGTAAAAAAATGTTGAATAAACCGAACTCTCTGAAAACCGGAAACCGGACGGGTATCTCCGTAAATTTGGTCATTTTCAACGTAAAATACATTGAGTATACCGGACGGTCTAAATTCTCAAGATGCCCGAAGCGTGAAAATAACAATACCTAGTCAGCACAGCGAGTGCGGTGTCAAACATTTTGCTCGCTCAATTATCGATAATCGGATTAAACATGCCATAAAGGTGTCAAGTCGTTACCGCGCTATGGGAGTCCGATTAAGTAATGTAAAACAAACTGTGAATGTCTATAAAAGACGTGCGGTAACACCAAAAAGTAAAGTGATTGACTCGATCGTTTTATTAATTATTTATTATCGCCTATGATAAACAATTTAATTTAAAAAATTAATGCATGCCGTTGCGACGATCACTTTCTTGTGATCTTCCTGGGTATTTTAAAAGATCTTATAGCCTTCTTAACATTGCAGAAAATAAGATCGTAAAGGAGAAATGTGCTTTCAAGCAGAAAGTGATCTTGGACTTTTTCGTGAAATCGTAAACTTCCAGAATTAGTAGGTTTTGAGATTATGAATATCTTAAAAAATAATTATGACGCTGTTGTTTTGCTTGTGTGTATGTTTTATGAAATGTGGTACATGTATGTATTGAATAATAAATCGTGTATCTACAACAATCTTATTTGTGTCGTCACTCGCCTATATGACAAATGCCACGTACGTACATGTATAAAGCACCACGCTCACTTTGGGATTAATCAAAACAAGTCGGTATGGATTATTTTTTTGCTTTTAATCGATTAAAAACACATTTTTTAAGAATGCAATTAACATCATCAGTACCTGCGTACAGTTTTTACATGGTACATGTAAATGTATATGGTTTGTTTTATTTTTATGTGATTCTGTACACAATGCATACCATGTATATTTCGGCAATATGCGTACTCTTGGTAAACCGGAACTCTCTGAAAACCGGATGATCAGGCCGGTCCCGAGACCGTCCGGTTTACAGAGAGTCTACTGTATATGCAAATCTATAGGTAATGGGTATTTTTGGATAAAACAACGAAAACTGCATTTAAATCAGCATTGTTTTGACAAAATACTGGCTACACTAAGCTTCCTGAAGTAATCTGTATTCTGCTTAGTTGCTAAAGTTTGTAACTATTCGCATGTTCTTAATATAAAATAAGTATCCTAATAGATAAACGAAACTCTTGCTCATGTTGTTATCACAATATTTTTACATTTTATTAAAAAAGCGGCAAATAAAACATTTGATAAAGCTACTATCAATCTATAAACATATTAAAACAAAAATCAGCTACGTAATTTAAAAATCAAAGCATCACCCTGAAATAAACATGACCGTTTTTCCAATGAACAACGAAAATCATGAGAATGATCGCCGTAATAGCCATGGATAAACCATCAAATAAATTACAACTTTTAAAAATTGAAAAAAAAAAACACATTAACTTTCCAGCACTTCTTAAGGGTTTTTCGTAAAAGTCACGATACTGTTTAATGCTTTTTTTTTTTTTAATTCTTTCGAAATCTCGTACATTTTTTTTGCGCTATTGAGGAAACCTCAAGAACTATTTGTTAAAATCTTTTAACTGATAGACCTAATTAATAAACGTTAATACAAACGTTGAAAATATGGAGGAAAAACACATGCTTGTAATGCCTTTTATTTGGAAAAACAAATAATTTAAAAACTAACATTATAGTCACTTTTGTCTGTGCGTGTACAGTAACGTCTTATAAACGATAGGCGACTTCAATCGGTAACGTCGAAGTGCATTAATTTGCATATTATATTAAACGTGAGGGATTCCATTTTTAAAGTATTTGGCGCCGATCAATATGGTACGGAATTCTGCATAATCCTGCCTGGATAAGCCGCGTACCAGGGGCGATCCCTCTGCGTTTTTTTTTTATCTTACAAGTATATTTCTTGGTTGGTGTAGGTTTGTTACAGTAACGCAGATTGACATTCATTTGCACGCTAAAATTTCTGAGTTGCGTTTTGATAAAATTAATTTTGTTCTAAAAAGCGTCTTTTCTTGCGAGAACAGCTCGCAAAGAAAATTGAAGTCAGTTTTAATAATAACTTACTACAGTCGTTTCCTTTATTAGCGATGAAACTTCACTAAAAAGACGTTATAAAGAAATAATAAAAATCATATTCCAATCACTCCACAAGACCCTCCTTTTTCCTACTTCAACTGAGCAGTAGCTAGCTCCTTACGACTATTGGGAAAATAACTCAGCCATAACTAAACCAGAAAATCACTAAACTTCCATTCATCACCGGAAGATGCAAAATGCGCACCTTGATCGCTCCGATACCCCTAGTGCAACCTCTTATAATAGTGTACATAACGTGTGGATACTAATGTAATATCAGTGCGATATGTTAACTTATGCACTTATTTACCCATGTGTATATACAATCTGTTGTTGAAAATAATAAAATATGTTAAGTAGAGCGTACAAGCGGGGCTGACACCAGACGGTTCTGATGACATGACCTATATTCAGATTGCCAATAAAAAAATATTTATATATCTCTTTTGCTATCTTTCCTCTTCGTATATGCACTAAAACATTTTGCCTTAATAATAAATGCACAGAATGCAAAAATTTTGCATGCAAAGGAAAGTGGTTTTCTGTTCCAGCGCACTCACACCTAGTGGGGTCACTGCACATAGTTATTGTTTTACACGTTTGGTACTAACTTATACAAACCATCATCCGCGAGGGACGTTCCACTCGAACTTACACTAACACCTCTGTTGGGGCGGAGAGCACATAATCAAGGCTCAAGTGGGAGGCGGAAAACTACAACGGGCGAGGCATGGTCTGGGGTGATAACCCCCAAAAAGGGTTAGGGTAAGGGTTAGGGGTCGGGTTAGGGATAAGGCTAACCCAAACCCTAACCCGACCCCTAACACTAACCCTAACCCTCTAACCCCCCCCCTTGCGCAATACCATACCATGCCTCGCCCATTGTAGTTTTCCGCCTCCCGGCTCAAGTACATTCTTCAAATTATACCGGTCAATACAACCTATTGAATAATAGCCCAATCGTGTTGTATTCCTATAGCCATCATACAGCTGTATCCCTAACCATTACAACTAAATTCAATAAGTATAGAGGTAAAACATAACAATAAAACATAATCAGGTGAAATACATACCACATAATTCCTCATAACTTAATAAAGATGACCACATATCCGGCATCCAAACTACTATATATAATAAGAGCGGTCAGAAGACAGCGCGCTCGACTATTCGAGTGCTTGACAGAATAACGTAAGCCATTATGGGGAAAATGTTCATATTCAATAAGGTCAAGGTAATATAGTCAAACTCTTAGTGGAAGAGGACCATAATTGAATCATATTGATCGCTTATGTTTTAAAGAAGTACTTAATAGACGATTCTGAGTTCACGTACATTTTCCACAATATATTGAACATTTGTAAAGACATAAAACAAAGTAATAAGATTTTAGTTCAAGTTTGATAGCAATAGCTTGGGTTGGATGGTCCTTCAAAAATTAAATAAATATTTTTTTTTTACCATGTTTAAAAAAAATATTTTCGGGTGGGGGAGGTGGGGTGGGGGTGGAGAGGGGGAGTAATGTGGAGGGGGTGGTCATTTATTAAATTATCTTTTAAAAATATGAAAAATAAAGGAAAAACAATTATTTTTTTTTATTTTTTTTGGGGGGGGGGGGGGGGGTATTCTGGATTGGGGATGGGGGTGGTTTGGGTAGAGTCCATTGTGGTATGTCAGGTAAGTGTTGTTTTGTCAAGGTATGAATCAAGTCTGATCATAAATAAAGAAGTTATGGCAATTTAAGCAAAATTTATTCATTTGACATTAAGAGTAAAGGTCATTCAAAGGTCAAGGTCATATTCAACTTGCCAGGTACAGTACCCTCATGATAATAAGAAAGTATTTGAAGTTTGAAAGCAATAGCGTTGATACTTGAGAAGTAAAGTGGATCTAAACACAAAATTTAACAAAATATTCAAAGTGACTAAGTCAAAAAAGGGGCCATAATTCCGTTAAAATGCCAACACGAGTTATGCAACATTTCCTTTTCAGTCCCCTTATGCTAGTTAGCGAGTGTTCCAAGTCTAAAAGCAATTATTGCTATGATAATTTAAGAGTAAAATGGACCAAACACAAAACTTAATCAAATATTAAGTTATCTACGTATAAAAGGAGCCATAATTCTGTCGAAATGCCAGTCAGATTTACATAACTTTGCCTGCACAGTCCGCTTATGATAGTTAGTAAGTGTTGCAAGTATGAAAGCAATAGCTTTGATACTTTAGGAATAAAGTGAACCTTAACACAAAACTTAACCAAATTTTCAATTTTCTAAGCATAAAGGGAACATAGTTCTTACAAAATACTTAAAACAGTTGTCTGCTCTTGTTTATAGAATGGGGTCATGTTGGTAAAGAAGTATGCAAAATATAAAAGCAATATGACAAGGTACATAGACAATATTTGAGGTGGTACGCAAACTTTAACATAGATTTATTAATAATATGCATATTCTAAGTGGGAAAAGAGCTATAATTCTTACAAAATGCTTGTTACAGTTGTCTGCTCCTATTTATAGATTGGGGTCATGTTGTAAAGAAGTATGCAAATATGAAAGCAATATGTCAAGGGGCATAGACAATATTTGAGGTTGTACACAAACTTTAACATAGATGTATCAATAATATGCATATTCTAAGTAAAAAAGGGCCTTTATTCGTACAAAATGCTTGATACAGTTGTCTGCTCTTGCTTATAGGTCGGGGTCATGTTGGTTAAGAAGTATGCAAAATATAAAAGCAATATGTCAAGGGACATAGGAAATATTTGAGGTAGTTCGCAAACTAACATTCCAACGCTCACGGAAACGCCGACGCCGGGGTGAGTAGGATAGCTCCACTATATATATTTCATAAAAAATAGTCAAGCTAAAAATCCCTTGAAATATGCATGATAGCATGAATGCGACGCGGAGGTAATATCTGAGACTCAATCAAGCGTGTATAGTCCTTGGTGATGCATAATGTGAGAATCCTGGGCGAGTCCCAATTAATTTACATGAGCAAAGAGAGTTGAGAAGAATGTTGAATTATAGCTGCAAAATCCAGCCACGTGTTTTTAAGTGACATATTTAATGTTCGGCATGGTATTGTGCTGTAGGAGGATACCAAAATACCCGGAGAAAACTGTTTTATATTTATGACACTATTGTGTTTGTGACTTATATAAACGTCAACTCTAATGAGCATTATCTAATGTTAATAACAACACAACACGTGCTACTGCTTAGACGTTTAATATAGAAGTGCGGCATCAGAAAACAGGGTACAGGGTTAAGGTTGGCGGGAGCCGTTGTCTAAATCCTGCCTTCTGCGCCTGATGTTGCATTATGTGAGAATCCTGCCTTCTGCGTCTGATGTTGCATTATGGGAGAATCCTGCCTTGTGCGCCTGATGTTGCATTATGTGAGAATCCTGCCTCCTACACCGGATGTTGCATTATGTGAGAATCCTGAGTGTCCTAGCACTCCGTCCTAATTAATTAATTATTGACCTGAGTAAAGAGAGTTAAGGAGAATGTTGAATTATAGCTGCAATGTCCAGCCATATGTTTGTTTAGTGACATATATTTAATGTTCGGCATGGTCTTGTGCTGAAGGGGGATACCGGAATACCCGGAGAAAACTACACCAGTCCAGAAACTCGCATGCTGTAGGAAGATACCAGAATACCCGGAGAAAACTGCACCAGTCTAGACCTTACATGCTGCCGGAACGGGCACTGAATCGGTCCAGTTGGGGTGTAGATGATTTTATAATGGTTTTTGAAGAAAAAAAAGTTTTAAAAACCTGAAAGATTCCATTTGGTTTTAAATAACAAGTTTAACATTTTTTTTACTTACTTAGAATGCAAATGTGCATTATTATTCAGTAACTTTGAAACCATTATTATTCCCCAAGCATTGATCTTATATTTAGTCAGTAGACCGATTGACAAATATAAGTTTGTAATGAATAATTTTGTAAAATATTAAACAAGAGGACCTGAAAGGCCCAAAGTCGCTCACCTGAGATAAAAAGAAATTACCTGTTTTTGCAGCTATCGATGGAACAAATGTTCTAACGAAGTTTCATGAAGAATGAACAAAAATGGCCCCCTGGCGGCCATGTTTTTCAACAGACCTGAACCATTTGTGAGCTCGTCCAAGATATCATTGGGGCAAATCTTCTGACCAAGTTTCATGCTGATCCGACTATAAAATGTGGCCGCTACAGTGTTAACAAGGCAAATGTTCATGACGCACAACGGAAGACAGACAATTGACAAAAGGTTATCACAAAGATTCACCATGAGCAAAAACTATTATGCTTATAAAGATTGTCACCATGTGTGAAGATGATATTATTAAAACTTATTGAGCAAACTAAATCAAGATATGATAACAACATTTGCACTCTGCAAGTGTCATTCAGATTGAACTAAAATGTGACTAAAAGTATTCACAAAGTTTCACTATAAACAACTGTAGGCATACAAAAAAACTACCACCCCCTGAGAGTCTTGTTTATAAACAATATTTGAACTATTTTCAGACTCACCACGCAATCATATTTCCAATTAAAAAATCAATAAATCCGTTTTAAAACACAAATCTTTTATAATGTGGGGTATTGTATTTTGTATTAAACAATAAAACCCAGTTTATTTTAGCTGAAATGTGGACCCTTCAAGGGAGAGTATCTTGAGCATACTTGTATGTTGATGAATAAAGAGTTCTCTCAAATTCCTGAGTAAGAGTTACTGCCCATTCTATAAATTATATAAAGTTCTGAGATCACTTCCTTTCTGGCATTGGATTCAAAGGATTAAAGCTACAGAAAAAAATCGAAATTAAAAAATCTACATTAATCTGCAGAGATATTTCTTAGTTATATAACAAAAGAATCACACAATGTCTGGAAGAGGTAAACCAGCAGGAAGGAAGAGGAAAGCTCAGACAAAACTGCCAGAAAATCAGGACACTAGACTGTTCACAAGCTTGTTTACTATATAAATATAAGGAAAAAGACCCCCCCCCCCCTCTGGCGGACATGTCCTTTTACCAATCCAAACCATTTTTGAACTCAACTGTCGTATCTAGGAAACAAATGTTCTGACCAAATTTCATGAATATTTGACAAAAATGTGTCTTCTAACCCACTGGCGGCCATGTTTTTCCACCCATCACGACCATTTTCGAATTCGTCCAAGATATCTCTAAAATCAATGTTTAGACAAAATTTCAAGATGATTAGCCAAGAAATGTGACTTCTAGAGGGTTCACAAGCTTTTTTTTACTATATAAATATAAGAAAATGACCCCCCCCCTGGCGACCATGTTTTTTTACCGATCCAAACCATTTTCGAATTCAACCGTTGTATCCAGGATGTTCTGACCAAATTTCATGGAGATTGGACCAAAAATGTGACTTCTAAAGTGTTCACATGTTTTCACTATATACATATAGAGACAACTGCCCTACCCAATGGCAGCCAGTTTTTTTCACCGATCTAGACCATTTTCGAACTCGTCCAAGTATCAATGAAACCAATGTTTTGACCAAGTTTCATGATGATTGGGCAAAAATTGTGACTTCTAGAGTGTTCACAAGGTTTCTCTATAGCCATATAAGGAAAACTGCCCCACCCCCTGGCGGCCATGTTTTTCACCGGACCGGAAACCTTTTTGCACTCAAGCAACATATCATTGACATAAACATTTTTACAAAGTTACATGAAGATTGGGCATCAAATGTGACTTCTACAGTGTTCACATGGTTTTTCCTTTTTTTGACCTAGTTTTTGACCCAGCATGACCCAGTTTCGAACTCATTCGAAGTATCATTGGGACAAATTTTCTGACCAAATTTCATTTAGATCGGACGAGAAATGTGGCGTCTAGAGTGTTCACAAGGCAAAATGTTGACGACGAACGACGGATGCACGACGGACAAAAGGCGATCCCAAAAGCTTACCATGAGCACCTTGTGCTCAGATGAGCTAAAAACAAACATTTAAGACTTAATTACTGTAGGAATAAAAGACATTCATATCCAACGTAATCCACGCTTACATTCTGCGTCTGTTCCGCAATCAAGATAAATCCAGTTACTAGTAGAACACAATGTGGAGTACATTACACTGTGTACTTAACCAGGGTGCAGAATAAACGGGGTTGTCAGGGTGTTACACACGGGCTGGACAAACTGTAACCAGACCGTTAGGAACTTATTTCTTTTTTTTTAAATAACTCAAGTTATTGAAATACATTTGCATAAATCTTTAGTGCAGTTTGTGCCAATATCTTAAGGGAGAAGAATTAATCTGACAAAATTTCACGTTGCGTAAAGCATAACCGTGTAGTATTAATAAAATTTTGAACAAGAACACAGACTTATAAAATATAGTAATTCCAATGTATTTCAAATCGCCATAAGCAGCATAAAATATGTCTTTTATGTACCGGTTGAAGTTCTAAGAATAATTGTTGTAAAGTTATTTTTTAATAAAGCACCACTTAAATGTGTGTTTACATTCATTAACGTTTGATTGGGATCACCACAAGGTCACGTGATCCTGCACCCTGTTATCTGACAGACGACATATCTTGTTTATTGCAAATCCTGTAAAACTGTATCGATAACGATGACTTCATTTATGTAGAGTCGTAAGCGCGAATTGTTAACAACTTTATAACCAACTGTGTTTTGCATAGATTAAAAAAAATTAACAATATATAATTTGCTTACACTTATACTAGTATTTAGTAATTACAACCTATACTATTGTCTGTCTGTCTGTCTGCCATGACTGTAATTGAATATGACTAATTGGATATTGTCGTCGTCGCTTTTAACACTCCTTTAACAGAAATTCAGTACCACTTATCCGCGATTCATAACAATGAACTAGTTAATTGGCATTCAATAAATCCAGTCACTATAACCTCATAACAAATGAAAAAGTTGATTTTGCGACCTCATGCAAGAGCCTTCTAAGTTTCTAGCCTCTTCACACCACAATTATTACAAATTCACGGAAAATTAACGAGGCATTGTTTTTCAAAATCATAAATCAGCAAATGTATGTGTTGGCAAACTAATCATATGTTTAAACACTACGAAATTTTATACTGAGTCTGACAAATATACATGGTTTAAAGCCACACACCTTGAAATGAAATACATGTTAATCAATACATATAGATGCAATTTGAAAGTATGCAAAATGATCATTAAATCTTTAGCCTAGTAAGCAAGTAATTTATTATTATTTTATTTAATTTTAAAACCGAAAGTTGGATTTCTATACGTATACGTATCTTTCGACAAACGCAATTATTTTTAAGTTTTAAAGCGCAAAATAGCCGGATTTCTACATTGTAACCAGATATATTTTAATTGGCATAGATAAAATTAAATCTATAGCCTAGTTAGCAAGTAATTTATTATTTTTGAAACTATACTGCTTTTAAAACCGAAAGTAGGATTTCAAGACGTATACATCCATTTCGACAAACACGATTATTTTTAAGTTTTAAAGCGCAAAAAAGACGGATTTCTACCTTGTAACCACCAGATATATTCTAATAGGCATAGATAAAATATGCTTATTATTTATACTTAATTTTACTATGCCATGTAGTTCATTTCAAGGTGTGTGGCTTTAACAGTATTCTTAAGCACATTACAACATTATTTTCTTGCATATTATTTCTTTAAGAATCATATTTGATTTCATTTTTTAACAATTCAATATTTCATTCATGGCATGTAAGTATATTTAACCTACTAAATAGAGTCTAAAACAATGTAAAAAAAAGTCTGAAAGAATGTAACGAAAGGCAATATGATCTCAACATAAATGTGTCAAAATACTTTGCAAACTGAAATAAACAAGTTTTAGTCATAACAATACATTTATTATACATGAACTTATGATTGACACACAGCATACTTATTTAAAACAACTCTCTATCCTGTATATATCCTCATGTGTGTCTTCAATATAAAGAAGTGAAACTCCAGCTGCTGGAGCAGTATTGAATTTTCATTAAAAACAATTAGTTGGTCCTTTATTTAAGGCAAGTGACCGATTGCCCAAACAGTACAAAACAGCACAATACAGCACAATACAAACCAACATAAACACAAAATATGAATAAAGCTGGGGTCACCGCCTTGGAACGGTCAATGCAAAGCATTGGGGGTTTAAACCTGGTTATAGAGCGCTCAACCTCACACTTGGCCCAGCAATATTCATAATACATTTAAGTGTAAATAAAATTTAACGTCATAGCATTGTAACTCAAATTAAACAGTAATAAAAGGGAATTAAAACGCATTCAATTTAATTACTATTTAATTACTCAATTGCATTGAAGATACAAGAGTAACAGAATTACAACTTTTTGACGAACGATCAAATAAAACTATTAACAATTGTCAACTACATTCCTTCTTTATAGAAAAGATTTGAGAATGTAGAATCATAGACTTAATATCTCAGATAATCATCGCGCAAATACAGGAAGAAGCAGCAATAATGGGTGTAAAAATTCCATATTACATAGCTTGGTTGTTTATGTGACTGCTAAACAAATTAAAAATAATTAAATCAAACAAGAAACGCCTATCAGAGAGAAAATATAAACAAGGGACAAAATTGTCACAAAACCAGGTTTTCATTGTGAAAAAAAATCTGATAAAGGGAGAAAACTCAAACTGAACTTTTGAAATGAACAAACAAAATTAACCCCCTTTGTAAGTTTGTTTTTAAAAAAAATCTATTTTTAGTCGTGGCGACCTTGACATTGGAGATATTGACGTGATTCTTTCGTGCGACACACCGTCCCATGATGGTGAACAAATGTGCCAAATGATTTTAAAATCTCACAATGAATGACATAGTTATGGCCAGGACAAGCTCATTTATGGCCATTTTTGACCTTTGAACTCAAAGTGTGACCTTGACCTTGGAGATATCGACGTAATTATTTCGCACGACACACCGTCCAATGATGGTGAACAAATGTGCCAAATGATTTTAAAATCTGACAATGAACGACATAGTTATGGCCCGGACAAGCTTGTTCCGCCCGCCCGCCAGCCAGCCCGCCAGCCCGCCCGCATTCGCCAATCTAATAACCAGTTTTTTCCTTCGGAAAACCTGGTTAATAAAATGGAACGTTATAAACCCAATGACCTATGCATGTAGATTACAACTGGGAAAGTCGGTCGTATGACGTCACAAAAATCCATAATGTCATAATGACGTGAACAAATTCCAAGGGCAGTCCTAAATAAAATTATTAATGGGGCTGTGCTACTAATAAAACAAGTTTACGTGATTTAATATTAAGAAGCAAATGAATACAAATGGTAATTCCATTAAAGCGACATTATTGGAATCAAACAGTATATAGGTGTTTTGACAACGGAAGACAGAAATGATTTGATGTACGATTTGAGTCCAAATGTAGTTTACATGCAGATCTGTTCATAAGCCACCATTCCGGTTACATGCATAACCTCACACTTGTACGGTCTTTTCCCTATGTATCCTTATGTGTGTCCTCAAGCCAACATTCCAGTTACATGCATAACCTCACACCTCACACTTGTACGGTCTTTCCCGTGTATGTATCCTCATGTGTTTCTTCAAGCTACAATTCACGTTAAATGCGTTACCACACACCTCACACTTATACAGTCTTGCTCCTGTATGTATCCTCATGTGTTTCTTCAAGGTACAACTATTGTTACATGCATAACCACACATCTCACACTTGAATTGCTTTTCTCCTGTATGTATCCTCATGTTTGCCTTAAAGTCACCATTCCGGTTGCATGCATAACCACATATCTCACAATTGTAGGGTCTTTCTCCTTTGTACGGTCTTTCTCCTGTATGTATCCGCATGTGTCTTTCTCCTGAATGTTTCCTCATGTGATCTGTCAAATTACCTATTGTTTTGAATGCATAACTACATACATCACACTTGTAGGGTCATTCTCCTGTATGTATACTCAAGTGATCTGTCAAGTGACCACTCTGTTTGAATGCTTCACCACACACCTCACAATTGTACGGTCTCTCTCCTGTATGTATCCGCATGTGTCTCGTCAAGTCACTACTCGTTTTAAATGCATTACCACACACCTTACATGTGTATGGTCTTTCTCCTGTATGTTTCCTCAGGTGACCTGTCAAGTGACCACTGTGTTTGAACGCTTCACCACACACCTCACACTTGTACGGTCTTTCTTCTGTATGTATCCTCATGTGTCTCGTCAAGTTACCACTCTCATTACATGCATAACCACACACCTCACACTTGTACGGTCTTTCTTCTGTATGTATTCTCATGTGTTTCTTCAAGCTACCACTCTCGTTAAATGCTTCACCACACACCTCACATGTGTACGGTCTTTCTCCTGTATGTATCCTCATGTGTTTCTTCAAGTTACCACTCTCATTACATGCATAACCACATACTTCACACTTGTATGGTCTTTCTCCGGTATGTTTCCTCATGTGTCTCTTAAAGTCACTCTGATAGTTACATGCATAATCACACACCTCACACTTCAACTGTCTCTCGCGTGTATGTTTTGTCATGCGTGTCTTTAAGTGACCACTGTTTTTACTGGAATAACTGCACAGGTTATCGCCTCTGATAAGGCCTAGTTCTCTGGCGAATTCATCTCCGTACCAGACCAGCAATTCCTCTCCTGTAGCAATACAAATATTAACAAGTTACCTATAAACAAGAGATGTGTTTGTCAGAAACACAATGCCCCCTTATGCGCCGCTTTGATTTTTTTTATCTTTGACCTTGAAGGATGACCTTTACCTTGACCTTTCACCACTCACAATGTTCAGCTGCATCAGATACACATGCATGCCAAATATCAAGTTGCTATGTTCAATATTACAAAAGTTATCGCAAAATTTTAAGCAATGTTACAGTTTTGGGACACACACAATGAATGAAGGACAGACAAACAGGCCAAAAACAAAATGCCCCGATCTTTCGATCCGGAGGCATAAAAAAATAAGCAATTGTTCACCTTTAGGAAACACTAAAAGCCTTCTCTACGACTATGCATATGCGCTTATTTTGTCACATACAATTATTGGCAATTCTTCATTCTTTTATTCTGAGTTTTTTATTCTGAGACTGAAATATAGTACAGGTCAAGCTAAACGTTTTGGTTATTGATTTTTTTCTTAATATATTAAAATTATGTGTGATTTAAATGAAAAGGTATTGAGGCCAGAAATGTGTTCAAAATTGTTGCGACATGGCTTCATTCCCAACCAGACATATTGAGAAGTGTTTTTTTTTCAATTACTTGAATTCACCTGACTTTCAGTGTTGTGTATATGTTAACGTCTATAAGGACTTTCTAGGCCTGAGGCTGCATTAGGCGAGGAATTGGAGTGTGTCTTAGAAATCACTCAGACTTGGGAAGATGCTGGAATAATAGCTGCAATGTCCAACTTTTTATTTTATTCTCTAAGGTATTAAATATTTGTGTGGCCTTGATATATTGGCGAGGCCTTGTTCAAAGGTGAACTACATTGAATATTGATATCTTTAGTCATACAATATGTATGTACCTGATGAAATTGGCTTCAATGTACAGTAATAGATGCATTCTTTGTACTGGAATGCTACAAGGTTTGAATCTGCCTTCATTATTGCACAGTTCACATATCTCATCCAGTTAGAGGTGGCCTTGTTCTGGGCATCCACAAAGTGGCTCGCTTTGCCTTCCTTATAGATCTGAATTGCATAGAATGTTACCATAAACAACCAACAGATAAGTAAGATTGATACACAAGAAAAACATGATTCCTAATATATTTGTTATTTAGAGCGACATTTCAAGTATAAGACTTGAATTCCAAGTGACCATACACTATTTTCTATAGCACAAATAGACTTAATAATTTGTTCTTAATGCTTAAGTTTCATTAAGTTTAAATAGTACAGTACTTAACACCCTTGAAATGCTAACAAATGTTAAATAACTCAATCAGTTTCACAAGATGTGAGAAATCTATACATACCAGCATGATTATAGAGTTCACATAATATTTATGTCAACTAGAAATGTGTCAAAGACATATCAGTGCGAGTGCGCCAAGTGTCGGCTGCAAAAATTTAGCTCTGATAAAACGTTGGATTTAAGTGATCATTTGGACTTGTAGAATCTGGATTTTCGTCACATTGTTACATGAATACATAGCTAAGTACTTTTTGCTTATTTGTAGTTAGTTTTTCATTTTAATTAGTAAAATAATTAGATACAAATAGTCTTATAAATATTGTGTATATAACTTTATACGTTGTACATTAATTGTTACCCTTTAGTGAGCGAAAAATCCAAGGATTATGTCGTTCATTCAGTACAATAGAGATCAATAACTGCATTGTGCAGGTGTGGATAGAAAATTAATAAAACCGGACGATGAAACTCTTTCACTATTGAAATCATACAGTATCTTGAAATACAGAGGCGCCCGGGGCGGTAAACATAAGCTGAAACGAAATCATAACATAAACCAGGGTGTTCACTTGGAGAATATTAAATTACTACCAAGAGAAATTCCTACAATAAGCAGTAAACTTGTCAAATACAGCAAAACCTCTGCAAACCGCCCAAAAGACGACCATTCATGATTACCTTATAAAAGTCAACATTGAAGCTAAAATCACCGTAAGCGGGCAGAAAAACATCAAAATATGCAACATTAATCCTAGATCTGTAAAAAAACAAGACCCTGTCTCTCAACAATTTTATATCAACTAATGAGTTTGATCTTGTAGCCATAACAGAAACCTGGCTTGACACATCGACAGATAAAACCTGCTTTACCGAGCTCTTATCTGAAGGCTACCAAATAAAACATGTACCACGTCCCAGTGGTCACCGTGGGGGCGGAGTTGCTTTAATACACAAGACTAGCATTGAAATAAAAGTCTTGACTTCAACTAAAGACAAACAATTCACTACCTTTGAACACATGGACTGTAGTGTACATATTAAAGACTACGCTCTAAGATTGGCTGTAATCTACAGACCACCTCCATCAAACGACAATGGCTTGAAATCAAGTACTTTCTTAGAGGAAGAATGGTCCCAGTTTTTATCAAAATATGCAATAACAGATAAAAACATCATTTTGACCGGCGATCTTAATTTCCACCTTGACGATCCGTCTGATAAAGATACTCTAAAATTCAATAACATACTGCATTCTTTTGGTATGATGCAGCATGTAAAAGAGCAAACACACGTACGAGGACACACTCTGGACGTTGTGATCACCAGGGACACTGTGGATACGGTATCCAACGTAGTTGTTACCGATCCCGGACTTTCAGTCGGCTCAGGAAACATTTCTAAAGACCATTATGCCGTCATCTTGAATGCAAGAGCATCAAAACCAGCTCCGGTAAGAAAAAATGTAACCTTTCGGAAACTACGAGAGATCAATATTGAAACATTTAAATAGGATATAATAGAGTCAGAAATACAATTTGAAAATATAGATGACCCTGAAACCCTTGTCAAAACTTATGATACCAAACTTTCATCTTTGGTAGACAAACATGCTCCACTAAGAACAAAATATATAACCCTGCGGCCGACTTGCCCGTGGTACACAGATGAGCTTCATGACGCTAAACATATCAAACGAAATTTGGAAAGAAAATGGCTAAAATCGAGACTCACTATTGATCATGAAATTTATAGAAACCACTGCGCCAAAATGAACAAAATGTTGAAAAAAGCACGCGTAGATTTTGATTCAGATAAAGTAACATCCTGCGGCCGTGATCAAAAGAGCATGCACAAAATCACAAAACACTTACTAGATGGCCGATCTGAAATAGCTCTCCCGTCTTGCAAAATATCCGATGAGTTAGCACAAGATTTCAATAAGTTTTTCATAAATAAAGTTGAAGGTATCAGAAAAGATATCTCTGAACATGCCCTATCTCAAGCAAATTCAAAACATAGTAATAATACTAACCCAACAGCAGAAACATGCAGTTTGACACATTTCCGTCCGACAACTGAGGAAGAAGTTGAAAAAATCATTATGCAATCCCCAAATAAATCTTGCAAGCTTGACCCTATTCCAACTTGGCTCCTGAAAGAATGCAAAACTGAAATGCTACCAATACTGACCAAAAAAAATCAATCTTTCGATTGAAACAGCAAGTGTGCCAAGATCCTTTAAAGCATCACGTATAAGACCTTTATTACAAAAGCCCACCTTAGATAAAGAAACACTACAAAACTATCGCCCGGTTTCGAATATGCCATATGTTTCAAAATTAATGGAGAAAGTTGTCAGCAAAAGAATAGATGAACATTTGACATTTGAATTCAGAAAATCAGTCTGCATACAGGAAGTTTCACTCAACAGAAACAGCTTATTAAAAGTTCAAAACGATGTCCTACAATTATTAGATAAGAAAAAGGTCACTGTCTTTGTTTTGCTTGATCTCTCTGCCGCTTTCGTCACCATCGACCGCATAACCCTTTTAAGCCGCCTCGAACAACAGTTCGGCTTTGCTGAACAACCACTACAGTGGGTAGTTTCCTACCTATCTGACCGCTTCCAAACGGTGAGCATTGACGGCAAGGTATCAGAACCAGTGCTGCTGACCTTCAGCGTACCCCAGGGATCTGTGTTAGGCCCAAAATTTTATACTATGTATACTAAACCTGTTGGGGAAATTTGCAAAAAACATGGACTCGGGCATCACTTCTACGCCGATGACTCGCAGCTCTACCTTTCATTTGAACCCACCGATGGAGCAGCCCAAGACGAAACACTTAATCAAGTTGAAAAGTGCCCCCATGATATCATCTCGTGGATGTATACAAATATGCTCTAACTTAACACCGACAAAACCGAGGTCATAGTATTTTCAAGTCAAAACAACGCCAAGTACGTAGATGGGTTAACTATTAAAGTAGGGGACTCAACAATTAAACCATCGCAATACGTAAGAAATCTCGGTGCTTGGTTTGATCCAAGAATGAACATGGAACACCATAATGCTATAAGTATATCATGTTTCGGTCAGATTAGGCAAATAGGTCACATCAGGCAATATCTTACACCAAATCCCACAAAATCATTGGTCAATTCACTTGTCACGTCTCGGCTAGACTATTGCAATGCACTGCTGTATGGAACACAAACATCAGCTATCAAGAAACTACAAAATATTCAAAACACTGCGGCGCGTGTTATCACAAGAACATCCCGCTATAGTCACATAACACCGATCGTAAAGAATTACAATGGCTCCCAGTAGGAAAAAGAATCCACTTCAAAATACTTACCAATGCGCTCAAAGCCTTAAATGGACAATCGCCTGTATATCTGAAAAACCTACTTGAAGTCTACGAACCAAGGCGAAACTTAAGATCAAAGAACGAAGCGACTTCATTAGTGATTCCAACAAAGATTAAATCCGTATCATACGGAGAGCGAAGTTTCATGTACGCTGCTCCCAAACTCTGGAACTCACTTCCATCAAACATTTGAGGTTCTTCAACACTGAATTCATTCAAAAAGGCATTGAAAACTCACCTCTTCCTCCAATTTTATGCAATATAAGCAGTGGTTTATTCAATTCATTATCTAAAATCTCAATCATCATGAACTTGAATTAACCCTTTTAAAGGAAGCACAATTATTTTGTGTTGTTTTACATAGTACTTATTGTTTAAGTTTTAGATTTTATTCTTTCATTAATTGTCTTATAGCTATACACATAGGGTAGTTTTATAGTGTCTTGCTATCGTTCTAATCTATGGTTACTGTGCATGTTTTTACGTAGTACTTATAGTATAATAGAGTAGTTTTATAGTATAATTGAGTAGTTTTGGTCGATTTCTTTTGAAACAGTGTTGCATAATGTATTCGTATATGCGATGCGTCAAATGTTCTTATGTAAAGCGCCTTTGAACATGCACTCTTGCATGAAAAGAGCGCTATATAAATCCGGTATAATAATAATATCAATAATTCATTCTTCAGCAAACAGAAAATATGCAAATATTCAGCCAAAACAGTTGTAGTTGAAATTACTCTTTTACCAATCATCTACACACTAACAACACACAGCTCTGAGCAAAACCTGCCGAGCAATATGAGGAATTAAAGACTCGAGATTGGGACTATATATTCTATAAAAGAAAAACCAGACAAAGGGCCCTAACTCTGCCAAAACTTGTCGCAACAAAAGTTCCTGTCATAACAATTTTATCTTCAGATAATAAAGGTTACTAAACTGTGAAAACTTGAACAAGATAATCACAGAAGTTAAACGTTGTGATCATACATTTGATAGTGGTAAAACAAACAACCATACTTCTGTCATAATGTTTTATGGTTATTAACCTTTGAAAGTTTGGGGGGAAAATATTTAAAGTTAAATTGAAAACACAAGTTCCATGATTTGAAAAACAAACTAAGAAACATAATCCTACCCAAACTCCTTTAAATCCCAATTCTCTTTGTTTACGATCATCTACACATTATAGTCATGGAACTGATCGAGTTTGTGGGAGATCCACCCAGCAGTTCAAGAGTAATTGAAATAACAAGCTTTGGGGTGAACAGACATGCTGAGGGACGGACAGAAATGTACCACGTTCAATGCCCCCCACTCTGTGTTGGGAAAATAAACATTACATTCCTTTATAGACTGCTTGATAGATAATGCATTGGTTTACAATGCAGATCTTAATTTTATACAATTTAGACTTAGTTACATTACTCTTTCATTTCAAACTAAAAGTATTATCGCTGCATCAAGCTAAGCGTCATTTTGAAGTCAACTTCACCTGCCAGCAATATCCTGACTTATGGTTGTCAGTGATGATGTCGCCCCCATACGGTCCAAACATGATCCTTGACTCCAGTGCCACCTTGGAAAACACTCCAAGACCAGCTCCAACTATTTTGGAGCTTTTGATGTCAAGGCAATCTGGCAATGTATGGTCAGCTTTATGAGGATCCCCTTCTGGAACCTGCAGTTTATATTAAGGTATATGTGAATTTTGTATTAAAATAATAATGGCATGGCTAAGATAATTCTTAAATGTATTGACATATATATATTAAACAATGAAACTTTCTTACATTAATTACCAGTAATACATTTTTTTAATTAACAGTCTCATGTGCCCATACTAATTTTTTTCTTGATTTTCTCTTCCACATGTTATTTATGCTTAAAAAGGAACACAGCTTCACCTCTTTGTCCTGTATGTAGTTGTAGGGTCCATGAACAGGGCATTCCTCTTCAAACTCCTTGTTGCATTTTCCACAGTCTAAGACAGCAAAATAATCACAAGGCAACCATCAAACTAAGTCAAATACTAATATCAGCTGCTGGAACATCACATTTAAGGAACCCATTTATATTTATTATGAATAGTATAAAGCTTCTTATTTAGAAACATGTCTGACAGACAGACTTTGCATCCAAACACCCTTTATTATTACTATTCCCAGGGTCAACAGTTCATTATTATAATGTTCATATCGTTTAAACAAATGTTATTTTACCTTCTTAATTATGTGCTACACATAATCTGACAGAAAAGCAAATATATCCCCATCTGAATGTATAACAAGGGAGCCATGATGACCTTAAAGCACTTCAAAGTTCAAGGTATCCAAAAAAGCCACATGAGGCATTTAAGTGTTATTACTATTTTTCTCAGATTGGACCTCATGACCTAATTTGTGACCACATCTGACCGAAGTCCTTACAAGATATTGTAAAGATTATGACCAAGATTCTTCAAGTCCAACTATGTATGCATCTTGTCATATGGTAACAAGGTTTTTCTGAAATTTCACCCAGTAACCAATTTTTTACCGCACTTCACCCAAACTCCTACTTGGCCTAGATATTGTTATATAAACATTCTGATCAAGTTATATCAAGATTGACTCATAAACAAGGCTTAACAACATGGTAACAAGATTTTCAAAATAAGACCTGGTGACCTTGTCTTCACTCAACTGAACCCAAGTAAAATTTAACAATTTGCCACATATTTCAAAATTAAGCATTTTGACCAAGTTGCATCAATTTTGATTCATAAATGTTCCCTCTAGTGTAGTTACTGATTGTGTAGGATTTGACAAAAATTGTACGTACATGACCCAGGTTCTAACTTGTTTTCTTTATTTCAAATATATACATCCTTACATACAAGATCGATTAAACTATTTCCTGTAGAGCGGTAACAAGTCAAATGTTTACCATTGACAACATATGTTGCAAAATAAAAAAGACTAACCACTGTAGCTCAACTTTAAAAGCTCAGGGAGCTAAAATGATTATTATGTGTGTTGGTCTTTAGTAAGACTTTCTAATACAAGGTTATGAATGTTAAGTTCTAGAGCTTACAGAAAAAATGGTCATGATCTCGAGGTTCCAGGTTCATACAGCTGGCAAGGTTCCTCTTTTGAAAACTGAAATCAGTCATGTCCTTTTCTGGGGTCTTTGCTTTCCTCATTCTCTGCAATGGTGTGTTAAACAAATAATATTGCTTACATTTAGCACATTATATTCTGATAATAAGTATCCGTTAATCAAAACAAACTAGCATCCCATGCAACAGCTATGAAATATCTCATTCACAAACAAACTCTTCTTTGAATTCTAACATGTTCTTTTACTCAAGTAATAAAATACAAAAATTATGCTTGCTTGTTCAACGATTTCATTTGACTGGTAAACTTAAATTGTGATCTTTAAATAATACATGTTTGCTGAATGACTTAGACCAATAAATAGATTGAATACATTTTTTTTTCAGATATTGAAAAAACAAATGTTCTGACCATGTTTCATGAAGATTGGACAAAACAAATGTGATGTCTACGATGTTAAAAAGGCTTTACAAAAGCTACTATAGCCTTATAAGGAAAAAGGAAAACTTCCCCTAACCCTGGCGTCCATGTTTTTGAACGGACAACAATCATTTCGAAATTCTGCCAAGATATCCTTGGAGCAAATATTTCTTGCAAGTTTCATGAAGATTGGACTTAAAATGTGACTTCCACAGTGTTAACAAGGGTTAACTACAGACATACACTAAAAACTGCACTGCCATTGGACAGGTATTTCAACACACCGGAACCAATTTCAAAGTAAGCCGAGATGTCATTAGAAAAAAATTCCTAACAAAGTTTCATGAAGATTGGACTAAAAATAACACATTTAGAGTGTTAACAAGGTTTAACTATAGCCTTATAAGAAAAACAAGGGACAAAATTGTCACAAAACCAGGTTTTCATTGTGAAAAAAAAATCTGATAAAGGGAGAAAACTCAAACTGAACTTTTGAAATGACCAAAAAAAATTAACCCCCTTTGTAAGTTTTTTTTTTTTTTTTTAATCTATTTTTAGTCGTGGCGACCTTGACATTGGAGATATTGACGTGATTCTTTCGTGGGACACACCGTCCCATGATGGTGAACAAATGTGCCAAATGATTTTAAAATCTCACAATGAATGACATAGTTATGGCCAGGACAAGCTCATTTATGGCCATTTTTGACCTTTGAACTCAAAGTGTGACCTTGACCTTGGAGATATCGACGTAATTATTTCGCGCGACACACCGTCCAATGATGGTGAACAAATGTGCCAAATGATTTTAAAATCTGACGATGAACGACATAGTTATGGCTCGGACAAGCTCATTTATGGCCATTTTTGACCTTTGAACTCAAAGTGTGACCTTGACCTTGGAGATATCGACGTAATTATTTCGCGCGACACACCGTCCAATGATGGTGAACAAATGTGCCAAATGATTTTAAAATCTGACGAACGACATAGTTATGGCCCGGACAAGCTTATTCCGCCAGCACGCCAGCCAGCCTGCCAGCCAGCCAGCCCGCCCGCATTCGCCAATCTAATAACCAGTTTTTTCCTTCGGAAAACCTGGTTAAAAACCCGTCCTGGTGGACATTTTTTTTGTCATGACCTAACATCAAACTTTGCTTACAAAAATAATATTAGGAGTAAGAACTAAGATTCATAAAATCTGAAACAAAATTAAGACTTCTAGTGTTTACAAGGATTTTGTATAATATAATGAAAATTTTGAAAATCTAAGGGCAATTATTCTGGCATTTAGTATGCAATTTTGCACATTATCAAACTTGATTGAGAGCTTGTGGCCATATAGCTTCTCAGCAACTTTGATAAAAATGCTTGAGAAATGGGAATGCTAGAGTGTTAACAAACCAAATGTGGACGGACGGACGACGGATAAAGACCGATCCTAAAACCTCACTGATCTGAGCCATTTTCCAACTTGACCGCGATATCAATAAAACAAATGTCTTGACTAAGTTTCACGATGATTAGGCAAAAATGTGACTTCTAGAGTGCTCGCAAGGTTTCTCTATATTCATATAAGGAAAATTGCCCCCCCCGGGCGGCCATGTTTTTGGACCGATCGGGACCATTTTCGAACTTATCTGAGATAAAGATAACATCAATGTTTTCACCAAGTTTCATGATGATTGGGCAAAAAATGTGTCTTCTAGAGTGTTCACAAGCTTTTTTTGCTATATAAATATAAGGAAAAAGCGCCCCCACCCCTGGCAGCCATGTTTTTCAATGCACCGGTACCATTTTCGAACTCAACTCTTGTATCTAGGAAACACTGGCCCACTGGCGGCCATGTTTTTTCACCGATCAGGAGCATTTTCGAACTCGTCTAAGATATCAATAAAACCAAGGTTTTGACCAAGTTTCATGATGATAGGGCAAAAAATGTGCCTTTTTGACTGTCCACAAGCCTAGAGTGTTCACAAGCTTTTTTTACTATATAAATATAAGGAAAATGCGCCCCCACCCTTGGCAGCCATGTTTTTCAACGGACCATTTTCGAACTCGTCTCTTGTATCTAGGAAACACTGGCCCACTGGCGGCCATGTTTTTTCACCGATAAGGAGCATTTTCGAACTCGTCTGAGATATCAATAAAAACCAATGTTTTGACAAAGTTTCATGATGATAGGGCAAACAATGTGCCTTTTTGACTGTTCACAAGCCTTTTTTACTATATAAATATAATGAAAATTGCCCGGTCCCCTTGGCAGCCATGTTTTCCAACGTACCGGAACCACTTTTGAACTCAACCAACATATCATGAAGACAAACATTTTGAAAAAGTTACATGAAGGTTGGGCATGAAATGTGACTTCTACAGTGTTTACAAGCTTTTTCTTTTTTTTGACCTAGCGACCTAGTTTTTGACCCAGCATTACCTAGTTTAGAATTCGATCGAGGTATAATTGGGACAAATCTTCTGACCAAGTTCCATGAAGGTCGGACAAAAAATGTAGCCTCTAGAGTGTTTACAAGGTTTCTCTATAGCCAAATTAGGAAAACTGCCCCACCCACTGGCTGCCATGTTTTCAATGGACCGGAACCACTTTTGATCTCAAACAACATATCATTAAGACAAACATTTTGACAAAGTTACATGAAGATTGGGCATGGAATGTGACTTATACAGTGTTTACAAGCTTTTTCTCTTTTTTTTGACCTAGTGACCTAGTTTTGACCCAGTAGGACCCATTTTCGAACTCGATCGAGGTTTCATTGGGACAAATCTTCTTACCAAGTTTCATGAAGATCGGAAAAGAAATGTGGCCTCTAGAGTGTTTACAAATCAAATGTGGGCGATGGACGGACGACGGACAAAGACCGATCACAAAAGTTCACCTGAGCCATTAGGTGAGCTAAAAACATCGGAAACGATATGCGATTCAGACGGTTAATGCGACTACAATATCCCCCCCCCCCCTACAGGGGCAAAAAAGGGGCCAACAATCCCGTTGTACCTGTGAACCAAAAAATGGTGGTTAATATGTATATTATTTTTTAAAGTTTCAGCTTTCTCACAGAAAATATTTTTAAGTTTTGAGAATGGGTCATATCTCTGGATCTGTCAAAAATATCCTAACCAAACTATGGAGGGGCACAAGTGCACATGCTGGGTCGGACAAGGGCGAATCTATATGCCCCCATCCAGGGTTTTTTCTCCACTTTTTGGGAAGATAGCCCATGGCTTTGGAATTGGGAATTCATGGTTCAAACAAAAATCTCAAACCTAAATTCAAGCACTTTTCAAGGACTTTTAAGGCCAAATTTTCATTTTCAAGGCCGAGAACCGTACGTTAGTTTCCTTTAAAAATTGCATTTTCAAGCCAGATTAACACAGTATATATCATTTATTTGCTCAAACGCATCAAACTAATTTCACAATAAATCATTTGTGTTATTTCTAGTTATTACATACAAATAAATGTTATCCATCCTTAACTCAATGAGTCTCACATATGTATTTACTTTTTAAAGTTATTACAAACAAACACACTGTCTCTTTATATGCTCACATCAAACAGACTAGTTCATTTCATTTAAACAGTAGTCAGTTACTATAACATTTTGTATTTCATAGGGCTGTTGTTGTTAATGTCTGTTATAGATTGCACAGTTTTAACAATAGCACCTTCCTGTTTCACCAAAAAGCACAATGCAGGACCCCTGTTTGCTTCTCAATTTCATGTTTTCTTTGTGGGTTTCCCCTTTATCGTGGCTTTTCAAAGCGCTTTCACCCATTGCCCCGACACCAATGGTCTTCATATAGACCCAACAATGTGCTTTTCAAATGTCATTTGTTTTCTGTTCCCAGGAACATTCATAAGTTTCGCGCAAAACATAACGATAAACGTCATTTAGACAACTTGTTTATGACCAGAAAATAGCGCCATGAATATTCATGTTAAAAGAATGTTGACGTATCGTATAAGTTGTAATTATTTAAGCATTTTTCTGCATTTCATCGGTGTTTATGACCAGAAAGTAGCGCCAGAAATTGATCACAATGGCGAACCTCTGACGTAGTACACACAATCTGTGACGTGTACACTTAATGTTTCGTACCTAATAGTGTTCGAAACTTATATTTTGGTACTCAATTTTTTGCGCGAAGGAATTTATGATAAATTTTCGTAATATTTTCCTTAAGAACGATTTACGTTTATGGCGATGATAAAAGTAATTTTGAACAAAATAAACATTTTCAAGGCTTTTTTACATGAAATAAGTACTTTTCTAGCACTTTTTCAAGGCCAACCTTTGTTCAAGGGCTTTTCAAGCCTAGGACTCGTTTTCAAGCACTTTTCAAGCCCTGTGCGAACCCTGGAATTTTATCGGCATTTTCATGAAATTGGGAAAATAAATACGTTAGCCTTTTTTTTTCCACATGAAAAGTCCACTGATTAGGGAAATACTAAATTTGATATAACTCTTTATAATCATTCAAATTAAAAGAACAAAATCATATAATACTTTGTTAGATGTAATTGAATTGAAATTGAGATAAAATACGCATTAGACTTCTTTAAAAAAAAAAAAAAAAAAATGTTTTTTTTTTTTTTTTTTTTGGAAATTGGGAATTTTTTGCCACATTTTGGGAAAAAAGTATACTTTTTGGGATTGGGAACATAGCCGAATTTCGGCTATAAAATCGGGCCAAAAAAAACCCTGCCCCATCACTCCATTCATAAAGTGCGTGCAAAACAAACAAAGCAATTATTACGCAAATACTGGTTAGAAAAAAAAGGTTATTCTTAATCATCGTTTTTAGATAAAGGTTAATTCTGAAGTGAAAATTTAAGCAAATTCTGCAAAGCAGCTAACAACAAAAACACAAAATTTTCGGACAATATATTATTTAGCCAGAAGACCATGGGCCATAAATCTGTCAAAACTTGTTGCAGCAAAATTTCCTTAGTTTATGATCATCAAACATGAAGGTAAATAAACTGTTTAAGTTTTAGCAAGATCCACGCAGTAGTAAAAGATAGATTGAAAACACAAGCTTCAGAACATACAAACATATTTTGTTTGAGGTAGTTAGTTGATGATTTGGGGCAGTTAGTTGAATGTACAATGTAACACATAAAAGGTGTGTTTTAGTAATTTCCCTTGTGACTTTATTTCCAATTTTCCATTTTTTTTAATTGTTTTGATTGGTAAAATAATTTTATGCATATAAATGCATGTAATTTGTAATTTCATCCGAGAGCGTAAGCATGGCAAGTACATCTACTATTTTGAACAAGTTTTTGCCTAAATGGCAAATAACTTATAGTTGGTTAAATTACGAAAGTGAAGGTGACTTGATGTACTTGCCTCGCTGATGCTCTCGAATGATGCTACATGTTTTTTACTTTCGGCAACTCCAAATGCAGCTTTCAAACTTAATTGATCTTGACGGGTTTTTTTTTTTATTCATGGCATTTTGACAGTTCAGAAAGTGAAAGCAGATGCGAACGTTTTGATGGTTCTAAGTTGTCTTATTTAAATTTATAATTTACGCGCAAAGCAGAGAACCAGTAAGAAACGCAGATGCGAATGACGTAGTATGACGTAGTACACATATAGCCGGCGTTACAGTAAAAATCACCTTTTGCGTTCCGATAAAATGTGGAAAAATTCGGGCCGTGTTAAGTATTGACAAGTATCTTTCCGATTTTGTCTTTCTCGACAATCAATGCGCTTTTTTAGACGCAGATATTTTTGTCACATGCGCTTTTGGTAATTTAAATGCGCAAATAACGCAAAACACACATGAAAAACAAGATGTGTTTGTGAAACACAATATCCCCCTATATGATGTTTGACATTGTAGGATGACCTTGACCTTGTGAAGGATGACCTTGACCTTTCACCACTCAAAATGTGCAGCTCCATGAGATACACATGCATGCCAAATATCAAGCTGCTATCTTTAATATTGCAAAAGTATTCATAAAAAAAGCGATTTGGGCCACATATATTTGACCTCTGACCTTGAAGGATGACCTTGACCTTGACCTTTCACCACTCAAAATGTGCAGCTTCATGAGATACACATGCATGCCAAATATGAAGTTGCTATCTTCAATATAGCAAAAGTTATTGCAAAATGTTAAAGTTGGCGCAAACAGACAGACAGACCAACAGACCAACAGACAGACAGGGCAAAAACAATATGTCCCCCACTACTATAGTGGGGGACATAATTATCACTGGTATTCAAATGTCATTATATTGGCCTTCTTCTTTTGTTTCTATAAACTATGAGTAATTTGTCAAGCATTTTCCATTTGCACTCAGACAGCAGTTTTACCTTATTATCATGGGCAATATTCTGGGGAGTTTTGATTGTTATCCATCAGAAACACATTTATTCACAAAATGTAACGATATTCCGATTAAATTTTTAGTCTTTTAGCTTATTTTAAACGTAATTACACCGCGTCTGCTCGCATCCCCAAAGGTTACATTAATACTATATAAAGTTTAGGCCTAAAACCACAAAATCTACTACCGTTGAATTTTCGTACCAATCTTAACAAAAGGGCCAAGATGGCCCTAGTTTTCTCACCTGAGAGGAGTCGGTACATTTAATCTTTACCAAATGTCAAACTTGACCGAGATATTGTTCAGACAAACATCCTGGTCAAGTTTCATCATTATTTCATCTGCGAGTCATGATCAATGTACCTATGAAGTTTCATGATCATAGGCATAAGCATTCTTGAGTTATCATCCCGAAACCATTTTTCTAAGTTGAGTCAACGTGACCTTGACAGCCAATGTGTGAATACGTTTTTTGGCACTGTTACCTTGACCTTTGACCTACCTGATAATCAATAGGGGTCATCTGCGAGTCATGATCAATATACCTATGAAGTTTCATGAACCTAGGCATAAGCGTTCTTGAGTTATCATCCAGAAACCATTTTACTATTTCAGGTCACTGTGACCTTGACCTTTGACCTAGTGACCTGAAAATAGGGGTCATCTGCAAGTCATGATCATTGTACCTATGAAGTTTCATGATCCTAGGCATAAGCGTTCTTGAGTTATCATCCAGAAACCCTTTTACTATTTCAGGTCACCGTGACCTTGACCTTTGACCTAGTGACCTGAAAATCAATACGGGTCATCTGCGAGTCATGATCAATGAACCTATGAAGATTCATGATCCTAGGCATAAGCGTTCTTGAGTTATCATCTGGAAACCATTTTACTATTTCGGGTCACCGTGACCTTTACCTTTGAAATAGTGACCTGAAAATCAATAAGGGTCATCCACGAGTCATGATCAAAATACCTATGAAGTTTCATGTTCCTATGCCTAAGCGTTCTTGAGTTATCATCAGGAAACCATTTTACTATTTCGGGTCATCGTGACCTTGACCTTTGACCGAGTGACCTGAAAATAAATAGAGGTTATCTGCGAGTCATGTTCAATGTATCTATGAAGTTTCATGATCCTAGGCATAAGCGTTCTTGAGTTATCATCCGGACACCATTTTACTGCTTTGGATCACCGTGACCGTGACCTAGTGACCTGAAAATCAAAAAGGGCCATCTGCGAGTCATGATCAATGTATCTATGAAGTTTGATGATCCTAGGCATAAGCGTTCTTGAGTTATCCGGAAACCATTTTACTATTTTGGGTCATCGTGACCTTGACCTTTGACCTAGTGACCTGAAAATCAATAGGGTCATCTGCGAGTCATGATCAATGTACCTATGAAGTTCCATGATCCTTGGCATAAGCGCTCTTGAGTTATCATCTGGAAACCATCTGGTGGACGGACGGACCGACATGAGCAAAACAATATATAATATTCTTCTAAAGGGGGGGGGGGGGGGGGGGGGGGGCATAATGAGAAAACTGACCCACTCCAAGCAGCCATGTTATTCAACTGACCGGAATCATTTTTGAACTAGAAATGGCGCGGCAGAGGCCGACGCGTATCCCCACGCCGAATGTTTGACCTAGGTGTGCCCCAGGGTTGGTAATGGGGCCATGCATAGCTGAGATTGACCGTATTGTCATAAGAGAAGTTCATCATCAATTAGAAGTGAATTGGTGTAGAAATGAAGAAGTTATAGTAAAAGGCAATTTTGGGTGGGTGTGACATATGTGGGCAGGGCGCCCCAGGGTTGGTAATTGTGCCATGCATAGTTGAGATTGACCGTATTGTCATAAGAGAAGTTCAGTATCAATTTGAAGTGAATCGGTGTAGAAATGAAGAAATTATAGTAAAAGGCAATTTTGGGCGGGTGTGGTCTATGTGGGCGGGGCCCCAGGGTTGGTAATGGGGCCATGCATAGTTGAGATTGACCGTATTGTCATAAGAGAGGTTTAGTATCAATTTGAAGTGAATCGGTGTAGAAATGAAGAAATTATAGTAAAAGGCAATTTTGGGTGGGTGTGGTCTATGTGGGCGGGGCGCCCCAGGGTTGGTAATGGGGCCATGCATAGTTGAGATTGACTGTATTGTCATAAGAGAAGTTCAATATCAATTTGAAGTGAATCTGTGTAGAAATGAAGAAATTATAGTAAAGGCAATTTTGGGTGGGTGTGGTCTATGTGGGCGGGGCCCCAGGGTTGGTTATGGGGCCATGCATAGTTGAGATTGACCCTAATGTCATAAGAGAAGTACAGTATCAATTTGAAGTGAATCCGTGTAGAAATGAAAAAATTATAGTAAATGGATTTTTTTGGTGGGTGTGGCCTATGTGGGCGGGCGCCCCAGGGTTGGGATTGGGGCCATGCATAGTTGAGATTGACCCTAATGTCATAACAAAAGTTCAGTATCAATTTGAAGTGAATCCGTGTAGAAATGAAAAAATTATAGTAAATGGAAATTTTTGGTGGGTGTGGCCTATGTGGGCGGGGCGCCCCAGGGTTGGGAATGGGGCCATGCATGGTTGAGATTGACCGTATTGTCATAAGAGAGGTCCAGTATCAATTTGAAGTGAATCGGTGTAGAAATAAAGAAGTAAATGTAAAATAACCTAAAAAAATGAGTGATAATTTCTGACGCGGCCCCACCCCAACGGCTATAACTTTTGACCCAGGGGTCAGATCAAAATTCCAAATAGTGCAGGGTCGCACATATGCTCATAGCTACCATGTGTGTAAGTTTCAAGGTTCTAGTGCTTTTAGTGTAGGAGGAGATAGTGGCCAGGACGGACGGACAGACAGACGGACGGACGGCGGAGATAACCACAATATCCCCACCTTTTTTTCAAAAAGCGTGGGGATAACTAAACTCTCGTATAAAGGAAACAAATGTTCTGAGCAAATTTCATGAAATTTGGCCAAAAATGTGACTCCTACTGTGTTCACATGTTTTCACTATATACATATAGAGAAAAATGCCCCGCCCACTGGCTGGCAAAGCAATAGCTTTGATACTTAAGGAATAAAATGGACCTAAACACAAAACTTAACCAAAATTTTCAATTTAAAATAAGTATAAAAAGGGCACATAATTCTGTCAAAATGCACGCCAGAGTTATCTAACTTTGTTTGCCCAGTCCCCTCATGAAAGTAAGTAAGTGTACCAAGTTTGAATGCAATAGCATTGATACTTTCTGAGAAAAGTGGACCTAAACGCAAAACTTAACCGGACGCCGATGCCAAGGTAATGATAATAGCTCTTTTTTTTTTTTTTAATAGATGAGCTAAAAACAGTAAGAAATGCATTACAAGTCTTCTATAGGATTGATTGAAAATATTTTGTCAGCCAGCACAAATTCGTCTATTAAGAAGGAGTGCTGTATCTGAAGAAGATAATCGCCAAAATTTGAAATGAATCTTTTTCAAAAAGTATTATCATACAGCAAATTGCTTATTTGATGTGAACAAGGTCAATTCAATTACTTCTGTTAACGAGCCAATTTTCCTTGTCATGATAATATTAATTAATTGAGCCGTCATGGTCTAGGCGGAAAATACAGATATGGACCGTCCTGACCCGCATAAATATGCATCGTTCGCTTATAAATTATTATACATATTGGAAATATATGCTATTCAATTCAAATACTAGTTTAATGAAAAAACTAACGGGGAATATTGTTTAAATCCCAAAGTATTCACCCACCTCATGTCTGTGTTGCTCATTTGAAACACTTTTTCTTCTCTGTTTCGATTTCACCGGAAGCAGTATTTCTTTATGGAACAATACGGTCACATTTCAAAACGGTAGCAACACACACTCTCTTACACTGCGGTTCACTACATTCATGTATGTCGAGGCACGAACGACAACTCTGCTAGGAGAATGCAACACACAGTCTAGTTCCCGCGGAAAAAGTGAGATGACAATATACTTATTAAAGTTTCGTTTAATTAAATGTTAAAGCAAAAGTACCAAGTATCAGTAAATTGATGTTTATTGACGTATCGTTGCTTATACCAAAATAAACGCATTTTTTTTCGTACATAAACAACCCATATAATTGAGTCTTAAGTGCAACAAACACAACCTTAAAAAGCCGCAGACGTTGACGCAAATCTTCAACTGTGCCCGAGAGAAGCATCATCAAAAAGTCCCAACATTCCTCAAGTTTGAGGTGCTTTTTGATTTGAATTGCATTCAGGTAATTTCTCACGTATTCTTATTTTAAAAAGTGTTTATTTACTTATTTAGTCCTTTAAGCATTTACCCCCACCCTTCGTCATGATGTCACGAAAAAGATGGCAGACTATGTCACCGTACTTACCAACATTTAAGGTCTCGTTCAAAGCGTTGTGATGGACTTTGAGATTGGTTCATGTTAAGACATGTAACAATAGCTGGGCAGTATAGTGTGTTTAAAGGTGCGTACACTTTTATATTGTATAATACTAGTATGCAAAATAATATCATATAAAGTACACTCAAGAAGCTGTAGTATGATAAAACGTAAATTTAGGTTATGTTTTTTATGATATCTTGGTCAATATTTCAAGTTAATCAATCATATTATATAACGTCAACACGGTAACTCTAAAACTGAAACTAGAGAATAGATTGAGACGCTTTTCGATAGTTCCATTGATCTCTGTTTGCAGAAGCATCTTTTACCAAAAGATAAGATGCATTAATAAAAACAATATTGTAAAATAATTGTCCACACCTGACCACTGCATTGCTTTGCTATTTTGCATTTCTGCCTATTGTCCTATTCCATTTATTCTATTCTGTCAAGTCTTTACGACACAAACCATTTTCGAACTCAACCTTCATATCCAAAAAACACATGTTCTGACCAAATTTCATGAAAATTGGACCAAAAATGTGAGTTCTAGAGTGTACACATCCATATATAGAGAGAAATCTGCCCCGCTCCCTGTCGGCCATGTTTTTTCACCGATCTAGACCATTTTCGAACTCGTCCGAGATATCAATGAAACCAATGTTTTGACCAAGTTTCATACACTAAAATGATTGGGCAAAAATTGTGACTTCTAGAGTGTTCACAAGGTTTCTATATAGCCATATAAGGAATACTGACCCGCCCCCTGGTGGCCATGTTTTTCAACGGACTGGAACCATTTTTGAACTCAACCAACATATCATTTAGAACAAGAGATGTGTTCGTCAGAAACACAATGCCCTCTATATTTTTTTCACCTTTTACCTTGAAGGATAACCTTGACCTTGAACTTCCGCCACTCAAAATGTGCAGCTTCATGAGAACGCCGCTTTGAAAAAAATATGTGTTTGACCTTGACCTTGAAGGATGACCTTGACCTTGAAGGATGACCTTGACCTTCCACAAACTTAAAATGTGCAGCTTCATGATAACACCGCTTTGAAGAAAAAAATACCATTGACCTTGAAGGATGACATTGACCTTGAACTTCCACCACTCAAAATGTGCAGCTTCATGAGATACACATGCATGCCAAATATCAAGTTGCTATATTCAATATTGAAAAAGTTATGGCCAATGTTAAAGTTTTCGGACGGACAAACGCCATATATTTGACCTTGAAGGATGACCTTGACCTTCACCTTTCACCACTCAAAATGTTCAGCTCCATGAGATACACATGCATGCCAAATATCAAGTTCTATCTTTCATATTGAAAAAGTTATGGCCAATGTTAAAGTTTTTTCGGACGGACGGACTGACATATTGACTGACGGACAGTTCAACTGCTATATGCCACCCTACCGGGGGCATAAAAACATTTTGACAAAGTTACAAGAAGATTGGGCATCAAATGTGACTTCTACAGTTTTCACAAGGTTTTTCTTTTTTTTGACCTAATGACCTTGTTTTTGACCCAGCAAGACCCAGTTTCGAACTCAGTTGAGGTATCAATTGGATAAATGTTCTGACCAAGTTTCATGAAAATCGGACAATACGTGTGGCATCTAGAGTAATCACAAGGCAAAATGATGACGCCGAACGACGGACGACGCACAAAAGCTCACCATGAGTACGTCGTGCTAAGGTGAGCTAAAAACAAACATTAAGACTTAATTACTGTAGGCATAAAAGACATTCATATCCAACGTAATCCACGCTTACATTCTGCGTCTGTTTCGCAATCAAGATAAATCCAGTAACAAGTATTACACAATGTGGAGTACATTATACTGTGTACTTAACCAGGGTGGACATTAGATTTGAACGTTTAATTGGCACCAGCGGATTGGTTCCATGACGTGACGTCGATTTGTGACGTAACGTTAAAGACGTGACGTCGTTACTTAGTGATTTACTGGCTTGACACAAGGATTATATATATATATTGGATCGTTAATAAATGCTCATACCAAAAGCGGGTATTTGGCTTTATATTGTTCCCACTATCGGGGAAATAGTAAATAACGGATTTCCCATTATCGGGGATAATTCTCAGTAAACAGCAAAATACGGAAATTCCCATTATCGGGGAAACTTCTTAACACAGGGTGCAGAATCAACGGGGTTTTCAGGGGGGGGGGTACGCATGGGCTGGACAGAATGTAAACACACCGTTAGGAACTTTATTTTTTTAAATAACTAAAGTTATTGAAATACTTTTGCATAAATCTTTAGTGCAGTTTGTGCCCATATCTTAAGGGAGAAGAATTAATCTTTGAATACGTCTGAAATCGGTGACAAAATATCACGTTGCGTAAAGCATTACCGTGTAGTATTTATAGAATTTTGAACAAGAACACAGGCTTATAAAATATAGTAATTCCAATGTATTTCAAAATCACCATAAGCAGCAAACAATATGTCTTTTATGTACTGGTTGAAATTCTAAGAAAAATTGTTGTAAAGTTATTTTTAATAAAGCAACACTTATATGTGTGTTTACATTCATTAACGTTTGGGATCACCACAAGGTCACGTGATCCTGCACCCTGTTTTCTGACAATATATACGACATATCTTGTTTATTGCAAATCCTGTAAAACTGTATCGATAACGATGACTTCATTTATGTAGTGTCGTAAGCGCGAATTGTTAACAACTTTATAACCAACTGTGTTTTGCATAGATTAAAAAAAATTAACAATATATAATTTGCTTACACTTATACTAGTATTTAGTAATTAAAACCTATAATATTCTTTGTCTGTCTGTCTGTCTGTCTGTCATGACTGTAATTGAATAGGACTAATTGGATATTGTCATCGTCGCTTCAAAAACTCCTTTAACAGAAATTTATTACCACTTATCCGCGATCCATAACAATGAACAGCAAATTTAAGTGTTGGCGAACTAATCAGTTGTTTAAACACTACGAAATTTTATACTGACGAATATACATGGTTTAAAGCCACACACCTTGCAATGAAATACATGTTAATCAAAACATATAGATGCAATTTGAAAGTGTGCAAAATTGTCATTAAATCGTTTTAAAGCGCAAAATAGCCGGATTTCTACCTTGTAACTACCAGATATATTCTAATTGACATAGATAAAATTAAATCTATAGCCTAGTTAGCAAGTAATTTATTATTTTTCAAACGGTACTGCTTTTAAAACCGAAAGTAGGATTTCAAGATGTATACGTCCATTTCGACAAACGCATTTTTTTAAAAAGATTTTAAGCGCAAAAAACGGATTTCTACCTTGTAACCACCAGATATATTCTAATTGGCATAGATAAAATATGTTTCTTATTTATACTTAAATTTACTATGCCATGTAGTTCATTTCAAGGTGTGTGGCTTTAACAGTATTCTTAAGCAAATTACAACATTTTTTTCTTGCATATTATTTATTTAAGAATCATTTTGGTTTCATTTTTTAACAATTCAATATTTCATTTATGGCATGTACGTATATTTAACCTACTGAATCAAGTCTAAAGAAATGTAAAAAAAAGTCTGAAAGAATGTAACAAAAGGCACTATGATGTCAACATACAAATGTGTCAAAATACTTTGCAAACTGAAATTAACAAGTATTAGTCATAACAATACATTTATTATAAATGAACTTATGATTGACACACAGTATACTTATTTTAAAACAACTCTCTATCCTGTATATATCCTCATGTGTGTCTTCAAGCCACCATTCCGGTTACATGCATAACCTCACACCTCACACTTGTACGGTCTTTCCCATATGTATCCTCGTGTGTTTCTTCAAGCTACAACTCTCGTTAAATGCGTAACCACACACCTCACACTTGTACCCTCTTTCTCTTGTATCAATCCTAATGTGTTTCTTCAAGGTACCACTATTGTTACATGCATAACCACACATCTCACACTTGTATGGCTTTTCTCCTGTATGCATCCTCATGTGTGCCTTAGAGTCACCATTCCGGTTACATGCATAACCGCATATCTCACAATTGTAGGGTCTATCTCCTGTATGTACTTGAATGAGTGTCTTCAAACCACCATTCCAGTTACATGCATAACCACAAACCTCACACATGTTTGGTCTTTCTTCTGTATGTATCCTCATGTGTGTCTTCAAGCCACCATTCCGGTTACATGCATAAACACACACCTCACACTTGTATGGTCTTTCTCCTGTATGTATCCTCATGTGTGTCTTCAAGCCAGCATTCTGGTTACATGCGTAACCACAAACCTCACACTTGTAGCGTCTTTCTCCTGTATGTATCCTCATGTGTCTCGTCAAGGTACCATTCTTGTTATATGCATACTCACACATGTTACACTTGTATGGTCTTTCTTCTGTATGTATCATCGTGGGATCTGTCAAGTGACCACTCTGTTTGAATGCTTCATCATTCAGCTTACACTTGTACGGTCTCTCTCCTGTATGTATCCGCATGTGTCTTTCTCCTGAATATTTCCTCATGTATTCTGTCAAATTACCTATTGTTTTGAATGCATAACAACATACATCACACGTGTAGGGTCATTCTCCTGTATGTATACTCAAGTGATCTGTCAAGTGACCACTCTGTTTGAATGCTTCGCCACACACCTCACACGTGTACGGTCTCTCTCCTGTATGTATCCGCATGTGTCTCGTCAAGTCACTACTCGTTTTAAATGAATTACCACACACCTTACACATGTATGGTCTTTCTCCTGTATGTATCCTCAGGTGATATGTCAAGTGACCACTGTTTTTGAACGCTTCACCACACACTTCACACTTGAACGGTCTTTCTTCTGTATGTATCCTCATGTGATCTGTCAAGTGACCACTCTGTTTGAATGCTTCATCACACACCTCACACTTGTACGGTCGTTCTCCTGTATGTATCCTCAGGTGTCTCGTCAAGCTACCACTCTCTTTGAATGCTTCACCACACACCTCACACGTGTACAGTCTTTCTCCTGTATGTATCCTCATGTGTCTCGTTAAGCTACCACTCTCTTTGAATGCTTCATCACACACTTCACACTTGTATGGTCTTTCCCCTGTATGTATCCTCATGTGTTTCTTCAAGCTACCGCTCTCGTTGAATGCTTCACCACACACCTCACACGTGTACGGTCTCTCTCCTGTATGTATCCTCATGTGTCTCGGCAAGTTACCACTGTGTTTGAATGCTTCACTACACACCTCACACTTGTACGGTCTTTTTTCTGAATGTATCCTTATGTGATGTTTCAAATTACTGATTGTTTTGAATTCATAACCACACACCTCACACTTGTACGGTCTTTCTCCTGTATGTATCCTCATGTGTCTCGTCAAGTGACCATTTTTTTTAAATGCATAACCACACACCTCACACTTGTAGCGTCTTTCTCCTGTATGTATCCTCATGTGTCTCTTCAAGTTACATATCTTGTTACATGCATAATCACACACTTCACACTTATACGGTCTTTCTCCTGTATGTATCCTCATGTGATCTGTCAAGGTAGCACTCTGTTTGAACGCTTCACCACAAACCTCACACTTGTACGGTCTTTCTTCTGTATGTATCCTCATGTGTTTCTTCAAGTTACCACTCTCATTACATGCATAACCACATACCTCACACATGAACGGTCTTTCTTCTGTATGACTCCTCATGTGTCTCGTCAAGTGACCACTTGTATTAAATGTATAACCACACACCTTACACTTGTACGGTCTTTCTTTTGTATGTGTCCTAATGTGATCTGTTAAATTATGGATTGTTTTGAATGCATTTCCACACACATTACACTTGTATGGTCTTTCTCCTGTATGTTTCCTCATATGTCTCTTAAAGTCACTCTGATAGTTACATGCATAATCACACACCTCACACTTCAACTGTCGCTTTTGTGTATGTTTCGTCATCAGTGCCTTCATGTGACCACTGTTTTTACTGAAATAACTGCACAAGTTATTGTCTCTGATAAGACCGAGTTCTCTGGCTAATTCATCTCCGTACCAGACCAGCAGTTCCTCTCCTGTAGCAATACAAATATTAACAAGTTATCTATAAAAAATAAGCAATTGTTCACCTTTAGGAAACGCTAAAAGCCTATTCTACGCCTGTGCATATGTGCTTATTTTATCACATACAATTATTGGTAATTCTTCATTCATCTAAAGTTTTTATTCTGAGACTGAAATATCGTACAGGTCAAGCTATAAGTTTGGTATATTGATTTTTTTCTTAATATATTAAAATACTGTATGATTTAAATTAAATGGTAGAAAGGCAAGAAATGTGTCCACTATTGCTATATACACCCAACCAGACTTATTGAGAAGTGGGTTTTTCAATTACTTGGATTCACCTGACATGCAGTGTTGTGTATATTTTTACGTGTATAAGGTCTCTCTTGGCCTGAGGCGAGGACTTGGAGTGTGTCTTAGACAGCACTCAGACTTGGGAAGAAGTTGGAATAATAGCTGCAATGTCCAACTATTGATTTTATCCTCTAAGGTATTTAAATTATTATTGGCGAGGCCTTGTTCAAAGGTGAACTACATTGAATATTCATATCTTTAGTCATACAATATGTATGTACCAAATGAAACGTGCTTCAATGTACAGTAATAGATGCCTCCTTTGTACTGAAACGCCACAAGGTTCTGATCTGCCTCCTTCATCGCACAGTTCACGTATCTCATCCAGTTAGAGGTGGCCTTGTTCTGGGCATCCACAAAGTGGCTCCCTTTGCCTTCCTTATAGATCTGAATTGCATAGAATCTTATTATAAACAACCAACATATAAGTAAGATTGATACGCAAGAAAACATGATTCCTAATATACATTGATTAAAAAGTAAAATTCAAATCTTAGACTATAATTCCAAAGAACGCATTTATAAACTAACCAGCTGCAATGATTATACAATATTTTATACAGCACAAACAGACTTAGCAATTTGTTCTTAATGTTTAAGTTTCATTGATGTCAAATAGTACAGTACTTTACACGCTTGAATTACTCAAAAAAATTAAATAAAAACTCAATCAGTTTCACAAGATGTATTAATGCCAGCATGATTATATAGAATACATGCTAGTTATATCAACTAGAAATGTGTCACAGATAAACAACATGTTTGGACACAGACATATCAATAATTAATTCTACTGAAGATAAACAGGAAATATGCAATACCTCATCCAAAACTGTAACAGTTGAAATTAATACTCTCTTAACAATCATCTACACACTAAGGACCATCAGCTCTTAGACTTAAAGTATGAGCAAAATCTGCCAAGCACTACGAGGCATTAAAGACTAGAGATTGGGACTGTATATTCTATAATGGAAAACCAGACAAAGAGCCCTAACTCTGCCAAAACTTGTCGCAGCAAAAGTTCCTTTCATAACAATTACCTTCAGAAAATGAAGATAATTAAACTGTTAAAACTTGAACAAGATCAACACAGTAGTTAATCGTTGTGACTATATATTTTATAGTGGTACAACAGACAAACAGCCATAATTCTACCAAAATTTGCAGAAGTTTCTTTCGTTAAAATCATCTATGCATTATGGTCATTCATCTTTAAAAGTTTGAAAACAAATCATAAAATATTTAAAGTTCAATTTAAAACACAAGCTTCATTATTTGAAAAACAATCTAAGAACCATAATCCTGACCAAATTCCATTAAATCCAGAATCGTTTTGTATACGATCTTCTACATAATATACATGTATTCATGGAACTGTTAAAGTTTGAAGTGTACATGAAATAACAAGCTGAACAGACATGCTGAGTGACAGACACACACATTAAAATCATGAAACTGTTAAATTTGTGGGAGATCAATCCAGTAGTAAAAGTGCAGTTGAAATTACAAGCTTTGGGGTGAACCGACATGTTGTGGAACGGACAGAAACATACAATGTTAAATGCCTCCCACTCTGTGATGGGGTAATAAACATTTAATACCCTTAAAGACTGCTAGATAGATAATGCATTGGTTGAAAATGCTGGGTACCGTTTAACTAAGCAACTTACGCAAGTGTTTGACTAACGCACATATTTTAAAATACTTGAAATTCATTTATTTCAGATTGAGGCAAACTATTTTAACTTAGAATGTTATATTATATTATGAATTTCATTTCAAACATACCAAATTTTAATGTAGGAAGAATTTGAAGAAACAAGACTGAATTTTAATATGAGCGTAAGTCTACGATTTGCATCAGTAGCTTAGTAAAACGGTACCCAGATCTTTAATTTAAACAATTAAGACTTTGTTACATGTAAATTGCTCTTGAAATGCAAACTAAAATAGGTATCAATGCATCAATCTAAGCATATCTTTGAAGTAACCTATACCTGCCAGCCATAGCCTGACTTGGGGTTGTCAGTGATGATATCGCCCCCATATGGGCCAAACATGATCCTGGATTCCAGTCCCACTTTGGAAAACACTCCAAGACCAGCTCCAACTATTTTGGAGCTTTTGATTTCAAGGCATTCTGGTAATGTATGGTCAGCTTTAAGAGGATTCCCTTCTGGCACCTGCAGTTTATATTAAGATATATGATATTTTTTTTATTAAACTAATAAGGGCATATTTAAGGTATTTATAAATGTATTGACATACATATATTAAAACTAGGGATGCAACAGGTTACAAAAAACATTAGCTGGTTAACCTTTTGCCGTAACTGGTTATTAACCGGTTAACAAAAAAATCTTAGTAGTTACAATGTTAAGTACTTAGTATACGTTAAACATGTCATACCACCCGTACGTGTACTATATAGAAACGAAAGTATTTTGAGATCGCTTGCGATGATAACATATCAGCTACTTAAAAATGTGTCATAACATTTTATTTCAATAATTTTGAGAATGTAGCTTTGTTTTGCATTCATTTATTTTTTTGCGTAAATGCATATAAGTTAAAAATTACAAGAACTACACAATGTTCATTTGTACATGTGATTAACTTATTCTTGGTTGGGCCGCTTGTATAACGTTCGGGTCGTATTGCTCGCAATAATGTTGTGTTTCTTTGTTCATGCTGTTTTGTATTTTTTTAACTAAACTTATCATGATATTAAAATGATTTTAAACTAGAGCTTTGTCACAGACGTGACGAATACCCCCACATGCCGCATTGACACATAATATTTTGCATGTCGTCTTCACAAAAACAGCGGACACCATGCTCATTTTTTAAAACGCACTTAGTGACCTCTTGACCTAGTTTTTGACCCAGAAAGGCCCATGTTCTAACTAGGCCTTAAGATTATCTCCATAAAACTTCTGACCAAGTTTGGTGAAGATCGGATGTAAACTACTTGAATTAGAGAGCGGACACCATGCTGAATGTAAAAAACGAACTAAGTGACCCCGTGACCTAGTTTTAGGCCCGGAATGGCCTATGTTCAAACTTGTCCAAGAGATCATTTAGATAAAACTTGTGACCAAGTTTGGTGAGGTTTCGATGAAAACTACTTGAGTAAGAGAGCGGACAACATGGTGAGGTTTAAAATGCACTAAGATACCCCGTGACCTAGTTTTTGACCCAGCATGACCCATATTCAAACTTGACCTAGACATCATCTAGATACAACTTCTGACCAAGTTTGGTAAAGATTAGATGAAAACTACTTGATTTAGAGAGCGGACATGCTCAATGTGTAAAACGTACTGAGCGGACATGCTCAATGTGTAAAACGTACTAAGTGACCCCGTGACCTAGTTTTTGACCCGGCAAGGCCCATGTTCGAACTTGGCCTAGACATCATCTAAATACAACTTCTGACCAAGTATAGTGAAGATCGGATGAAAACTACTTGAATTAGAGAGCGGACAATATGCTGAATGTTTAAAACGCCCCAAGTGACCCCGTCACCTAGTTTTTGACCTGGCAAGGCCCATGTTCCAACTTGGCCTTAAGATCATTTAGATATAACTTCTGAAAAGTTTGGTGAAGATCGGATGAAAACTACTTGAAATAGACAGCGGACAACATGCTGAATGTTTAAAACGCACTAAGTGACCCCGTGACCTAGTTTTTTACCCGACAAGGCCCATTTTCGAACTTGGCCTAGACATCATGTAGATACAACTTCTGACCAAGTTTGGTGAAGATCGGTTGAAAACTACTTGAAATAGAGAGCGGACACTTAATACGGACCGACCGACAGACCGACAAGCTCACTGCTATATACCCCCCCTACACTTCGTTCGTGGGGGTATAATAATTGTTTACAAAAGTGTAACACTATCCCAGAGTTCAAACAAAACAGCAATCATACATGCGTATGCAGAACATGCACAACACAATAGTGTTCATTTGGTCAAGAAAAAACGACTCTGTCTACTAGCTTGTGGCTGATGCGGTAGCGAGCCTTGATAACAAGACGACCTGTTTTTTTAAGAACACTCGCTCCCATCACGTATGTCAATGGCATGGACAAAAGCTTATGATCCACGTGGGCAATTGTTGGAACACGTTGTTTGTTTTCACACCACCAGGTCAACGGGTAACCATCGTACCGCGCAACTTTCAAACATTTGCACAAATGAATCATTTAATGATTTAATTTTGTTTATGACTTTTTTTAATTAATTTTTATTAATCAAATGAGTTTAATAAATTGCTTTCTTGAATAAAACTTGCCTCAGATGGTAGTGATGCAGATGTTGGTGACGTAAATAACTAATAATAGCATTTTATTATGATAAAACAAATACGACGAGAACTGTACACCTTTTTAACAACCTATGCAAATCTTGATAAAATTGTTACTTATTAACACTTTATTTTTGCAAACAGTCAGTGTTTGCTAAAGGTTAATTTACATCAAAAAAGACCGTCCAATGTCTCGATCGATTTTATCGTGAGTTAGATAAAGGTGTCAATTACGTCTTCGCTAATAGCCCCAACTCCGGCAGTTGGCTAGTTAAATTTTCGCGAGTAAAACAAAACACTAGTGCCAATTATCACAACGTACCGCCTGTTTATTACCACAAAGGTACTGATTAATTGCTTCACTACACGTTATTTATTACAATGGAATGTGCGGCATGTTGTTTTTAACTGGTCACCAGCGCAAGTTTGCAGTATGTCGCACGCAAAACGTGAAATCTCACGAATTATTCTATGAAAAAAAATCAGGTTAACCTTTTCCCAAAAATGTAACCGGTTAACTGGTCGTTTCGGTAGGTTAAGCGGTTAACCTCTTGCATTCCTAATTTAAACAATAAAACTTTCTTGCATTCAATAACAGTAAGTCACATTTTGCATAACAGCCTCATGTGCCCATACTAATAAGTTGTTTTCTTTACAACATGTAATTTATGCTTTAGAAGAAACACAGCTTCACCTCTTTGTCATGTATGTAGGTGTAGGGTCCATGGACAGGACAGTCCCCTTCAAACTCCTTGTTGCATTCTCCACAGTCTAAGACAGCAAAATAATTACAAGGCAACAATCAAACTAAGCCAAAGACTAATATCAGCTGCTGAAAAAATCTGATTTAAGGAACCCACTTTATTATGAACAGTATAAAGCTGGTAATTAAGAAACATATCTGAAAGACAGCCTTTACGTCCCAACACACTGTATTTTTACTATTTCCAGGGTCAACAGTTCACATATAACGTTCATATTGATTAATCAAATGTCTCTTTACCTTCTGAGTTATGTGCTACACATATTCTGACAGAAATGCAAATATATCCCCATCTTAACAAGGGAGCCATGCTAACATTAAAGCACTAACCTGAGTTCAAATTATTCAAAAAAGCCACATTAGGCGTTTAAGTGTTATAACTATTTTCCTCAGATTGGACCACAAGACCTAATTTGTAACCCCTTCTGACCGAAATTCTAAGTTTTGTAACGATTATGACCGAGATTCTTTAAGTCCAACTATGTATGCATCTTTTCATATGGTTACAAGGTTTTTCTGAAATACGACCCAGTGACCAAATTTGTTTAACCATACTTTACCCAAACTCCTACTTGGCCTAGATATTGTTATATTAGCATTCTGACATTTTATGAAGATTGACTTAACATGGAAACAAGATTTTCTAAATTAGACATGGTGACCTTGTTTTCACTCAACTGAACCCAATTTAAATTTTAAAAAATTGCCACACATTTCAAAGTTCAGCATTTTCACCAGTTGCATCAATTTTGATTCATAAATGTTCCTTCTAGTGTAGTTACACAGATTTTGTAGGATTTGACAAGATTTTCAAAGTTTTTTTACGTTCATGACCCAGGATCTAACTTGGTGTCTTAATTCTTTGTTTCTAATATACATACTGCCAACGTTATATCAAGATCGATTTAACATTTGCCTGTACAGCAGTAACAAGCACATGTTTATCGTTCACAACATATGATGCCAAAATAAAGACTAGCCACAATAGCTTGACTTGTAAAGCTCATGGAGCTAAAAATGATTATTATGTTTGTTGGTCTTAAGTAAGACTTTCTATTACAAGGTTATGGATGTTCAGTTCTAGAGCTTACAGAGAAAATGGTCAGTATCTCGAGGTTTCAGGTTCATACAGCTGGAATGGTTCCTCTCTTGAATACTGAACTCAGTCGTGTCCTTTCCTGGGGTCTGGCCTTTCTTTATTCTCTGCAATGGTGTGGAAGACAAAGAATATTGCTTACCTGAAGCACATTATATTCTGATAATAATTATCTGTTAATCAAAACAAACAAGCACCCCATGCCACAGCTATGAAATATCTCATTCACAAAACAAACTCTACTTTAAATTCTTACATATTCTTTTTCTCAAGTCATAAAATACATAAATTATACTTGCTTGATCAAAGATTTCATTTGACTGGTAAACTTAAATTGTGATCTTTAATACCTGTTTGCTGAATGACTTAAGACTAAGTAATAGATTGAATAAAAAATGCTTGTTTTATTAGACATATACAGCAATAGCTATTGGCCAAGCATTTTGGACAACATTCAAATTCTATGACTGGACAGATTTGCAGAGTTTTAAGCTTAAATATTTCTAATAATGTTTAAATAATATTATGGAATGTATTTAATCAAAACCCAAAAATGTAACAAAGACACCGAGGCAAGAGCTACAAATCCACTATATATGCCGAAGTGGACAAAATGAGAAAGAGACATACTTCACAAAGGTCTAGTGAAAAAGAAATTTCCTTCCTTTATATCATCTTACAGCAGTCAGAGAAACCTCAAATACAGACAATTGTCAGAAACAGAAATGTGTCTGTAGATATTTATGGCCAAACTATCACTTGTGTCTGCAAAAGAAACTGAACCAAAAGATGGAGGTGCGAGGACACACGATGGTTAAAATGTTTTTAAGAAAGTAGCAGTACTTATTTAGTTATATTTTTTGCTAAAAATGGATTACTACCACTATTAAAGAGGATAACATACACATCCAAAATACTAGGCCCACAACGTCACATGCTGGTATGTACGTTTGTAAGATTTCAGTCTTCTCACGGCAATGGTTTTTAGTTACTCACAACAAAAATAGCAACAAACGTTTAAAGAAAAAAAACATATCTGTGATTATGTCAAAAATACCTGAACCAAAATATGAAGGTGTTTAGTTCATATATTGATTCAAGAAAATTTGACAAGAAAAGTGACTTCTAGAGTACAATGATGCTTTGTTCAATTTGACCTAAATTGAATCAATGTTTATCCTTCACATGACCCAATTTTAATCTAAGCTATAATTTTATTCATTGACAAAATAGTTACTAAAATGATGCTTTGTTCAATTCGAGGGTTTGGCGCAAAACTATTGTAACTCTGATTTTTACCCAAAACTTCTTTTCACTTAAATTGTACATATTTTCATACCCTGCATCCATAAAAAATATGACAGTTATATAATAAACAAGTACAATTTTATTGTGATCCTGCAAAAATGTTGTATCTATAATATGTAAAAAAAATATTGCAACACTATTGTATTTGAAGATACATTAGTGTTGCAATAACACATTTGAATCCAAACAAAAAGTCGTATTGCAATACTATGGTACATGTATCTATAGATACCATGCTGTTGCGCATATAAACTCAGTAGTTATTTTTTCCTTTTTAGTGCAAAACTATTGTAACTCGAGATACAATAGTTTTGCAAATTTATTTGCATGTATTTTCAGAATATATTTTGTGTAAAACTTTTGTAACTTGAGTTACAATAGTACAGAACAAAGTTTAACTACATCTCCAATATGTTTTAGCGTAAATAACATTACTGATGTTTGAATTTACACAGGTTCATTAGTTAAAGTATGGTATTTCTAACTATAATAAATATCATTAAGGATGTTTGAATTTACACCTGTAAATTAGTCTAGGTATGGTATTCCTGACTATGATAAATAACATTTTGGATGTTTGAATTTACATGGGTACATTAGTCAGGAATGGTTTTCCTGACTGTGGTAGATAACACTAAGGATGTTTAAATTTTCACGGGTTTATTAGTCAAGTTACCGGTTTTCCTGACTATGATAAATAACATTTAGGATGTTTGAGTTTACACCGGTACATAAGTCAAGGTATGGTATATAACTCCTGATTATGGTAAAAAACATTTAGGATGCTTGAATTTACACTGAATGGTATATTAGTCAAGGTATGGTATTCCTGACTATGATAAATAACATTTATGATGTTTGAATTTAAACGGGTACATTAGTCAAGGAATGGTGTATCTGACTATGATAAATAACATTTAGGATGTTTGAATTCACACGGTATATTAGTCAAGGTATATCTATGATAAATAACATTGAGGATGTTTTAATTTACATAGCAGGGCCAAAAAACCATTCTTCGCAAGAGGCTTCTTGTTCTTCCCCTTAACCAAAAAGGCCCTTTCCCCTACAGAATTTTTTTTAAATCATGCATTTTTCTCTAAATATCTAATCTACCTAAGTATTTTTCATTCCTCAAAGCCAGAAAATTGTGTCTTTTTTCCCCGAAAAAAGGCTGTGGCCCTTTCCCCAAGGTTGGTGTTTTGGCCCTGCATGGGTACATTAGTCAACGTATGGTTTTGCTGACTATGATAAATCACATTAAGGATTTTTGAATTAACACGGGTACATTAGTCAAGGTATGGTATTGCTGACTATGGTACATGTAAATAACATTTAGAATGTTTGAATTAACACGGGTACATTAGTCAAGGTATGGTATTGCTGACTGTGGTAAATAACATTTAGGATGTTTGAATTTACACGGGTACATTAGTCAAGGTATGGTCTTTCTGACTATGATTTATAACATTTAGGGTGTTGGAATTTACATGGGTACATAAGTCAAGTTATGGTATTGCTGACTATGGTAAATAACATTTAGGATGTTTGAATTTACATGGGTACATTAGTCAAGTTATGGTATATCTGACTATGATAAATAACATTTAGGATGTCTGAATTTACACGGGTTCATTAGTCAAGATATGGTACATGTATTTCTGACTATGATAAATAACACTTTAGGATGTTTGAGTTTACATGGGTACATATCAGTCAAGGCATGGTATATCTGACTATGATGAATAACATTAAGGATGTTTGCATTTCCATGAGTACATTAGTCACGCTATCATGGTATTCTAGACTAAGGTAAATAACATTCAGGATGTTTGAATTTCCCAGGTACATTATTGAAGGTATGGTTTATCTGACTATGATAAATAACATTTAGGATGTTTGAATTTACATGGATACATAAGTCAATGTATGGTATTCTAGACTATGGTAAACAACATTTAGGATGTTAGAATTTCCAGTACATTATTGAAGGTATTTCTGACTGTGGTAAATAACATTTAGGATAGGATGTATGAAATTACACGGGTACATAAGTCAAGGTATGGTATATCTGACTATATTATAACATTAAGGATGTTTGAATTTACACTGGTACATTAGTCAGGGTATGGTATTCCTGATTATGGTAAATAACATTTAGGATGTTAGAATTTAAACGGGTAAATTAGTCAAGGTATGGTATATCTTACTATGATAAATAACATTTAGGTTGTTAGAATTTACACGGGTACATTATAGTCAAGGTATGGTATTCCTGACTGGTAGATAACATTTAGAATGTTTCGATTTACACGGGTAAATTAGTCAAGGTATGGTATATCTCAATATGATAAATAACATTTGGGATGTTTGAATCTAAACGGGTACATTAGTCAAGGTATGGAATATGACTATGATAAATAATATTGAGGATGTTCGAACTAACATGGGAACATTAGTCATGGTACGGTATTTCTGACTATGGTAAATGACATTTAGGATGTTTGAATTTACACTAGTACATTTGTCGAGGTATGGTATTCCTAACTATGATAAATAGCATTTAGGATGTTTGAATTAGCACGAGTACATTAGTCAAGGTATGGTATTATGACTGTTGTAAATAACATTAAGGATGTTTGAATTTACACAGTCAGGTACATTAGTCAAGGTATGGTATATCAGACTATGATGAATAACATTTAGGATGTTTGAATTTAAACAAGTACATTAGTAAAGGTATGGATTATCTGACTATGGTAAATTGCATTAAGGATGTTTGAATTTACACGGGTACATTAGTTAAAGTATGGTATTTCTGACTATGATAAAAAGCATTAAGGATGTTTGAATCTTCATGGTACATTAAACAAGATATGGTATTTCTGTATATGATAAATTACATTTAGGATGTTTGAGTTTACACCGGTACATTAGTCAAGGTATGGTACTCCTGACTATGAACAATAACATTTACAATGTTTGAATTTACACTGGTACATTAGTTAAAGTATGGTATTTCTGACTATGATAAATAACATTTAGGATGTTTGAGTTTACAACTTACAAGGATACATTAGTCAAGGTCTGGTATTCCTGACTACATATGATCAATAACAATTAGGATGTTTGAGTTTACAAGGGTACATTAGTTTAAGTATGGTATTTTTGACTGTATATGGTAAAGAACATTTTGGATGTTTGAATTTTCAAGGGTTCATTAGTTAAGGTATGATATTTATGACTGTGATAAATAAAATTTAAAATGTTTGAATTTACAAGGATACATTAGTCAAGGTATGGTATATCTTTCTATGTTAAATAACATTTAGGATGCTTGAATTTACACTGGTACATTACCTAGTCAAGGTATGGTATTTCTGACTATGATAAATAACATTTAGGATGTTTGAGTTTACACAGGTACATCAGTCAACATATGGTACATTGTATTGCTACATAACTATAGATAAATAATATTTAGGATGTTGAAATTTACACGGGTACAGATGTTTTATCATTACGATTATGCTGGTCCGGTTCATGAGTTAAATCTGATGCAATTACCAAGAAAATCATAGGGGGATGCTGTTGACACATTAGGAATTAAATTTCAGAACCTAAGGAGTGCCCCAATAAAATTGAAATGGGAAAAATACAGATATATATTTATGCTTTGCAAAGCTCATATCATTCCAAGTGTCCACCATTCATTCTTCTTTCTCCTCCCCCATAAAAATTGTGTGTGAAAGTTACTGATAAATTAATGTTTGGATGTTAACATTAAGGACCATGTTAATGTTTTGGATTTTTGCTTTGTTTCACTCAGTTTGTTCATGAAAAGCAACAGGGGTCATCTGCGAGTCATGATCAATGTACCTATGAAGTTTCATGATCCTAGGCAAGGCGTAAGCTTTCTTGAGTTATCATCCGGAAACCATTTTACTGTGTCAACTTACCGTGACCTTGACCTTAACCTAGTGACCTGAAAGTCAATAGGGGTCATCTGCGAGCCATGATCAATGTACCTATGAAGTTTCATGATACTATGCGTAAGCGTTCTTGAGTTATCATCCGGAAACCATTTTTCTAAGTTGAGTCACCGTGACCTTGACCTTTGACCTAGTGACCTGAAAATCAATAGGGGTCATCTGCGAGTCATGATCAATGTACCTATGAAGTTTCATGATCCTAGGCCTAAGCGTTCTTGAGTTATCATTTAGAAACTATTTTAATATTTCGGGTCACCGTGACCTTGACCTTTGACCTAGTGACCTGAAAATCAATAGGGGTCATCTGCGAGTCCTGATCAATGAACCTATGAAGTTTCATGATTCTAGGCATAAGCGTTCTTGCGTTATCATCCGGAAACCATTTTACTGTTTCGGGTCACCGTGACCTTGACCTTTGACCT